>NW_025110166.1:174365-774365 GCF_011392965.1 Frieseomelitta varia | reverse complement strand
TTCGTAATATCGAGAAACTAACTCAGTTTTACCGACTAACTTTCAGCAAACTTTGTCAACTTACTTCCGAAAGAAGGCGATCAATCAACAACCTCTATTTTTACGCACTGTTCAACACACCGATTTCTGTACCGATGCAACTGCGAAAACTACAACGTTCAATCACATTGTTTACGTTGGTCAGCAACTGGAGTTTCGACTGGTTTTTATCGTGCGGTTTGTTTCGTTTCACAAAAACGGGTTAATAAAGAGAGGGCCTACTAACGTGAGGCCAAAGGCGAGGCACTTTTAGTCGACGCACGTTATCTTGTTACAGATACGCTGCTCAGATATCTTTCGATAAAGGTGGAGCGTAATATACGCATGTGCTACAATAGGAGACGGTAATGCTCGTACCTCGAGTCGGGCAGGAAAAATATTTATGAGATGCGTACGTCGACGATATGTCGACGATATGTCGATCATCCGTAAATTCGATATTTAAATGGGCGAACGATATTATCGGTAGAGATTCTTGTCGGTGAAAATTTTTATCGGTGTGATTAAACCATCTCTCGTATGAAGCATTTAATAATTTCATAATTTAGTTTGATTAACAATTGCACGATTGTATGGGAAAGTCACATTGTGAAATATTTATTTTGATTGAGAAATTTTCTGACACGTCAACGATGAATCGCATGTTATTGTTCGATACTATTTTTATTTGTAGGTTCAGTTCAGATTAAATTTGTTTTCTTCTTTTCGTATTTTTCATCTTATTTTAATTGATGTTATTTTTCGTACAAAGGAAAAGTGTAATACAAAATGAACGAATTGAAATTTTAATTAAAACTTTTTAACCATAATTATGTCAAATGATATTAATTATTGCAAACTTCATACGTTCTGTAAATATATTTTCAATTTTTTCATGTACAATGTGTTCATACATGTGTTTATCATAATGTAATTTGTTATTGCAAATAACTCTTAAAATTATAATAGACTTCAGTAAATATAATATATATGCGTACTAAGTATATTATACTTATATATTTATATTTATATAAAATTGAAATACCTAATAGTTCATAAATATTAAATATAATATTAATTATTTATTATATTAATATTAATTACATATGTTATAAATGTATATTATATTAATACAATATTATTAATTAATAATATAATACATTGTATTAATTAATGCAATATTATATTAATAGATAATGCTTAATATTATACTTAATAATACAGTTAATATTTATAAACTAGATAAAAACAATATAATTATTTAATGTATTATATGTAATATCATAATATTAAATAGTGTTTTG
The DNA here is from genome assembly GCF_011392965.1 of Frieseomelitta varia. NCBI lineage: Eukaryota > Metazoa > Arthropoda > Insecta > Hymenoptera > Apidae > Frieseomelitta > Frieseomelitta varia. The sequence goes on along the minus strand of NW_025110166.1, from coordinate 773,043 downwards.
AAAATGATTAATTGTACACATATTCCATATTTTAACATATAATGTAATAATTATAGAATAAAAATAATACAAGAAGTAATTCTAAGCTCACATTTATAGAATTACATATTTTTTAAATGTTTTTTGTTTACTCAGTTAACTTATATTACATATATATATACTATATTGGCTTAACTTATATTATATAGTATACATCATTGCAAATCTTTTGTTAATATTTTTTCTTCAATTTTTTTTACAATATCATTGTAAATAATATCGTAGATAATAATCAAAGTTTGGAAAAAACTCATGTAGCATATTTTTCACTTACTCAGTTCTTCGATCTAAAGGTAGTTCATAGAATTAAAGATTAAACGGTTATCAGTAAATATCCAAGACAAGATTATTTAAGAATCTAAGAACTACACGATCACTTTCAATGCATCAATCACTAAAGAATATTCGAAAAAGTCTTAAATAGGTATAGACTAATAGATAGTAATAAAGTATAATCGAACTGAAGATATACTGCCATATCTGTAATTTCTTTGTATTAATTATAAACACATTCAAAATTTTATTAGAACAACGTTTGAAACTTTAATTAATGTCTTCGGATGAATACATTAGCATAAACTTGCGTATTTAACGTGGTATATGAATGAACGAATGTTTAATTAATCACCAAAGTCTTATGAAATCTCTCGGGACATTAAGAATGTCAAAGATGTCAGATAATATTCATCGATATCCACACGGGTTAAATTTCAATATTCATAATATTTGAGAAAGAAAGACAAAATTCGACGCTATGGAACAGACGTCGGAAATCTTTTCATTAGAAAGGGCAATCAGAATGATGAGCTTACGAGAAAAGGCACTTTATCTTAATTTCAGGAGGAAAAATTGTAACCACACAATATTTAATACTATTCATTTCAAATGAATTTATTAATATAAAATTCTATTTATAAACTTAAGTGTGTATTTAAAAAGAAGAAATTAATGATATACCTACCTAAATTAATGATTTTCAACTAATTAAAATTTGTTATGTAGTTGGAATTTTTGGATCTCATGCAGTGATCCAAATGAGAATCGTTGTTGTGATCGATAGTTAAGTTTCAAATATTTTATATCTAAAAAGAAATATTAAATACTCTCGAAATATAGAGCAACATTATATATTTTAAGAATATATTTTCTGAATCTTTAAATGGATTGGGGCCACTGAAGCCCCAATATATAATTAATAATAAACATAATTTAAATTATGAAATTCTTCATTATTTCTAATGCTGCAAAGGAAAATTTATTTCTATTCACCAATTTGATATAAATATAAACTCCTACTATTACAAAAGAATTAAGTTTACTCAAGGATTAATAGCATGAATGGAAAGCAAATAGTTTTATCAATATTTTATAATTATTAATTTTTAATTAATTTTCTAAGCAATTTTTGATCGATATTTTGTATTTATTACTTCTAGTAAATTTTCTAAATAATTCTAAATAATTTTGTACCGATATTTCATATTTATTATTTTAAATTAATTTTCTAAATCATTTTTTTATCGATGTTTTATATTTATAATTTCTAATTAATATTTTAATTAATGTTCTTAGCTCTTTATATCTAGAATTAAGTTACCTATGACACTTTTATTAAATTTTTGTGCCATTGTAAACACAGAAAAGAAACTTTCCAGAATAAAGCTTCCCTATTTTTCAAATTTCTTAATATTCGAACATTATATTATAAAAGTAAAACTGTCTACTAGTAGCATCTGATTTTCTAGTAGAAATTCTGTTGTAATAACATTCGAATATTAAAATTTAAATAGAGATTTACATAAAGGAGCTTATATTGTAGGTATTATATTTCTTAAGTGGTAAACCAAAAAAATAAAAAAAATAGACATATAAACACAAGAAATATTTATTATATACAAATTATTATTATGTCGAATAATATGCACGGTACTTTTAATAATTGTTAAAATATAAATTAAAAATTAATAAAGACTATTTTCATCAACATTTTATACTTATAAACTCTGATTAATTTGTTTACTAACGTTCTCAATAGGTATTATGATCAATACTTTCTAATTAATTTTCTAATTAATGTTCTCAATAAGTGGCAGCTATTATTATAAATATTTTACACTTACAGTTTCTAGTTTCAAGTATATTCGGTATTACTAATAGTATAGTAATACGATCATCTTAAAAATATTTCACGAACACTTGATTTATTACCGATTTCTGATATAAAATATCTCCTTTCGATTCGATACTCCGTATTGGCCGAAAGAGCCGATCGGTAAGAAGAATTCCCGAAAACCCATCCAATTTCGAAAATGGCAGCGACCGGTTTCACGAGGTTCGGCCAAGCTCTAACGCTTCGAGAAAGGAGTTAGCACGCTTAAGCACACTTAAGTCGCTGCCATAAGAAAATGACGAATGCCAATTAGCATATGAAAAGCTTCCCTCGTTCGCCAGTTCGGTTGGTCGAGCTGCGCTCGACTCCTCGGGGGCTGTTACTTCGTTCGGCATGCTTGGCAGGGCGATCACGTTTTTGAATATTAAGGGCAGGATTACACTGAGGGCTTAACGCGCGAAATTTAGTCCGGCGGAGCCAGAAACGAAAAGAAATCACCCTTAAGACCCCGATGTAACGGAGGAGCGGTAGACACGAGAAAATCGGCTGGAGGAACCGAACCGGGGATGCTACCGTCACTTTCAACTTCTCCACCTGCTTGTCAGCCGCGTTATGCATCATCTTCTTAGCCAATGACACTCATTTCTAATGATAGATTTATCTGTCTGCTCCTAGAATTGGGAATCGAATCCCTATAGCGCATTATGGAATAATTAACGATGAAATTTAGTGGGACTTTTGCGTTAAAAAATGATTAAAATAACGGATTCCAAGTTTTCATTAATTTTCTTAGCCATGTAAATAAACTATTGATTTTGGAGATATTTTAATCTGAAGTTTGCAAAATTTATGATATGAAAGAAGAGGAAAGAGAAGAAAATTAAACATTTTGTGTTTAAATTGTTCTTGTTTCTTACGCGAGGGTTTGTAGAATTAAAGTTAAAATATCTATCAAAGTAATAATTTTTTTGATACAGATACATATTTATGTGAGTTAGCACTTTTTTTTCTAAATATATAATTTAAGAAAACATTCCTCGATATCGGTCATTCTATAGTTATGATCGACGGACATTCCTTCTTAATTTTTTATATCCTAATGGAGAACAAGTGTGTTGTTAAATTTAATCAGAAACAAAGAATATATATCTACATTGTATATCACATTGTATATCAATTTCTATATTCATTTCTAATAAATAACTAACATTTCATAAAATTTATATAAACATTTTGAATGTGACTAAAAATATATATTTTAACATTGAATAGACATATATTTACTGCAACTGAAGTCAGTGTACAAAGTCTTTAGCAACCTATTATTGTAATTATTATAATATTAATTTTATCAATATCTATTATTAATTATATATATATTGTATATATTAAGATTGAATTAAAGAGATTCATTTGAAGTATTTTATATTGCAATAATTCATTGTTGTTAATTTATTCATTGGGCAGATTGACTTAAAATTGTATTCAATAAGACATATTTTTGATAAACAGGTGAATATATTTATTTTGCCTAGTTCCTTATATTTATATTTTATAATTAAATATAATTTACATAATAAATTAAGTTTATTACTAATTCAATCATTGTATCTTATTTTAAAAAATTAAAAAAAATTTTTTTTTTAATAATTATATATATATAATATTTGATGTTTAAATTTAATTTTTAAATATAAATAATAAATTATAAAATTTTTTCAATAATTAATTAATATTAAAATTATAATTTTAAAAAATATTTTTATTATATAATATAATAAATTTATAGTTTATTCCAATAGTTAGAAGTTACCAAACTTATGCACGATAATATACAATAAAGTTGAGTTTCTAAAAATATAATGCTTTTAATTAGTCAATAATAATAATAATTATTATTATTATGTGAATAAAATTAAAAAATGAAGAAAGATATTAATTCATAAGTACTTTGTTTTGTCATTTGATAATACTTGTACATACATATTATTTGTTAAAAGTGTATGGATAGTTGATCATTTTTGACGAAATGTAAATTTTTTTTTGTAAAATAAAAGACAAAGAGATATAGGATAGTCTCATTTCTTATAAAAATTATAATATTGGTACTTGCTTACCATATACTAATAATGTTTTGCTTGCATAATTTTCTGAATTACCTTACTTTCGACATCAAACACTTTTCCTGTGTAAATATTTTCTTTTCCTTCTTTTTTTAAATTTAAATATAAATTATCTAGAAAAATAGATGAGTTCTTATTTAAAATTATTTTTCGATGCATTTGTAATTTGTTAATTTGCAATGGTTTGTATTGCATTTCGAACAATTATAGCAAAGACTCTCGAACATAAGTATATTTTTCACAACTTCAAAAATTAAATTTTACAGATAAGTTTGAAGAGGGATTAGTTTAGAATACAGATAACCATAAAAAATCAATATTTTAATGATACTAGAAAATAAATAAAATAAAATTTCAAATAATCGTACAATCCAATAAGACACACGAGTCGAGGAAAGAAGGAATTTTATCTGGATTGTATTAGATAAATAACATCCACTATTGCGTTATTATTTTAATGACACCGAAAGTAAAAAAAAAAGAAATTACGAAACCGAATTTTACAGAAAACCCTCACACAAGGGATAAATATTATAGAATAATTGTACCAGGTAACTGGCATATGCATATATACATATGTTTGGAATTCTGCATGGAGGCAAGGAGTCATGGACGGTAATATGCTCGTTCATAACGATCGCACAACGCTCCAAGTACTATAACTAGAAATATAGAAATGTATTTATACACGCGTATGTAAGTACATCTATAGATATCCCACGTAGGAGGATGCTGGCTTTCCATTAGCAGAGTAAGTGACCACCGCTCGCATTTTCTTTGATGTCGGTTAATTTACTAATAACATCGGTCCACGGTTACTCTTCGTCCACCCTCTAAATATTTGTATCGCCAACATATCGACTTGTCCTCGTGTAATTAAGCTACATTATTATTTTGAGTGGAAGCAGCCGGGGAAAAAGAGCCGTCGTCGCCGGGGCTCAACTCCTCCCAAAATGAACTTTCCATCAGCCACGCTGCTAAACTACTCCAGATGAGTTTCTACTCTACGTAAACTGACGCCAGCCAGGAAAATATGTATGATTACTGGAAGTTATTTGGTTGTTTGAAGAAATCGATATTGCTCAAACAGTAATTGGGTACCAAATAAATCGAGTATCTGATACACGATGGGATAGTATTATGTGTAAAAGTTTCTGAATGGATCTAAAAGGAATTATAATTAATATCAGAGATAAGTAATATAACAATAAAAGAATAGGATATTGAATAAACATTGTTTTATAATTATTATTGATGGAAAATTGTGAAAGTTAATATTGACCAACTGACTTTTATTCTTCTGAAGACAAGCCATATACTGATCATCCTAAACGTAGTACAATCTCGCAATTATAGTATAAAATATTCAATTGTCTTTTTGTTAATTCATAATTAATTAAAGAACGTTCTCGTAGTGTTGCACTTGTAAACAAATTTAGTGTAATAAATCAGAAGAATAAAATCTTCAGATGACACTATAATAAACATGCTCTTGGAATTAATGACACTGTAATGAGCATTTCCTTGGAATTAATTTTTGTTATTAAGGTCTCTTTTGCATCCAATATAAAAGTAAAATATTTGAAAACTTAGTATTCTAACGTTCTGGTATCCAGACTTTTTATTATCCAAATGTTCTATTATCCGAACATTATATTTTTCTATCTATTCACATAATAATGATTAATTTCACTGCTAATGATATTGTTAGTATACTATCTTATGTTAAATAAAAACACTGTGATGAAAATATAAACCTTCACACACCGATCTGGAAATTCAGAAAATTATGAAATCTACTCTAATAAGTAGAACATATAAAAGTATACATTACTCAATTTCGAAATTTGCACAGAATATGCAAAAATGTATAAAACGTCCAGAATATTTAATAAATATTAATATAAATACAATATAAATTCTATTTAATTCATTTCTGTAACTATGTTAGTGTACTGTTTAGTTAGTAACCTATTAATAATCTAATACATATATTTCAACGCATCAAAGATCAACTCATTCTTCTCAATCAATTTATATCACCAAATTCCATTTTTCAATTCATTTGGGATTATAAAGAGAAATTCCCAAGATTCGTTCAATATGTTTTTCACTATTTTACAATTGAAGTATTTTTAATATCATAGGAAAATATTGCGTTCTTAAACGGAACGCGAAGACATTACATTGTATAACAAGAATCGTTTCGAAAGTTCCCTTGGAACATCTCGCGCAGCCGAGAGTATTCTGAAAGCATAATCTCGAACGATCAGCGTAAGATTAAAAAAAGAAAAGAGAGAAGCAAGGCTATCGAAGGAGGGTTGAAAATCACGGGCCGCTGTCTCAGGGTTAGAGAGGGACAGGGCTAAAGAGGGGGATCGCCAGTTCGGCGATCTTAGCAGGGGATTACGTAGAATTAAATCCTGGACGGGGGCGTGCCCCCGTAACACTTAATTTTTCCCCCGATTTTTTAATCTCCTGGTAAATATCGTCCCACTCTGTCCCCCTTTCTTCCCAGCTGGTCGGCCGTCCACGTCTTCCGCGCTCTCTCGTACCATCGTCAAAGGAGAACCCATTTAAAAACCTCATCAATGCTTAAGCCCCCGCGCTACCATAGGAACTAATCCCTCCTATTTTAACGCAGAACGAAGGTGAAAGAAGGAGCCGAGCGGGAAAGAAGAAGAGGAGCAGCCGGTACGCGCTTTTAAAAGTAAGACTCCGCCTTTATTAGTAGATACAACAGTTTTATTTCCACCGAAAAAGGCAAAGGAGGAGAGAGAGAGAGAGAGAGAGAGAGAGAGAAAGATCCGCGTACCGGATATTCCCATATCTCGCGCTGTCTCTCTTTCTCTCTCTCTCTCTCTCTGTCTTTCCCACCTTCGTTCGAGTTCTTAACTCGAACGAGGCCTTCGTCTTCGAGAAACGAGCTTACCCAATGCTACGACCTTTCAGACACGCCTAATTGGTAGCCGCTGTCAACTTGCATAAAAACTGGCAACACGTTTAACACGTAACAGGTAAAAGTTTAACGACCACGTAATCGATATATCCTTTTTTATGTCGTTTTCGCGGCATTCGGCTTTTATTTGGGCGATCGAAGCTCGTGGCATGTACGTACATATATTCGGAATTAGCGATTAAAATTCAATTTCTGACGTGTCCGGACTTATACGTATATATGAGTTTCACTGAAGATGTATCTTCGTTTTACGAATATTTTGTAAAATTATATATGTACATGTTACTATGTTTGTCACTATGTTTTAAATGTTATAGTTCTCAAGTGATAAATAATTGTAGAAAACGCTAGAAATGTCAAAATTGAAAAATTTTGTTTTTTAATGAAAAATATTTCACGTATTAATAGAGATATAATGTAAAATATAAGTAGTTATTATATATAGTATTAAATAGTATTAAAATTAAAGATTGTCTGTGTAGAGAAAAGTGTTAATTTAAGTGCTAAATTAAATTCTTTTATTCAAACTGATATATTTATACGTAGTGTATTCTATTTGAAAATAAAGAGAATATTATTATATTCTTAAAAATATATATTAAAATACATTATTAAATATATATGAATATAAAAATATAAATAAAAATATTATATTTTTGGTTTTCTATAAGCAAAGAAGATGGCACTTGCTGTAGTTGTATATTTGAATGAACGATACATTAAATTTTATCAAAGAGTTAGCTTTTACATGATTTTAAATTATTTTAGTGCAAGCAATAAAAATTTTTGTTATGTGTTTGATTTATTGTATTCTAAGTCACATTTAGCAACAAAAATTCATCAAATTTTGCAAATAATTTGATTTTTAACACTTATAGTGTTGTATGTACTATTCTTCGAAAAATATTATTGAGTTACAAGATAACAGATATATATATATAAGGTAGTATTAGATTATTATAATTATGGATTGGTAATAAAATTCAATAAAGTTAGAAATTCTAAAATTATTATGTATCAATCATTGGTACTTAGAAAATTACTTTGTTAATAATTTAATATTTAATTTAATTTGGTTTTATTAGAATTCTCTATCAGGGAAAATGTAAAATACGAAATATAAAATAAAATTAAATATCCTAAATTATATTTTAGTCTAACATGAATTATAATAGTCAATACAACAATACTATTAATGTTAATCTTTAGTATACTAAATAATAGCACTCTCCAATACATATCTTTTTTACACGACTCAATAGATTCAATAACTGTTAAAAATCTTCGTATGCCAATAAATAAGACACTAAACGTACACAGGTTTGCAATAAATATTTTCCAATTTCTCAAATTTCGTGCGATACCTTCCCTATGCAATTCAATAGCTGTTAAAAGCGTACCTTCGTACATTAAAAATTAGATATAGGTATACATTTTAAATAAATTAATTAAAAACCATCACGATCTCTTCATCATGTTACATACAATATCTTACATGTACAATTTAAGATCATACAAAAGACCATAAACGTTACAAGCTGCAAATTGTGACAGAATGTTTCAATCAAGCTGCTCGCATTTCCTCCGAGATTTATTACATTCGTACAGAATCGATAACCATATTGTAATGGCAACATATTTGTTGAAAACATTTTTCACAAGCGTTGAGCTTTGGCCGGGGTTCGTGATACGCGGACGAAACAAGCTCGCGTCGCGACTGTAATACGCTTTAAACTGTTAATAGAGTATCGTGGACGGTGTTTGGCTGCGGTTGAATCTCAAGTGTTGGGCTAACATTCATGATGAAATTAATCTGAAGCGGCCCGATCGGGGGTAGCGTAGCCGTCGGTTAAAAAGCTCCTGGCTTTCGGTTCGTGGACCGTCCATCTATCCTATAGGTTTGTCCCCTTCTCGTTGACCTCGACCCTTCTACCGGGATTCATTCAAATACGAACGCGTTTGTTCTTGTATTCACGTGTGTAAATGTTCATCTGGAAGTCCAACTTTGACCGCTGGTAACCACTTGTGAAAAGAGTCCACTGACAAAATATATCGCGTGCGTGCATGCGTGCGTGTGTGTGTGTGTACTGTTATACGATTAAATATATTCGTTATTTTTTATCGTTCTATTTTATGGTCAATTATCAAAAGAAACGTACATATGTGGATTGTAAAAGATATTTATGTCATATTTAATCCTCGTTCTTTGCGTTAATTTTTGATATATTTTCTTTATACAAAATCTCGACATACGAACATACGTACACTCTCACGATATAAAAATGAAAACATCTCATAACTGAGAGTCAGTTATACGCAATTGGATAGAAATTTAGTATACCGTTAATAAAAGAACTAACTATTTATCTTCTTGTTGTCGTTATTAATTTTTTATTATTGTGTCAATTTGATACTAAGGGATAAATTAAGTTGAAATTTTTAAAGAATTTTGTGTTATAATCATGTTCAAAATTCTGTTTAATCGTTGTGCCATACAGAATATTTATATACTAAATACCTTTCTTATTAAATTATTTTATATATATCTATTATTTTAATGTATTTTTTCATTTAACTTCATGTTTGTCAAAAAAAAAAACTTGCCAAAATATAAGATACAAGATTTTATAAAAAATAGATTGCGGATATTATCATATATTGAATATACTTTATATAATTACCAAAAATAGTTACTAAAATATAAGGTAAACAATATTTAACAATAAAAGCTAGACTAGGCAAAGTTTTGTGCATTTATAGAAAATTTAAAATTGCGAAAATACAGAGGATGCACGTGATATACGAAAGTACACATTTTCGCTCGAAACTTAGAGTATATTAGTATATAGTAAGAAATAATAACTTTCTTAAATAAATGAATATTAAAGCATAACCTGTAATTGTATTTAGAATAGAAATTTATAATTAGAAGGAAAGTAATAATTTGAACAGTTTTATTTGTTTATACAAAAATATTTGTTTTATCTAAAAACTCAAGTTTCTGGGCGAGAATACTTATATCTATGTATTATTATATGTAGGTACCTGTAATGTGGTTTACTAGTTAATATATGGTCAAAAATGATTTTGAAAATGCATGTCACAAATACGCATGTAGTTAGCTTTAATATTGATAAATTGATAAAAGCTGATATCGATAATAAACTAGGAGTGGTAGCTAGGAGTGGTAAATTACGTTTATAAAGGTAAGTACATTAGAAAGAGGTGTACATTAATAATGTAAGATCTGGTGTACATTAATATTGTAAGATCCAGTAAATAGTATGTTACACAATATTTAATAAATTTTTTAAATTGACTTTCTCGAAAATGGAAATTGAACAAATTTTATTTTAACTGCTTTATATTTTTTTTTATCATATCTAAATAGATTTTTTATCTATTAATAATATTATATTAGATTTTATGGACTTGTATCAAATTCATTCAAATATATTTCAATTTTCGTAGCAGGAGAATTATAAATATTTGTTTCAATATTTTCAAATTATTTCTTTTTAAGAAAAAGTCTATTATATACAATATTAAGTCTGAGCGAAATTATGCTAAACTTGGCCAAGGCATCGACAGAGATAAATTTATATGTAAAACTTAAATTTTCAAGATCATGTTCTTCACATATTTGAATACGTATTTTTTACCAGCTACACGATGCAAAAGGTATATAGTTATTAAAAAGAAACGATGACCTTAAAATTACTTGAAAAAAAAATGGCCTTGAAGAAAAAGTTCTTACCAGTTATTGGCCTTTTAATACCATTCATATTAAGTAAAAAATATTTTTTTCATCATCATAGTTCGAAGAGATATTTAGGTAGCCTCACTTAAATGAACCATCCTGTATACAAATATAAATAAAAATAATAATTATATATGTATATATAAATAGATAAATATATATAATTTTTATATAAAACAAATTGAAATAATCTTTTGAATCTTTTTTTTTTTCGATACATCATCAAACAGTACATCAATATATATAAACAGTAATATCAATTTGAGATTTTAAATTACTTTATTTTGGAATTTATAATTGAACTTAATTTTACCATTAATTTCAATTATAAAAAATGTAAAATGAAATTGAATATTCTAAATTTTTGTAATCTAACATAAATTACTATAGTTAGGTAAAATCGAATGACATTGTTTCTGGATTAAATTCCAATATCAATCCTTATCAGTCGTCCTGATACCTGATAATATGAAGCTATATTAAATTTAACTATCAAAGAGATGTACCGGCAATTTGATATTATTAATTCATCCTTTGAAGTTTCAAGTACAATAACATCAGCTCCTTTCACTTTATTCGTTCCTTGCTTTTTTAAGAAAATGCGACACAAGGTTTCCCATAAAAGCACTGATGAGATAACAGTCTCCGGCCTAACGAAACCGCAACAGGGGGTGAAAGACAAGCGCTTAACATGACAATAGCCACTCAGGAGAAACTCACACCACTCGCCTACGACGTATTCCCATCGGAGTCAATGCAAAGGTGGATCACGACTAAGAATTACAAACCTTTTATGAATCGCAGATCCTGATGAATCGTTCTTTCATCGCGCTTTCCCTTGATAATCTTTAACATTTTCTTTTTTTTTTTTTCTTCAAACGAATTTAAACTTTTCTTAGCTCACTAATGTATTGAGAATTTGCAATTCTTCTCAGTCAATTAATATTATCAAATTTTATTTCTGGATGTTTAAAAATTCCAAAGATTCGTTTAATATTTTCGTATTGTTACACGTTATCTAAATTCTGTAATTTGATGAAATTGGAACGTTTATTACATTATTATAAATTATTGCTTGATTTTTGACGCATTAAGTAAACCATTTGCTTACAAATCTTATCGCTCAGTTTCATGTCATCTATAGATACACATCGCATGCAAGTGACACAAACTCGAGTATATATTCGAAAAGTATATTTTCTAGGAAAAGCAAACAATAATTTAGATATTATTTTGTAGATTAAATGATTTTATATATTATTTATTATTATTGTGCATTATATTTCTATATTATTAATTAATTTTTATACATTATTTACATATTATTTAATATTATTGTATATAATATTGTATATTAGATATTATTTTGTTAACCTGTTAACCGAGAAGGATGAGTTACTGAAGTCCAAATATTTTGAATATAATTATTTCTTAAAAAAAAAATATATATATAGATATTTTTCTAAGCGGTTTCCATTAAAAAAACAAATCACATTATAATTACATTTATAAAGACTAACAATAAGCTTGACTGGATCAGAATCAATTTGTCTTTGTTAATTTATATAATTTATATAATTAAAAAAATCACTGAAGTTAACAAATGAAAAAGTAATCAGAGAAACGACATAATTTAATGCGTATTTTATCAATACGCATACAATTTTAGGTAGCTTTATCTCATTAAATGTAAAATAAAACAAATAACTGTATTTGATGAAATAATGTAATAACATAATAATATAATGATTTTCATTCTTCCTCTCTCTTGCTTTACTTGTATAAAATTCGGCAAGGATGGAGACAGAACATAAAAATAATAAAGGATATGTATATAAATATACACTCTCACTCTAAGGTCTTAGCACAAGTATTTGTCTCAAGTCAGAAAAATTAAATAACATTTTACGTAACAAGAGGCTCTGTAAAGTATTAATATATTAACAATTGTATTATAATAGATCTAAAAATTTTATTATCTATTAAGTATTTAAAAAAGACGTCCTAAAACTTTTGAGTGAGAATATACATATATTGACATTTTTAAATTACAACTTATTTTATATTGTAATTACTCACCCAATTGTAGAAAAATTATTCGAAGCGATCATCTCTAATTCCAATGTACGTATAATTTATAATAACTTTTTTCGCTAATTTTGAAATTATTTGGAAAAATTGTAACACGGATTTTCACGATGAGCATAGTCGCGACGAAAACATTTTACTTCACTGAACTCACTTCCTATACTAACCAGTCGAACCATAACATCACACCTGATTGTATTATTTACAAAGTCTGACTTCGTAATCCTCTTTCAAATCTTATAGAAGAACACTAAACTAACCAACACCTAGCTTCACTATATCTATTACACTTATACAGAAAATAATTGTTGTAGCATCAAACGAATTATAATTCGAAAATGAGATCGTCCTGAGTATATATTTTTTCTCTCTAATTCTGTTGTATATTCTTTATTTATTCTTTACTTTTCCAATTTAATTTGTCTCTCAAATTGACACGATATTAAAAAATTAATATTTACAATGATAAAATAAATATGTAATTAAGTCTACATGTTCTTTCATTAGCAACAAATAAACTAAATTTTTACACCCAATTGCATGTATGAGTCATGTATAAGACAATTTCACATCGTGTTCTTATTTTCTTTAGTTTTGTTGAACTAAAGAATTTGTTATGATCATTGATTTTAGACTTATTACGTTCCAAAATTATAAATGCTTACAGGCATCTTCAAAAAGATGATAGGTACAATAATAAATAAAAAACATTACACTGCTTGTCAAGAGACTTGAAAACGAGTCTTATTTGTTATTGATATTTTTAAATTAGAAATATCAAATATATATACTATGTGTGTGATGTGCTTATGTATCAGAAAATACCAAAAATATATGTTACATATTATATCTATATAACACGACATTGTACAAGCAAAATGTGTCAAATTGACACAAGAGACGGATGAAAGATATACAGCAACTGTGTACAAGCAAGAGAATACCTACACTGTCTACCATAAGTATTAAGATAATTGATATTTCTAATAAATAGCATAGAAATGTTTCATAAAATCTGTATAAATTTCCCCAATGTGGTTAGAAATACGTGTTTCAATCGTTATAAAATTTCAGTAATGAACAGACATATTTATTTAATCACTCTGCAGAGTCATCAGTTGCTTAGTTAACTGTAAGATTAAATTAAAGAAATTTATTTGAATTTACTTGTCTTGTTGAATAATTTAGAACTGTTAAAATACTGCAGTACAATAGTGTAAAAATGCGTTTGTTATCGATTATTCAACCTAATTGAGACATGTCCAGATACTTACAGGATAGTGTGATCGATTATTGTAGCAGTGGTTGCAGACTGTAATCAACATCTCGATACACGATAAAGTTACAAAATTTCCTGTAAACAGCTGCACCCTATATACACGAAGTAAAGTTACACAAGTCTCTGGTGTACACAGAAAAATGTTAAACTTTGAAAAATAAGTATCTGCAAACAGAGAAGCTAAACTAGCAATCAGATAAATCAACGAGAACCACGAAAGAGGAAACTGCATCAAGTTCGTTCCCGCTAATTTCCCCTGGAAGAAAAAAAAAAAAAAAAAAAAAAAAAAAAAAATGCCCAAAAAAAAAAAAATAATTGCCAGACAAATAAAGAATCGGGGAGGGTCGAAGTTTTTCGCCAACCCCTTCGACGTATCCCACGCGAAAAAAGAGAGAGAGAGAGAGAGATTGCAAGGAAGAGAAAGAGAGAGAGAGAGAGAGAGAGAGAGAGGGAGAGATGCTTCGTTTCGGAAGCGTGGGAAGACTAAAACCAAAGTAGACAGGACATCCTTTCTCCCCCCTCTGGTGATGTTTCTTTTTTGCAAATAGGAGCAAGAGTTTTACGAATCAACACATACATGCGCACACAGATCAAAAGGCGCGGTTCTGATAATTGGTGGAAATCTTCTCCGGTCCCTTCGACCCTCCATAAAGAAACGAGCCACGTCGACATCGTGATCCCGTATATACACCTTCGTTTGAAGATTATGCACATTTGACGGTGGCCGCCACGGGGAAAACATGGTATATTTATTTTATACGTTCGATACGCGAGGCAGTCATAGTTCTAAAGATGGTGGTTCCTGGTGGGGGGGGGGGGTATGAGAGGGACTCGATGCAGCTTTGGGTATCGACGAGATCGCGGGGGGTGGTAGTCGCCGCAGTCGTACACAGTTCAAGCAGACGAGGGGGCGACCGCCGCCGGATGTCTTTGCTTTACGCTTTACTTTTATTTATCGCCGTGAAAGACGGAATTCATGGCGGCGGCGGCGCTCCGCTACCGTCGCAGACTTCTCGTGAAAGAGGAAAAAAGCAGAAGGTCCCACCCCCTCGCGCTAAATGATACTCGGTAATTTCATGAGTGGAGGACGCTGCTTTTTTTCTCTGATGAACTCTCCCTATCTTTGGCGCTGCGAGAAGTAAAATATTCCGTGCAAATTAGAAATTTTAACTTTACATGCGACTGTTATCGTGCATTTGTATAATTTTATCATCTATTTCAATGTCCCTTGCTACGATTTAAAATATTGCTTCTAACATTTATAATAAGAAATTACATAGAACTGCGTCTTGAATATATGATATTAATAATGTTCTTGCGCATTTCTTTCCTGTAAAAAGATCTCTTTTTCTATCCTTAAATAATTAATTAGATAATTTTGTGAGTGAAGGTCGCTATTATCAACAATTCTACGAGAAGCAAAATATTCCGCGTATATAGAAAGTTTATATAGAATATATAAAATTATGTTGATATAGAATTGTCACTGTATAATTCTATAATTACGTTTTATAATTTTATTTATTGTTATTATTTATTTATATCGTTTTATTTATTGCGTCTGGCATTACATTGATCCCTTGCCTTACAACTTTCTTTTCAATCTTCTTAGACAAGCATTAGTTGTTGCAATTATAACATGTAGATATAAAGCATTGAACTTATGAACGTTCAGTTTAAAAAGTTTCATGAATAAATTCGAATTTAAATTCTATAAGACTACAATTTGTTTTTTCTTCTCAATCATACGTGTTTTGTATCGCTGACGTTATAATTCGATATTATAAAGTTAAAGGGTTAAAATTAATATCCTTTTGCATTTTGTTTTCATAGAAGAATGAGATTAAAAGAAAATAAATTTCTTTTCTTTTATAAAATTGCTAGGCATGTCTCTTTATAGAAGATATTTTAAGTGACCCTCTTTACAGCGGTAGCGTAAAATCTACGCCATAGATTAGGGGCACGCGGTTGAGAGAGAAGAAACAATGATTTTTAGTTTTTGCATAACATTTTCGTTTCGAAGTCTTCGAAATTGTTTGTTATAGATATTTTATGAAGAACTTATGAAAACTGAGACTGTTTAATAAAAAGCGCAATTTTCACAAAATTCAGTATTTCTAAAAAGTTCTACTTCCCTCGTTTCTACTTATGTAAGTTTTAGTAATAAGTTTGGTTTGAAAATTCACTTTAGAACTAATCCAGATAATAATAACAATCCATATAATTTTGAAAGAAACAGCTCCAATTTTTCTTCAACTTTTACTTAGTATAATACCACAAATTTTTTATTTAAAAAAGATTCCAAGACAATAATAAAAAGGAAAGTTTATTTTTAGAAAAGTTCCCTCTGTAAATTTTTCAACAATATTATATCTTGTACATAATCCCATCTAAGCGCCGTCGTTTGATATCATCACATATATTATAATCTATAAATCATTTGTAAGTCACATAGATTACTAAATCGATAGGTATGTGAGAATCTTGAAAGAATTTTGAAAGAAATTCTCTCTAATTTTTCATTTACAAAATTTAGTTAAACAGATCTGTTTGAAAATTTTCAAAAGCGACGAAAGAAATCTTAATTTTTCTGGGGGAAGGTATTCTCTATGTATCTTTGAACAATAATTCATACATTGCGACCTATAAATTCGACCTATATCTATAAATCATTAAATCGGTAGATCTCATACTAAATCGAGAAAAGTGTATTGGTCAATGTTTCAAGAGATTTTTATATGAGAATCTAAAAAGAAATAACTTCAATTATTTTTCGATTTCCATAGTAGTATAACAGTCAACTACACCTTTATCTAAGAAATAGACAATAATAAAAAGATTTATTGAAGAAAATTCCCGTAGTGTATCTCAATATAATCCTGCTACCGACGTATGAATTACGATCTATCATAGATCATTAAATCGGCAGATTACATATTAAATCGAAGAGAGTGTATTGGTCGGTCTTGAATAGGGTCGAAATCCTCCTTAATTTTGGGACGTAGATTCGAAAGAAAAGAACGAACGAAGGAAGGAAGGGGTTAACTTCTAATTGTTTTGTTAAATGACGCGCGAGTAAGAATCCCTGGGAGGACTTAAGCCCGAAAGCGAGCGCGCCAGCGGCGGTTCAGTTCGTTCCGTCTTCTCTCGTTCTTCTTGCTTTCTTTCTCCTCGCTCCTTCCCCTGATTCTTCCTCTCCTCTCCGCCAAGCTTCTCTGCCGCCTTAATTCTTAGCTTTATTCTCTTCTAAGACTCTCTCTTAATTTCTTATTTCTCCCTCCACCGAGCTCCGGCCTGCGTACTATCTTACCTTTCGCAATTTATACTCGAGAAGAAAGAGAGAGAGAGAGAGAGAGAGGCCACTG
The DNA here is from genome assembly GCF_011392965.1 of Frieseomelitta varia. Taxonomy (NCBI): domain Eukaryota; kingdom Metazoa; phylum Arthropoda; class Insecta; order Hymenoptera; family Apidae; genus Frieseomelitta; species Frieseomelitta varia. Next base: position 755,320 of record NW_025110166.1, on the reverse strand, counting down.
AATGCCAGGCTTAAGCAGACAATACTTCGCTTTCAAACGGCGGCTTCGAAGACCTTTCTTTCGCATTAGATACTTTAATTCTTTAAACGTGTCTTTCCGCCGGCTGAGATACCCTCCACCCGTTACTGCAAGCTTTTTCTCCAAAACTGTCTCGATCCATTCGCGAGAGAGATTCATTTTTCCCCGATATACACGTTCATTTAATAATCTTAACGAAATTAATTTCGTAGTGAAATATTTTTCGTGCGAAAGTTTCATTTTTAAAAACAACACACGTTGACTGTTTGAAAGTATGTGGACACTTCTCGTTTTTATGAAATTTATGATACACAAAGTAGATCATTGTTGCCAATTTCTTCTAGAAACGTATACGCATACTAGGTGATTCTTAAATGCTTGTTCATATTTTGAATAAACATGCTAAAATAAATAAAAAAACATTCTCGAATTGTAAATTAAAGAAAAGTTCAATTTTGTCCGACTTGTGTCTCATTGTCAGTATATGCTGCTATATCGTAATACATAAAAAACACTAATTAAAAATATTAATTAACATTTACATAGAATATCCATTGATATGAATTAAATTCAATCCATCAAATTTTTGTTTCTAATGTAATTTAAAATGTGTTGCACATTTAAGTGAAGAATTTCAAAATTTGAGATTATTTAAGGTATACTTAAATCAAGGATTCGAGTGCGGAATTCATGATTTTTGGTAAATTTCTAGTTTAACGGCTTCTAATATTCTATGTTTTCAAATGAAACATAAATAAAAAGGAGAGCTAGATTTCATTTCACTTCTCAATATTAATAAGGTCGAAAGAACATTTGAAGCCATCTGGAATAAAACAAAAGTTGCGATATAGCGAAAATTTGGAAAAACCGCTAAACTAGAAATTTGTCTAATTTGTTTTGCGTGTCTATCTTTTTCATTAGTTAAGTACGTACAAATGAAAATATGTATTGTCATGTTATTAAGGGAGCAACGTAAGATTTACTTCTTAGGTTATAGAAGCAGTGATGCATTGAAATGTTACTGAAAGGATGTTACTTAAGGCGGAAACTATCGAATAACCGTCACACGTTAGTGTACATAGTTGACAATGAGTTATCGAACCCTTCGGAAATGTCGCTATAACTGACCTAGACCCTAGACCAGATATGAAATTAACAAAAGATGTCTTACAAATGTTTTACGGTTACAAATAAGTTTCAGTACATATGCTATGAATCTGTTATTAAAACAGCACGATTAAGAACGTTACGTATATAAATTTATTATGAAAAAACATAACACACTTATTGTTTCTTTTGTATTCAGACACTAAATACGTTAATTCCAAGGTTTTACAAAAAGAGAAATGAAATTCAATTTTAGAAACTAGTTGTAAAACACATCTCTGCGTCAATTTTTGTTACAATACTTTGTCTCTTCCTTATTTAACATGATAGATTTATTAAATGGGTGCAGAAGCTTTGTAGAGTATTATATAAACAATAATTTTCCGAATTAATTATGGGACTTAAATAGATTTAAGTAGAAATTAAGATTCTACTTAATTTTACATATACTACTTCAAAAATATATATAAAAAAATATTGGTTTCCTAGATAGAAGGAAAGATATTAAAATATTAAAGTTCATACACAGCTATATCTATGTCATTATGAAGTTTAAAAATTTTATTACTATGTCAGACCGAAGAAATTACTTTAGTAGCTCTTCACATTCATATTCTGTGCAACATGTAAGTTATAAATCACTATTTTTAAGAAAAAAATACTAGTTTTTTAAGAATTAATCTTTTCGTTGTTATAGATGAGATATCTCGCGTCGTAAAATTGTTCATGAAGTGTTATGAACGAAATATTTTGTCCATAACAACAACGGAATTAAAATTATTGATTCCTTTCATTTATATAAACACTGCGTCTTACGAATTGATTTTTATACAAATTATTGGTCGTAATATATCGAGTTTTTATAAAAAATGACAATATGTAAATTATTTCATTTATAGTAATATCATAAACGATAGTGTTTCACAAAATGTCTCGTCATAGCATCTTGAGAATAATTTTACGGTGTGAAATATTTCATCCAATATCAACGAAAGGATTAAACAAGCAATATATAAATAAAGTTTATCCAAACTATTATATATCCGAATATTAACTGAATTGTCTATTATCATCGGAATGTTCTACTATTCGAATAATACATTTCCTACTTCTTGCGTATGCAATCGATACAGTATTTACTTAGATAACTATCGAAACAAGATTTTTTCACGACATTTTAGTGTTACTATGAAACGAATAGTATTATTAATCAAAACAAACTATGATAGAATAACGTTAAAACAAACCATTACGAAATAAGTAGTATAAAAAATAAAGAGCAATTATCATTCCGATACATTCATAGTTTTTGAAGAAAAGAGTCAGATAGTGATATTATACATGGTGATGTAATACATGAAATTTATAGCACAGAAACATCTGTTGTTCTATTATCCGAACAAATTTATCTCCCAATTAATTTCGATAATCGAAACCTGTAGAAACTTTTGCCACTTAATATAGCCGTTGCTTTGTACAAACTTGGAAATCATTCGTAAGAAAATTCGTATGAAATCGTATGACTTTGTGATAGAAACAGGTAACTTTAGCTTGATCGGTGTAGTGCTATTTTTGCGAGCAAATAATTCCTGTTCTATGATCTGATAGTGTATCATAGGAACACCGACCAACGTAAACTGCTATAATTATTCGATACCTCTTGACACACCTAATTGGACAACTTGGCCGGTAAATGGTATCAGAAGAGAGCAAGATGGAAGAGAGATGGGAAGAAGTTGGCGGTAAATGGTAGAAGAGGGAAGAGACGATACTGACCGTCGATTTCTACAGACCATCCATGGACCAACCATCGACTCGTAATGGCCACTTTGAGGGCCCGCCATAAGCTTTCCCAAAGAGACGAACCCTTGCCCTAAGTGGTCTTACACCGACGTTTCGACGAGGTAGATACTTACTTTGCCTATCCGCAATATGACCTAACCTTTTGCTCCGTTCTGCTATCATTCTCTTTCGCCAATCCTTCTCCATCTCCAGTTTACCTTTCCCTTTGCTCCTTGCGTCTCCCTCTTCCTCGTCGTCTCGTAGCTTATGCGTTTAATTAATCGGATATCAATTTTCATATTTCCGAATGTGATATGATATAACAGCATCTGCATGAACAATTAATCCCAAAATTGAGTATAAATTTTTACCATTAACCTGGGGTTAATTAAATCGGTGAATTTTGTGAAACTTCTAAAGTTGTATGTAAATAGAACAAAATAAAATTGAAATTAAATTAAAAGTGGACGAAGAGAATATTGAAATTTTATTAAATTTCTTGACTAGGGAATTAAAAATGTGCAAATCGGTTGGATCAACTTTAGGAAATTTAAATATAGTATAATTTATTATTTATAATGATTAAAATTATTATATTAATGAGAAATTAGTAATCGAAATGACTAATTAATTTTATTAAATTACACGTTAATCACTACCAAAAGCTAGACATTATAATTTCTTAAAAATCTTCTAATCCAATTATTGACAAAATCTACATTAATACTTCATAATTATTATAATATCCAGAATAACATTGAAAAGTGACATAAAAAATTATTATATTCCTGTTACGAGCTGTTAAATAGATAAAATAGATAAATCACAAATTGCCATGCTATAATAAAAATTTATCATTGGAGTTTCTTTCATACATTGTTCTTTTATTTTAAATAATTTACGTTGATGATCATACTGCGGATTTTTATGCATTTATAAAAAATTAAAAGATACACGTAAGCATGCAAATATATATATATATATATATATATATATATATATATATATATATATATATATAAAATATACAAATATGTACATAAATATAATGAAATAAAATATCCTGGACCCAATAACAATAAAAATGAAATGTATGGTAAAATATTTTGTAAATAATAGAATCTAAAATAAATGTAACGAAACATATAAAATATAAATTATACAGAATGTTATAACAGGTTGTTATATTTAATAAACAAAATAATTTTTCTCCTAAACCATGCTTCTTAAACGATATTCATAGAAATACGAATTTATACATCTAAATATCCACAATCGAATGATGATAAATAGAATCGTGCCAAACATTTGAAAGCAACATCTTGAATCATCACATTGAACTGCAGATATTCAGGATGCACGATGTATAAAGTATAGTACGAGATCGGTGATTTTATTATCGCAAAAACCAAATGATACAGGGGTAGCCGAGAGTGGAGGGGGTAACAGAGGAAGATAGAAGAGCAGAAGTCAGGGGGTTCACAGACTAAATGGAGGCACTGCAGAAGCAAGGGTTAACTCAATAGAGTTGTAAGTGAATTACTTATCGCGTATACCCAGTATACAGACTAGATGCGTTTAGCTATAGGTCACGGATACTCAGGCGACTGAATTTCATCGACGTGAATAAACATACGTAACCCTTTTTCCTGCGGCGTCCATCTTTCTTGTTTTTTTTTCTTTCTTTCTTTTTAAAATTTCTGAGTTTCCTTTGTCCGGCATTGCTGATGCAATTAACCTTGACTTCGTTATGCAATTACGCGACGTGAACCTTTTTTTTTTTTATGGACACACGGGCAACGCACAGCAAATTCTTTTTTGGGGCCGGTAACTTTGTTTACGAAGGTACATTTTCAAAATCATTTAACATACCGCGCTTCAAAAGAGACTTTTGTTGTCGGAATTTTGCAGAAAGTTCTCCAACTGGTTTTTTTTGTTAGTAATTAATTAAAATCGAATTTCAGTCAGTAATTTGCAAATGTTACGTTACGTTATGAGGTTGATATCAGAAAGAAGCTTGATTTATATAGTTCCGCATACATATTAATTTGTAATTTTTAATTGTTTCGATCATTTATATATGAAAGTGAAAGTGAACAATGAAAAACTGAAAATTTGTGTTTTCATACTCTGATGAATCCGCAATAAATTCAGAGACGCGAAGGTATTTGTACTCTATATGGAGAAAGTACAAAAGAAAAACGTAAAAATAATGGATGAAGCAAGCCAATAAATCGTTAGAATAACATTTAAGACATTCATTCTATATTGAAGATAAGGAACTACACAAATACATGCATTCGAATGTTGCACAAGTATTCTAACATGATGAATTTACAGTAAGAAAAAACTTCACTCATTCAGTTTCTATAAAATACTGAATAGATTGTATGATAGAGGAGAATTTTGTTTTAAAAATCTGTATGAAATTTTCTGATACCTACAACTTTCGCGAACAAATCGAGACACCATTAACAATTTTGGAGATTATTCTAAAATTGAAGGGGTTTAATGTGATTTCGCAAGCTCAACTAATTATTAAAATATTACAGATATACAAATTAATACTTTTTTTCGCTAGAAGAATAGTATTAAGTATACATACGTGTAATACATGACAAGGTGCACTGGTTGAGCACTGAACAGATGAGTCTACTAAACAACAATTACAAAAACAAATAATTATTCATTTGTATCTTCAAGAATATATTATCAAACTCACAGTGTGAAAAAGTAATTAATAAAATGTATTATCAAGTTCCACTCGGGTTTTCCAATTTCATTAAAAACACGTCAGGTGTTGAAAGTTGAGAATGATTCTATTTCAACAGCTAGGTGTTGTAATACGCGTAATACGAGCAACTGCGAATGATAACATTTTTCACATATACTTACTTCATCGGGAAATTTAATTATGCGACGCTTACCTTTCGATAAATGGAGCCAACACTTTCTGGCAGTGGTAAATTGTAGAAAACCGAATTCCAAGGGTTATGCCCTTCGAGAGCCCTTGCGAGGTCTTCTAGTACCGGGATCTTTGATGGACGCCTGGTTGCTCAAGAAAATTCAGTTAGTCCGTAGCTTTGTGTCCTGTCGTGTTGTAGGGGTTGGAGGGGTGATAGTGCTCGGACGGATGTCTCTGCTTGGAACTTAATTAGCCGTCGCAGCCTTAATTACCGCCTGATATTGCTCCGGCACAATTAACGCAATTAACCGGAGAAAGTGTTGCGCGTGTCTTCTTTCCAACTTCTTCATCTCCGATCGTTCGTTGTTACAGAAGTGTCACTTACGCCCTACATCGACAGATGGAAAAATTACGGAGAGAGGACAAATTCATTTTTACGCGTCTTGCATTTAATTCTCATCGTAAAGTCAATTTGAGAGAAAATAATTTCGTCTGTAATTTAATAATAATTTTAGCGACATCTGTTGAAATGCATTTCTTAAGGAAATGTATATAAATGAACATGTATGTACGTATATGGTCAAATATGTATGTACATAACGTAAAGTTGCAAAGTTGAAGTTGTTAATGTTAATTGTCTTCTATCTTAAATTATGTGAATAATAATAATTTTATATTGTATACACTGAATGAACATTATTACAAATAATAATAATTCTATATTACGTTCGATTTTATTTTTAATAAGAAAGAACATTAATGTAATATTAGTTACATAAAAAAAATGCCCAACAGTGATTATTTTTGTTTATTTTGAACAAAAATTGATAGTTTTATTTTCTACACAATCAGAAATTTATGTCGCAGATTGTCAAGAATGCATACGAGTATAAAGCTGTACAGATTTTTTCAAACAAATTTATATTTTTCATCGTTTAAATAATTCAATTTGTTTTTAAAATTTCAAAACTATGAAACGTTAATAATATCGTTAGTAAAGATATAATTTTAAAAAATTATAAAATTCTATTAATAAAATTATAAAAAAGTTATAAAATTCTAATTATAAAATTATAAAATTTAAAATTCTAATATTCTAAAACATTCTATTGGGAAATTTTATAAAAGTAAATTAAAATAACATCCATCTCATCTTTTCTTAAAATTTTTCCTCTTTGTACGACAAACCTTTTTTTCTCATTTATTATACATTAAAAACAATAGTTGGATAATTATTGTAATAAGATACTATTTTTTTATAATTATACAATAATTCGCAACAATATACACAGCAGTGAATATTCCATAAAAGTGTTTTATACATATTTTAAATTTATAATTCTCTGTAATGATTCTATACAACACAGTCGTCCCCTATTTATTTATAATATAAATTTGTACGTGTATTAGAAGTCCTCCAGTTTCGTTTATTATGTAATAATATTCATAACTTAATTTAAAAGGTTACAATATATCTTCTGAATATATTTACCACGCTGATTAATCGAATAACTTCTTGCTCGTCGGAAAATATCCAACAATTATCGTAACTGTGTAACGAAGGTTTTCTTCGACGTTATCACGCCGCTACTCTCACCAGATTAATTAGAAAGAACGATTTTCAAGAATGGCGAAACGGTAGATGAATGCTGCCGGTTGAACGTAGCAGAAACGGGAAAAGGAAGGGGGCGAAACGAACAGACCACGAAAGCGCGAGCACCGCGAAAAGGGATGGGTAGTAGCTCGCATAATATACTCGTCGCGGCATAATAATTCAGAAATTTGCATGTACGCGGGCTAACTCCTCAAGTAGGTTATCTATGCTGAAAGTTTTCTTCGTGATATATAACGCATCCATGGTCGAGTAGCGGGAGAGAAGCCGCGTCTACATCGCCTTACGTCCACGCCATCGAGGGGGTTAAAGACGAGGTTTCGCAAGTGAACTTGCCTAACTAGGCGCAGGTACAGCGAAATATACGTTGTACCAGCGGGACATTATCTTTTCGAATTCGAATTACCGATTCCGCGCCTCCCACCTCCTGGTTAAAGCTGTTCGTTTATTCGAAATTTACGCGCGAGTTATATTTACCACGTTTGGATCACCAAATAGATACTTAGTATCTATGACATCTTATGTGAAGGTGTATTATTAGAAATCTTTATGGGGTATTATAAATAATAATACTTATAACTTTATTTATACATGTATTTTAAACTGAGACAATAAACTTGTAATTTACCGTATTTTTTTTCTTATGCGATACTTTATTTTGTTGCAACAGCTTGTAGTATTTTAATTATAAATAATAATACTTGTAACTTTATTCCATGTATTTTAAATTGAGACAATAAACTTGTAATTTCTCGTATTTTTTTTCTTATACGATACTTTATTTTGTTGCAATAGCTTGTAGTATTTTAATTATAAATAATAATACTTGTAACTTTATTCCATGTATTTTAAACTGAGACAATAAACTTGTAATTTCTCGTATTTTTTTTCTTATACGATACTTTATTTTGTTGCAACAGCTTGTAGTATTTTAATTATAAATAATAATACTTGTAACTTTATTCCATGTATTTTAAACTGAGACAATAAACTTGTAACTTCTCGTATTTTTTTTCTTATACGATACTTTATTTTGTTGCAACAGCTTGTAGTATTTTAATTTCTTTTCAGTCAAGTTTGTTACGAAAATTATTTTTGCTTTCACGCAAATTTATGGAAAATGATTATTATTATATATTGTATATTATGATTTGTTATTATATATTATGTAACTTTACTTTATAAACGTTTCATGTTATTATAAATTTATATTAACTAATTATTTTTATTTGCAACTGATTCAAATTCTGAAAATATCCCAAAGACCTAGAGTCTTCACTCTCGCGGTTTCTCGAACTTTGTCAATTCCAATTAATCTACGGTTATCGCTTAAGCAGCTTGATGTCGAATACCACATGAGCAAACCCTATTCACTACATTTCAAACTACGCACCTCGACGTCGTGAAAGGGACATCAACAGGGTATCCTGTAGAAAATATCCTGCACCCACTTCAGTTCCGGACCTAATCCAAATTTCAAAATCCTCACATTAGCCATTGAGACGATCGTGCATCGTGTCCGCTTTCTGAATTTGTCGCGCGATAGATTTTCATTTTCGCGTATTCGTACGTTTTGCAGATAATACTTACCCGGATACTCGTATGCAACGAGGGTGAATCTCTCCTCTTTCCTATTACGATGTATTATACCTACAGATTTCTGACAAACTACGAATATGTCTATCCATCTCCGGTTCCTTTCTCCATGTGTGTGTGCATGTCTCTCTCTCTCTCTCTTTCTCTCTCGTTCGTTCCATCTTCATGGTGCCGGTAACGTTTTCACCCTCAAAGGACCTGCTCGACATAGTCAGAGGATTACGATGTACAACTCTACGTCGAGTTAGAATTTGGTGACACGAAGATGAGTATGTATATGGGAGTTTATTGAATGAAGCTGTATTAAATTCAGTATCATTTCAGGCCGACAAGGAGATAAAGGAACTCAAGGAAAGAGCATGGAAGCTGATTACGTTTAGATCGAATTTATAGTTGGGCTGGAAAAAACGTCGCGATTCATTAGCTGCGTCGTTATTAATTTTTAGTGAACTTTTGTCACATATTCAAATTTTAATTTTAAAATTGTAATTTTAATAATCATGCCTATTTAATAAAAATTATTAAACGTTTGAATTTTATTTATGAAAGTAACTTTAATATAAATATTTATGAAAGTAATTTTAATATATACTCGAAACAATATGATGTTTGTTAAAATATAATTTTTGTGTTGTTACTCATTCGACATATATGAATTAGTGTTTCAATTGATTCTGAAATATGAAGTTATTACATAAATATTTAATATTATATAATTGTATTAATTTTAGATTTATTATACAAATTGAAGAGAAAGATTCGATACGTAAATGTTCCTTTTTAGAATAAGAATTTATTATGTTTGCTTTCAACAATATTATACATTCTAATAAGAATTTATATAAACATATACGACATGTACATGTAATATTACATGACTCTGCGATACCTAAACAACACAATTACATGTACTTACTTTCAGAAAAGAATTCGTATGTTCATTTTTAACAAGCTTATTTCATATAAAATATATTATTAAATAATTTTTAACAAGTATTCTAAACTTATTTATTAGCAACTTCATGTAAAATGCAATACTAAGTGCTGCTCTTAATTATTAATTTGCAAAGTATGTTGAAACTGTCAATAAATAAAAATCCCTCATATCAATTTTATGAAACAATCAAATTTTTCGTTTCAATCACTCCATCACAATAAAATATTCGCGTTAGGTCGCGAATCAGTCTCTTCTTTCTTCGATCTCTTTAATAACGTTTTAAAAATATATTAGCGTTAAAGAAACAGCGCCCCTTAGATTCGCGCGGCAACACAGCCACGTAGGAAAGTATGATTGTGCTCGATGGAGCGGCAAAAGGATCGGTACCGATGACACGAAATATTTCTCCGCAAGCTCCCATGGCGTTCCGTTCCGGCAGCAGATCCTTTTTACACGCGCGGAAACGCGGCCGCTTTTATGTGAGTTAACGCACCGGCGCTCGTAGATCCATAACGTAACCCCTCCGACCCTCGTAAACCTGAATTTATTAACACTTCGAACGATGGGGGAGATTTGCTAAATGGTTTTCAATTTGTACCTTAACGTATCCAGACCACATGCTCGACAGATCTCGCGGCATATCGCGTATGTACTTCCGCAAAGAACTGTATATTTCATTTCTTATTTCAGATTTTATTTCAGCCAGTTCTTCTTTATCGGTTTACAGCCGGTCTCGGTCGTCGTCCACGAAATTTAAATTCGACGGCTACTCTCGTTTTATTGGCAATCCTGGTAATTGAACGAGAGAGAAAGTAAATCAGCGAACGTTCGATGCTACAGCTGTGCGTCTTTTGTATTCTACTTTCCTCTTTTTAGATTTGTTTTTTTTTTTTTTTTTTTTTTTTGAAATACGCGATCCTTTATCTGTGGAAGATTTTAATGTCATTTATTTAACGCAATTTTTACCCTCACTATTAGAACTGCTGACGACATATATAAAATTTGTATCAGAGGAATTAAATTAGAAGAAATAAAAAAAGAAGCTGTGATATGATATAATAAGCTTTTGTTTATATATTTTAACTATGCATTGGTTATTTTGGCTACGTTGATAGTTTTAATGTTAAGTAGCACAAACAGTGTATATTTTAAGTAGTATAGCCCTCAATTCCTATTTCTCTTCCTGCATTACTTTATATTTTTATTTTATGTCTTCTGATATATTTATTATTGCTTAACTACACTTGGAATTCTTTATTATTGATTCATAAAACAACTAAATTTTACATTTTTAATATTGTACAAGAATTTACTTTATTTTTCAATAAAGATTCTACGTGTCACTTCTAATTTTTGTAGTTATATAAAAATATCAGTAAATAATGCAAAATTGAACATATTTATATTTGATTGGTTGACTACAAATATTTTTGTAACAAACAAATATTTTTTGTAGCCACGTAATAACTAGAAAAATCGCAAAAGTGCTTAGAATAGTTAGCATGTAATATATAAGAATGTACAAAGTATAATATTTGTTACAATAATTTATGGACGAAATAAATTTCTGTTTAGATTCTATTTTTTAAATTAACCTTGTAAAAAATGTGAAATTTCATAAACATCAATAATTTAATTTTAACGCAATAAATACTATCAGATTTTTTGCAAGAACTTCTGCAGTATCTACTGGGTATAGGTTTCAGTGTCTATAGTGCTCAAGAATTAATTATCGCCTTTTATTTCTTACTTTATTCTTTGTTTATATTTTCTAAGTAAACGAATACATAAGACCTTGGAGGTACCTATAATATATATATATATATATATATATATATACACAGAGTATTCACGTTATTTTTGTCCAGGGTTTTTCTCGCTTACAGTTATTATTTATGTACATACATACGTATGCTTCAACTCGTGCTCAACTCAATGTAAATGTTATAACTGTTTCTTTCATTGTCCTGACCTTTCATAATTCTAAAGTACATTATTTACATTATTCACATGATTGGATTCGTTTTGACAACTGTTTTCATACAAAAAGAAAAAATAGTATTCTATGTAAAAAATTAAAGGTCATTTTAATTTTGTGAAAAATATTACACATATGAAAAATTGTTATGCATTGCTGTATTGATTATAGTAAACCGTACAACTTTGTTTTCAACGACAACTCAATATATCAACATATGTAAATAATTTTCAGTTTCTTAACCAAAGGATCCACTCCTTTTCGTTCTTTAATAATTATGAAGTAAAAACATTACAACTATAATACAAAATTTAAAAAAAAAATTCGATTTAACTATCTTAAATAAAATTTAATAGAATAAATGTAAATGTTTGGAGGTAGACAACATTGATACAAACGTAATCATCGACGCGATAACGAAAGTTTTGACAAAACTACAGATTAATCACTATACATTGAAGTTTCTGAGCATTTTCTTGATATACTTTCATACTAAATAAATTAATCTTAGAACAAGGTTTGGCAAAATTTTTACCACTGTGCGATGTTAAAGCTATTTCGAATTAGGGAATCCTATCTTGATATGCATAGTGAAATATCTCTAAATGAAAATGATATATAATTCTATACGTACAATAATCGAAGTAATCTTATTTCTATATATTTTATCAGAATGAAAAGTTTTTGAGCAACTTCGGTCTCTTTTGTATAAAAATTTATGCCTAAGGGTGTCATCAAGGGTACTATCTGTAGCTAAATAAATTAAACATCTGATACGACATTTGTTTGTACAAGCAACTGCGATTTAGAAAAGAAACTATTGCAAAATGCAGGAGAAGATGAAAAATACAGGATCGAGCGGCTCTAAACGACCTCGCCTCCGCGACGCGGATATTGGAATGCATCGCGCAGGACGCTCGTAATTTTCCGCGTAAGCTTCGACAAATTAGCTCCGGGCATACGTTACCCTCGCTTTAGTTGTCATCTGCGGTTCGATTTGGCTCCCACGTAGCTCCCTCCGTTATCCCCTAAAAAGTCAGATTCCCTCGAGGAAACGATCAAACCTTTCATTTTTTTCTTTTTTTTTTTCCACCTTTTTCCAACGATAGCGTGTGTCCAAACACGCGTATATACAAGCGTGTACATCCACCCGGTACACCGATACACACTCTGGCGGTTATAGAAAGACAGAGAGAGAGAGAGAGAGATAGAGAGAGAGAGAGAAAGACAGTGGAACAGATCCGAGGAAAGGGGAAAGCTTGCCGGTTTGGAAAAACTCCAAGAGGAAAGAGCGGTGCTCTGGGTCGCGTCGTATCAGGGGTGGCTTCGGAGAGGAACTATCCTCCGCTACGGAGGGATGAGAGGGATGGGTTGCCGGGTTCGAAGGGAAAGCTACTCTCTCGCCGGGTGCTGGAAGGCGTGAGTCGCAAAAGCTCCGCCTGCAAGCTTCGCGGAACACGCCCCGACGCCGTAGCTTTACCACCCACAGTGGCGATCCTGGAAAATAGTCCGACCAGCCGTGTCACCGACGAGGCTTCGACCGGTAACCCCTCCACGGTTAAACGGGAACTCGTAGTCCTTCCATCCGTGATCCATCCCCTGCTTCTCTTTTTCTCTCGTGTCCTCTTCCTCGTCTCTAGCCATCTCTAACCTTCTCTCTTTCTCAATTTCTCCTCGTTTCCCTCTTCTGTGACCTCACCCTCGTCCTCCTCCTCCTCCTCCTCCTCCTCTTCTATATACTCTTCCATCGGTCTCCACCCTTCGAGTTTCAACTTCGGTCCGTTTTGCACACAGATTGCATCCGTGGCATCCGCGGATGCAAACATTACCTCGCTACCGGTCCTTGCTCCTTTTACAAGGAAGACGCTCCCGTGTATATACGGCCAGGCCAGGTTAGTTTGTTGCCCGTTCGTGTGCACGTGTGTGTCGTTTGCAATGGGGGGGTATGGCTGGTCGGAAGAGTGCATCGTTCGGGCGGGGGCCGGAGAAATTTGAGGTAAAGCCTGGTAGATGCTTTATTGGCTTCACCGTTGCGATAAGGAGCGCCCGGGTTACCATGGGAAATAGTAATATAGGGAAAAGCGTCGTCGCGAAACTGGATCCGAGAATTGACAGCCGAGCGAATCTAGTTCTCTTACGTTTCGTTACGAACATTTATGACAATTTTTATATTTATATTCGTGGATCGTACCGTTTAAATGCTATCGATATTTTCCTTGTTAGAACGCAACGAAATTTCTCTTGTTTGTAATTTACTGTGTATTTAGTTGTCTGCTGTGAATCATCCGAGGGTTAATATGAAATAAGTACGAAATACAGTATTTGACTAAAAATTAACAAACTATGTAAATGGCACTTATAAACAATACTACATACGACAACTTTAATTTAACTGAAATAAGCAAACATGTGAGGTAAAATTGCACATGATTTCTCAATTATTAATTATTAATAAGAAAACAAAATTTAAGACTTTGAATTAGCGTCAAGTGGCTCTGACACAATGAAAAAATAAAATATTTCTTTTGTGAAAGAATATTTGGCTAACTGAAAATTTGTTAAAGAAAATAAGATTGTATCGAAATTCTCGGTCCATACGTGAAATCAGGGATAATCTCAGCATTTTCAATACATATAAAACTTAACAATATCGAAAGCTTCTAAATTATGTTTATTTCTTTACAATATTAATTTCTCCAAGTTAGTCGAAAGTAACGTTCAACTGTTGGCAACAATGACTTTTGGATTAAAAATGACGTAGATTAAACATTCCGTTGATACGAAAATCCAAGCTTTCGCTCAAGCTTACCCGATTGACGCCTAGAATTGGATTTGAAAAGTGTAGAATGTTGTATCACCGAACGAAATCTCTTGATTTTCTCAATCTGTCACGAGGAATTTGCCTGAAAGATTTTCAACTTCAGTCGACATGTAAGATGTTCCAGATATTAGGAATGTAGACAAATTCCCATACACTCATCCATAATCTCATTTCAAGCAGAAATATATAACTATGTATAATATGCATTGATATGGAATATAAAACATAAAAATAGAAAATATAAAAATGAATACCTAAATCAGACTACTTATTGTTATTCCGTATACTATAAGTATACTATAACCATTCCGTATTTTATATATACATATGTATGTACATAATGCCGGCAGAATTTTACATGGATATAATATACAATATACGAATTAATTAAATCTGAATTAAAGAATTTTGAAAGTTAAACAAATCGAAAATACCTGAATTAAGCAATTTTAATTATCCAAAGATCACTCTGTATCTCATAACTATAGTATAGAATAGAATATTTTAATATAGTATAGTATAGAATATTTTATACCTATATAAAATATTCTATACTTTAATATAGTAAAATATTCTATACTTTAATATAGTATAGTATAGAATATTTCATAACTATAGTATAGTATAGAATATTTCATAACTATAGTATAGTATAGAATATTTTATATACACACTGTAATTTTTTTCGCATTTAAAATATCTGTACTAAATCGCATCAAACGCTATGCTACTTTATACAATCTTGTCTGATCTGTAATGCCATATTAGGTTTGCCAAATTGACTCTAACTAAAAAGTAACTGGGACTATTTTTTATACAATTTTACATCTGTTCTACTTTTCTTTAAATAAAATATGTGAATTCGAAAAGTCTTAAGTAAAAATCCAAATAAATTGAAATTGAATTAAAGAGATATGGTAAGTGAAAATATCTGATTTGAAAAATCTCGATAATCTACTACTCTGTATCTCGTATGAATATCGTATAACTCAATCGATGCTATATTCCTATAAAGTTTTAATAGGAAGCCTCATTAAGTTGACTGTAAATTGGAGTAACATCAAGGGAAAGAGATATAGTGAAAACACCGTTGGAGCAGTATAGAACATTGAATGGCAGATGTCACGTGAATAATGGATTAACAGCCGAGCACTCCCTTTAATCCTCAGATTATCTAGTTAAATACCGCGGCGCGATCGGAGCCTGGACGAGATTAAGCCGGCCGATCTTGACTGATGAACTTTTTTTTTTCTCTCCGTTCGTTTACATAAATCAAACGTCGTACATGGGTATCAATAACTTTTCTCACAATCTAGGTTAAACGACTTTTGCTGTTTCATTTAGCTAAATGTGAAGTTATGTACGTCCGAATGTGCGCATTCAACGCGTCATTTGATAAATGGAACAACTTCGTAAATGAAAGCAGAAATAACAACGAATTTAAATAATAGAAAAAGAAACGGTGTTCTTGAAATACTTTAAAAACGGTAATCATTATTATAGCTGATGCACCGGAAACCGGAATTGATACGGAACGTCATGGTAGATACAAGCAATCTATTACTCCGTGTAATCTGTTACGAATGTTGAACAATCGTAACGACAGTTGTCTCGAGATTTCTGTTAAATAGGTTTTCAATTATAGTTGCCAGTTTAATCCTCTATAGAATTTCGTTTACTCACTAAGAGAAAAAAGTTGTAGTTAATTGCAGCTGTTCACTCCAATTTCAAACTAACAATAAGTTTATTTGACATTTTTGCAAATGTGCAAAGTAAAATTTTTAAAATACGGATATGTGGCTACGTAAGTTTCATGATGTATTTAGAGAGTTAATAATCGTAATCAAATATATAAAATTAGTTGAGAAAGATATTTACATATCACATAGAATAAGATATTATATTATATTAGAATAAGATTATTTCTTCAGATAAATATTATCCTGAACTGATATTGAATTGATACTATGTATTATATTATCGATTAAACTGATATTACCTTGAAGTGTTCCGTTCATTTTTATTTTTCAAATCTTTCTCAATTTCTAGTGTTTGCCAAACAAGTCCGCTTGTTATCTTATTTCATTATATTATTTGCGATGTTTCCGTATCTAATACCTAACGAACATTTCTACTTGAACTGTCTGTATGTAGGTGAAACCATACATGAGTCATGTATGAGACCCACGTATACATAGAAAAGATAGAATACCGAATGTCACAATTTATGTTCGTGTACAGGAGAACAAGTAAGAACAGTTGAGAACAAGTGAGAAGCACCGAAATTTCACAGATATGTTAGCCATGAATGACGTTATTACTTATTCGTCATCGCTTATGCTAGCTAGAAATTAATTCCTTCGGATCGTGTAATCTGAAGCCAAAATTAACGGAACTAGCGTCCCTCGAATGTTGATCCCTTTGATCTGACATTATCTTTGTTCTTACACTTAAACACGATTTGACAAACTACAAAATTTTATCAGAATGAAAGATTTTGTTAATACGGATTAATACGAAGACATCCGAATGGGGTAGAAGACCAACGTTATTTATTATTTCAAAATTAAATCGACGAAGTCGGCGATTATTTTGTATAAAAATGTCGAGTTTATGAAATGTGATAATATCAAAATTATCGAACGATTTAATATTGTGACATTTTGACGGTAGAAATAATCGTGTATCACTGTAAACCTTGTGAGAGGATTCGAATCGAACGAATTGTTTTAATAATTTCTGGTGATATATTTCGATATCTATATTTGTGTTCTTTGAAATGAACGAAAATATATCAATAATTTTTGGAGCCACTGGATAAATATCAAAATTTTACAACTAAATTGTAATTAGCGACAAGGTATTTTTTATTAGGTATAATCTAACTTATTATTTTTTTATTTATTAATTAGAAGATGTTGCTTTGTGTATGCAGATAAGTTTTAATAAATATGTATTTATCTGTATTAAATTTAATTAATTTTAATTTCGAACTATTTCCATCTGTAATGATGTTAAAAAAAAAACGATTAATTCACGAATAAAAAAATTTCATTAATAGTTTATTTCATACTTAATATATTTTACCAAGAAGCAATGTTTATCGTAATCTATGTAGATCATTTATAGACCATTTAGATTTGGAAATTTTATAAATAATCTAATTTTGTACATAAATGTTTCTTCTTCGTTAAATTGTAAATAATATTAATTATTGTAAGTATTTATGATTTACTACGATGAAAATATTATAAGGTATTCTATAGTTTGTCTATAATTAATATGAATTAACTTATACAAGTATAAATTATATAATATAGATTTATATACATAATTATAATTAAGTTAAAAAAAAAAATGACCTATACTTAATTATAAACAGTTGTATTTTCTACAACTTTTACACATTTAACAGTAATCTATAATAAAAAAATGTACACTATGTAAATTTATATCTATGTACTGCATTAATGAGATCGAAAATGATCGAATAAATGCAAATTTGGTGCGTTCATCCTCTTACGATTTGAAAGCATCTAAGTATTACAGTATGCGAGGAGGACATTTGTGTTATAACGAGTATCGATATTTAAATTATAATAAATATCTTTTTTCCTGCTATAAAAAAAACCATTTTACTTTCTTTATAAATATCTCTATATTTTTATTAGCCAACAACAAAAGCTATTTCAAAGAAAGATCGGACAAGAAATTTATTTCCACAGGAATATCGTTTACCGTGAAATATAAAATAAAAAAGTAAATACGAATAAACATTCTATTGTCACGTGTGATATTTAGTTGTTTGTTTTCTATTCTTCATCTCTGTTCCGTGTGCGTGTATAAATTTTCCTGGGAATTAAGGAAATTCACAGCCAATATCAAGAAGTATGTCAAACTTAAACCGTTTCCGCGGAATAGTTTTTGCAGAGGCAGATCGCAAATAAACGGGAGTGACGCAGAAGGGTGATGCAGAAGGACGAAGCCATGGCCGAAGAAAGGACAATCGAAATCTCTGCGAGGGATCTTAATTCTCCTTCTTTCGGCCCCTGGTCCGCGACGCCCGCGACCAGGCGTTCCGCGTAGCGTGTTGCAGGTACACAGGTGCAACTGTGTACGTGCATCTTATCTCTAGACACACCCCCGGGCTGAAAGTGGTACAGCTAAGAAGAGCGGGGTATATGGGAAAGCTAGCTCCCGGACTGGAGAGGTGGGAGTCGAATTACAAAGAAGGAGAGAGAGAGAGAGAGAGAGAGAAGGGACAAACAGCAACTATACTCGAAGAGAGAAAGAGAAGAGCTGATACAAGCAGACGTAAGGCGAAAGGGGTGAATAAGACGAAGTAAGAGAAAATAGAAGGGAAGACAACGGGGGATCGAAGGACCGGGGTAACTTTCAAAGAAAATGTAACGGAGAAAGAAGGGAAATAGATGAAAAAAAAAAAAAAAAAACGACAGAGGTGGATAAGAAAGAGAAAGATCGTGTCGAATGAGCAAGGGAGCGAGATAGAGGTAATTGTATTATAGTCGATCGTACGAGAGAAGAGGAAAAAAAATGAAGATAGGATAGAGTGAAAAAAAGAGAGCGCGGGGGGGGGGGGAGAAGAGACGGAAAGAGGAAAGAGAGAAGTGGGAAACTGCACGGATGAGGAAGGTAGTTCCGGAGGGTTTGAGGGTGAACCATCCGAGTGAGGACCAGGATAGTCCTCGACGGTGGGCGATGGTAGCTGGCGCGGTGGTGGGGTGACAGCGACGGCGGGTAGGGCGTCGTAGGGGCAGAACCAGCGCCGCGACGCTTCGATACGCACAGTTGCGGCTCGAACGCCGTCCCATGCGAACGTGTTATTCTCGACGGTTCGTGTATTCCTTTTTTTTTTTTTTTTCTAGCGTCGTGCATAATGTCCACGACCAGTTCGCATTCTGATCGGGATTTCGGAGAGACATGATCAAGAGACATTGCGTTCCGCCACGGGGAAACTGGACTTTCTTTCGCAATCGGCGGCAATTGAGGTTAAGTTTTCGAAAGAAACATGACTGAGAAGTAGTGTTCATTGAACGATGTACGTTTAACAACCGTGAGATCGTTTTTTAAGATTAAGATCCGTTATCGATCGTTCGGAGTGATTTTTTTAACGATGACATTGAAACTTTCCGAGCTCGACGAGAGCTTGATCGATCAAGCCGATTAAGAACCGAAGGATCGACGATTGATTCTGATTTAGTGACAATTTTCGCTTAATCGAGAACACGTACTGTTAAACTCTTTCACGAAGGTTGACGAAAATTACTGCAGTGTTTTGGAAACGATTTTTACCAGTGCGGATGCTAATATAGTGTTTCTATATAAACTGTATGGTGAACTTTTGCTGCGAAAAGAAAAGAAAGTAATCGTAATATATAATAGATAGAAACTGAAATTTTGTACTATTGCAACGTAAGTCCCGCATACACGGTCTGTTTTCACTGAATTTCCATACATACTGTTGCAAACACGTGCGTCCAGAAGCGTTCTTTGCAATCTAGTCGTAAGTGCACGCAGTCGAATTGCCCGACTAGTTTACTGATCCAATCGGTTTTGTCATTCGAATATTAAAATATATTTCTAACGACGACGCGATAGAAACAGAAATCTTCCGTTGTAAGACTATAATCGAATGTAATTCAATTCAAAGAAAATCTGAAACCAAAGTGTATACCCTTTATTAGAATGTGCATCTACGGCATTGACATTGTTGACATTAAAAATTATCGGATAGATTTAAACATTACATTTAGAACATGAATCGATATTGTGATTCGATCATTACGAAGTATTATTCATATTTACAAGGCACATAGCGGTGTAATAGAAGGTGTAATAGAAATCGTAATTCAAATTGTAATTAAACCTGAGAACGGGCATCGATCAGTGAAAATAATCGAAGCGATAAATGTCAGTGAAAAATTGAAAATGGCGGCGACTTCCGAGTCCCAGGATAATTATTGAGGAACTCTTTACAAGGGAATGGATTTTCAGAGCGCTATGGACACGTTTGTAGAGGCATGGATGGCTGCAAATACGAAACCAGATCAAGTACAGGTAAACCGTACAATTGTCTATCGATGATAATTTCAACCGAATGACCATTAATGTATTTCATTTATGATATTCATACGGAAGAAACGTAACACCGTCTTGACGTTGGCATCTGCGAATATAACATCGTTGAAAAGTAACCCCTTCTAACATTACACAGCCAATTGGCCACCCTACCAATTTCTCCCCTCTTGAGCACTTCAACTTGCCACTAAGCTAATTCCCCGATATCAATTTGCCACTTTCCATTATACCTTGGCGAATTTACTTACATTGCAAGAAACTGTTGTTAAAATTAAAATTTCAAGGCAATTAACGCCAATTTTTATACTATAATATAATAGTAAAAGGGAAACTTGCATGAAATTTATTTTACTTTATATGTAAAATGGAAAATAGGAAATAAGAATTGTATACACATGTTAATCATAAGTTAGTATAATTACGATGATTGAAAGGAAATACTTTACCTTTATATAAATATTATTTATTATTTGATATTTTAATTCTAATTATTTCTTATTCTAATATTCTAAGGAAATTGTAGTTCAATTGTCGGATATAATAATATTAATGGCCCATTAGTTTAAAATAGAAGTGTTACACAGGAGATAATAATTATTAAATAATTATGATAAATAAATACTTTGAATTTAAATTTTCACATTCAGACATAGAAATTATTTAAACGCGTTTATATAATCGCTGTGATTAATTTAAGAAAATTTTTAAATACGATTTCAAATATTATCTTGCTTGCTATAACTTGGTGATTGTTTTAAAATTTTTACTCATATACAGACTTTTCACAGCACTTCGAGAAGATTTGTTGACCAATTTGTCACATTCCGCAGCACGAAGCTCACTTAATCAGACAAAGTCAGAAGTAGGTTGTCAAAAGTACCAGGTATATAGATTCGGTGCTCTAATATTTCAGAACGGCAACCGGAGCGGTGTTGAAGGTGGTAGAAAGGGTTGGGAGATAATCCTTGGTAAAACCGCGGATCGTATGTGTTGCGTGGACGGGCATATGCACGTTTACACGTGTACGTACGGGGGGTCACGGGTTCTGACCACGATACGGATGTGCCCCTGCCTTCTTCCTGTGCTACGACCACATTCACGTTCTGGCATTCAGTGCAATAAGACCGCATCTCCATTGACCAGTCGATCTCTCGATCGTCAGAAACTTCTGATTTTCATTTCTGACCTAGATATTTCTGCGCTTTTCCGACCTTGGAGTAGATACAGACTCTACCATCTCAAAAAGTCATATCATTCCCTTTCAAAAATTTTACTCTGTTCGCAAACGAAACAAATGGTAAAATAATATTTAATTTGGCAACGTAGATAATTCATTTTATACCAAAAATTTCTGGTACATAAATATCAGTGTATTCGTCACATACACACACACACACACACACACATACACTCACACTCGTTATATGCTTTTCCAGTTATCACTAGTTTTATCGTATTTTTTATATTTCTACGAACTTGAATAGAAACTTGTCTCGTCAATTAAATGTTCTGATAAATTTCTTTTTTTGGATATTTTATGTAGTGTTCTTTATTTATTATTTTACAGTCTGCAATTTAGTTACTATTTATAAGACTTGTGTATTTATGAGAAATTTGAAGTTGAGTTATAATATTTATCAAACGAAATAAATTATTTACGTCCCAATATCTTTAGTTATATTCATGAAAATATAAAAATGCACGAAAACCTGCGATCTACTTGTAATACTCATAATTTAATTACAGTTTATAAACTAATGAAATATTCAAAGTACAATTATACTCAGAGTATGAGACAAGTTCCTATTTACGTCCTAGTTCTATTATGTTCATAAGAATATAAAAATGTACAAAAATAGGCGTGTTTTCAAGATGATGAAATATTCAAGGTAGTTTGAAAAAAAATTTTAATCTTCTTTCAGTCACACTCATACGTTTATTAAAATCTTTTAAAGTGTAAGAGAAGAGATAGAATTCGAGATTATCTCATAATACATTACTTCAATTTGTTAGGAAATCGTAAGATTTCCTATTTTAGAATCGTTCACTCTCGCAGGATTACGAATCTGTATTTTTCCTCAATAAACGCAAGAACAATATTCCGACGAGGATTCAGTAGTATTACATGGGGTTTGTTGAACATCCAAATCGGCCCCTCCCTTCCTACGACGGTGTAACAAGCATTTGGCTTCCGCTTTTAAAAATTGAGAGGAAAATGTAGGGGGAAGCAACTCTGCACGTAATACTAACGACAGGTTAGTATTATAAACAGGCAAATAAATCGCGAGTTTTCCTTAACAATAGAAATATTAACAAGTTACGTAGGTACATATCTACACACACACACTCATATATATATATATATATATATATATATATATATATATATATATATACACAAGTTGCTCATAAAATTAGAACGTTTATAAGAATAGATATATCTATGTATGTTACATAAAATAGTTTGAAGTTTTATTAATACTATATTTTGAGACACATGATTATATTGGTAAATTTGAAATAAATCTAAATATATATACATGTATAAATTACAAGATATTTAATGTAAGTATACATTTCGCACAAATTGCGAAAATATTTAAATTATATGACCTTCAATATCCAGTGCAATCATCTTTAATACTTATTTTAAGTATTTGCTATTTCTGCTGCGTAGTACTAATTTTTCATTACGTTTGCGATAATTGTTTTGCAATTTTTATATGTACGTACATGATTTTAAATTTTATCAATGTAATCACGAGTGTTAGCCAAGTTTTAAAACGTTATATATATCACATATTTACTTAAGTAGACGCCAATGAATCTAAAACATAAATTAGTTATCCACTTGTTGCTTAATTAGTTAAGCAATGAGACTTTATGCGCATAAATTGCTACTAAATAATATTTTTAATTTTACATTAAAGAATAATTTTTTTTTAATGTTACATTAAAAAATAATCAGAACAAAAAGTATAATAAAGTAAATAGAATTATAACGCCATTCATTCATTCGTACAAGAATATTGTTGTATGAAATAAATGTTCTATATATCTAAATTATAAATTTCCTGTTTAGGTAATATGACGTTTAATATAAAAAACATCGATTTTCATACGTTTCCTTTTTTTTTATTAATCCAGTTTTTTTTTCTTATTAACCGCTTCGGCACACTTGTGATTACTATGGTTGAAATGCTTATAATTACGTTTTCTGTTTCCTGAATTTAACAATGATTTTTATTACAGTATAATTCCAATTCGAACGTCAATGTTTCACGTATAAAATGAGGAATGAAAATATCTATAATATGTATACTCTGTGAACATGAGCGTCCATTTCTTGAAAACATTATTCTCACTCAGAAGTTTTGAGAGTATTTTCTATTTCTAATATTTATTATTTATCACAGTACTTATATACTCCTCGTGCTGTTTAATTTTTCCAACTTTGAAACAAATGTAGCTTAGCTACTTATTCCGAAACTTAATTTACGCTCTCTGTATACATATAAACGTCCATTTCTCGTGAAGGTGTATTGTATGTACTCGACAGAACTAAAGCGTTAAAGCGAGTCTAGTAGCTTTCGGAGATAACAGAAATTATATATATATTCGACGTTCCAAAATTCCAACGACGGAAAACAGATTCCGGTAGCGGAAGACGCGTCCTTGCCGGTATTGCACGACAGAAGTGTACCATGCACGTTCACCGAGGCCACGTGTGCACTCGAAAGTGCGTACATGTAACGTCCGAGGATAGGTTTGAGGCACGCATGGTCACGGTATTTGACCACCCCTGCTACCGGAATGATTGTAATCCATCTATCCGGCCGCCGAAGCCGATACATCAAATGCACATAGAACTTTTCTCGTACTTTTTCCTGCCAGTCGCTTCACCTAAGTAAGTTTTCTGTTCGGTTATCTCTCGCATCGAACACACCGTGACTATCTTGTTAATATTTATGACGGTGTTGATATTTAATTTTACATCGTACGTCGTTTGTCTAAAAACTGTAACTGTTGATAATTTATTTCTGTGGAAAGAAAAGAAACATTTTATCGCCTCTCCTTGGTTAAGCTGACGATCGGCTGAATACGCGTCATCGATTGATAATGATCTGAAGGTGATCAAATTTCGTCAATCTCTGCTACAAGTGAACTGCTTTGAAGTTTTTGTATGAATTCGTATTGTCTAAAATGTAATTCTAAAAGAAGCAGAACTTTTACGCACGAAATAGGTATGTGTGAATGAAAAATGTTGTACTTTGGATATTTTATCATGTTATCATATTTTTCATATATATATTACATAAAATTATATTATATTGTATATTATATTCATTCTGTGGAATTTTACACATTGACATTACTAAAATACATAACAATCTGCAATAATATATAGCAACAAGTATCGTTTATTATCTTCTTTCGTTGGATAAGGTTTTTTCACGAAAATGATATTTTCATGAAACGTAAATAAGTAAAATTAATTAAATAAGTATAATATAAATATATAATAATAATGTTTTAAACATTGAATTATATCTTTACTTTAATAATAATCAACAGCGGAAAATAATAATTAATCACGGAAAATATCGAAATTGTAATGGATAAATATTTGAACAAAAAGTTTGAACACACGGATACATATGTACAATTTTGAAACATTCGCAATGTGTGGCGATTACATCAGTTTCGTTTAGTGCACGATTTAAACAATATTTCTCTTGTTTCACGTATTTTGTTTTTTTTTTTTTTTTTCCTTAGAAATGACTAGAAGACAGTGTACATCTGGTAATAGAATGAGCAATTTACGTAACGTAGTCGTGGACGCATCAATCCGTGGATTATGTACCGCGGGAAGAGGGCCAATTATTGTACGTGGATATCGGCCATCTGATATTTCGATAAGCCTGATTAGAATGTTGCACGATTAATGTAAACCACGGAGACATTTAATTCCATCCTATCGATATTGGATAAAAACAGATATTACGTCGATCGGTGTTATTCAATCGCTAATCTTTTGTCCGAGGAGAGGGAGAAAAAAAAAAAAGAAAAAAGTTTCAAAGTACTTTGCTTTTACGAAATAGCTTTCGTTGAAAGCGATTTCTTTAAATTCAAATTAAAAGATGACATTTAATCATTGATTTAGGGCTTGTATACGCAGATATAGAAGAGATATAAAACGTAGAAAACCAGTTTATAGAGTGTCGCCGACTCGTAAACTGGTCTTCCGGTTAATAAATATTGGAACATTATATTGATAAAGGTAGTCGGGACGTAATATTCGGGAATTAAATTAAATGTTTCATCGATAGAGTGTTCTAAATGCATGAAATGAAAGGAATCGGCTCGTTCCGATTAATTAATTAATGATCGAAAAGATTTTTTTCTATTTTCAATTTTATACATGTGACGTGTTGCTTCCCAACTTAGAAAATTTCCATGATGATTAATATAATATAGTAATAAATAAATTATATCTCGTACCTTCTTATTAAATAACTTGTTTGCATGAAGCAGTGTGAAAATAATAACGAAAACATAAATCATATTTCAAATTTAAATAACAGATGGCAAGCAAATATATAACATATAAATTGTGATCAATGTTTCGTATTTTGTATTTAGATTATTACTAAAACGTATTATAAATAACAGAAAATATTGATATCTAAATACAGACCTACTTGCAGACTTAATTTACTAAATAACAGGTAAAATTAAAGAAATAATACGAAATTTGGAATACTGAATAATGAAGAATGAACTTTAAAACGCATTAAAATTAAAAGTAAAAGAAATACTAAAATATACTAAGGTAGAAAAAACTAAAGCATCAAAATTATCAAATTCAAAAAATAAAACTAAATGGTAAAATTAAGAAAATAATATGAAACTTGAATGGAATACCGAAAAATGGAAAAAGAATTTTAAGAAATAAATTAAAAAGGCACTAAAATTGTTAAAAGTACTGAAAATGTTATTTGATAATAAAAATACTAGAAGTAAAAGTAATAAAATAAAGTAAAGAATGCTAAAATATATTAATATTATCGAATCCAGAAAATAAAAATAAAAGATAAAATTCAGGGAAATAATATGAAATTTGGGATATATAGATATCAGAGTTGGAAAAAGGATTTTTACAAAGTGCTTACTCAAAGTACTTAGAAAATTTTAAACTAGTACAATTGTCGATGAGTACCAAAAAATAAAATTCAAGAAAATAACTTGACAAAACACCATGTGTATAATTTACACTTTTTTGATACTTTGGAAGATTTAACGCAATAAGATGTCGCAAAATTCTTAAAAGTTCCTTAAAGATGATAGGAAGACGTATCAATTTAGAGGATTATTGAAATTGACGGAGAATACTCTAAATGGGATCTACCATGTTCAATTGCCAAACATTATAGGCCGACCATTTCTAATTCGAACTTACGTAAGCTTGTTAGAAAGACGCGACAGAAATCTAGCCGCAAATAAATTCACGGAATTTGTGGGACCTTTGGTCGTCAGAGGATCAGGCAGAATTTCAGATTGGTCGGCGATTAAGGTTATCGTCTTAACGGGAAACACTCTAACAGGAAACGTCGTCGACGCGTATCTCTGTTACACCCGGTAGATAAGTTGATCCATCGATAAACGATGTCGAACCGTTGTTTGCGATGCTGGTATTAATTTGTTGTATTTTGCATACAATGCAATTTAATGCGAATTTTTATTGTTCGTTAATTTCTCGAGTTAATAGTTACTTCCTTTTTTTATTAACAAGAGATTATTAACTTCCAATTTGCTTGGTACAATTTACGAAACTCGAAGTTTATGAAGAACGACATCATCAATATGAAAAATATATATGTATAATTGTGTTATATATACATAGAAAGACAAAGAGGATAAGTTTAATTAATTATTTAGATTAATGAAATTTGTAAAGATTTAAAAATGAGTTTTTTTGTACCTAAATTATAGTTGCAAAACTTAGGTGAAATTAATTAATTCTATCTA
The DNA here is from genome assembly GCF_011392965.1 of Frieseomelitta varia. Lineage (NCBI taxonomy): Eukaryota > Metazoa > Arthropoda > Insecta > Hymenoptera > Apidae > Frieseomelitta > Frieseomelitta varia. The sequence goes on along the minus strand of NW_025110166.1, from coordinate 727,436 downwards.
AATTTGTCGTCGATTAATATCTACAGCAATATTCAAATTTATTTTGTATTTCAAGCATAAATCTCAAATTTCAAATAAATTGTTTTCATGAACAATATTGAAATTAACCAAATTAGAATTTCCTTTCGCAAAGATTTCAAATTGAATTTTTATATTTAAACTATATCTGCAAAGTTTATACGTAACTAATTCTGTCAAATTTGTTGCTAGTGCAATAATACTTATATTTTATATTTTAAATATAAATTTCTGTTTTTTTTTTTAAATATATTCAAATCAATGAAATAAAAGTTATCCTTTATAGAAATTTAAAACTGAATTCCTATACTTAAATTATGTCTACAAAATTTAAGGACAACTAATTAATTCTATTTTAAATATAAATCTCTGATTTTTTATTGAGTTTTTAAAAACAACAAAATCAGAGTTTCTTTCGTAAAATATAAAATTGAATTTTTATATTTAAACTATTAGTTATATTCTATCGATTAATACAACATCTGTAATATAAATCTTTAATTCTTTCTAAGAACAATCAATTCAAATCAAAATTTCCTTCTGTAGAGATTTAAAATTGACTTTCAATAATTAAACTATATAAAACTTAAGGACAACTAATTAATTCTATCAAATTAATTTTTACACCTGTACATAAAACAAAACATTCACGTTTAAATATATCAAATATAAATCTTTCGTCTCCTCATTCCTTCTTTAAATATAAGTTTCCTTTCAAACATAAATCTCCTATCAAATTTCTGAAAAAACAATTTTCAAAAATCAAAAAAATGAAGTACAAATTGAGTGATCAAAAAGATCGTACGAATCTTTAAAATTTCTCGAATTTTTCAAAAATCAGGATGACGAAGTACAAGACCCAAGTATCAAGAACATTAAAAAATCGTGCAATTGATAAACGAATTACGTTGAAAGTTGTTAGGGCATAACGAAGGAACGTGAACGCACGTTTGGCAGAGCGAATGGTGCATCCCCTTTCGCGTCACGTCGAAGTTACCGCGATATCACTTGGGGCGTTAGCCGGATAAGCCGCTAACCCCATCCACCTGTTGCCTTTTCTTATGCGTTCCCGCTTACAGGCCCGCGTTTCATCCTCATTCCTCGCGTGGAAACGAGCCAAGGAGCGCTCATCCTTTTCCAATCCACGCTTACCTTCCAGAGTCCTACTTCCTCCCTCGTCCAACCGTTTTATATACACCGGTGTCAGGCCTCTGCTCCTTTCCTTTCCTCTCCGCGACGCTTCTACGGTGTTGTCCTCGTCGGCCTTTCCTCTTCCACGTTTTCCTTCTTCGCCACCTCCGCCATCGTCGTTCGATTCTTTTGCTCCTTCGTCTCTTTCTTTCTTTCGTTCGTTCGTTCACTTAGCTTCAGCTGTGTATCTCTCTCTCTCTCTCTCTCTCTCTTTGTCTCTTTGGTCAGATTGTAGAGTGTCTCACTCTTGCAGCCAAGCCCGGGTCTTCAGCGGTCTGACGTGTTTTTTGCGAGTGCATACCTCGGAGCAGCTCCCGAAACAGTAGCTGGTACCCCGGTACAGTCCGGACCAGTGAAAAAATCAGCGACCCGAACTTGCTCCTCTCTCAAGTGCCTATATCGGCCGATCAACACCGGTACCGTCGAATATTTCTTCGATCGTTTTCTTGCGATCGATTATTGCATCGAGGGATTTATTTTATGAATCTACGTGAATGATAAAACTATCAAAGATATTTTACAACGGCGACGTCGTTTTAATACGTTTAATACGAATGTTTAAAGTGTTCCCGAATGCTGTGTCCCTCGGTTAATTACTTGGTTATTGTTTGCTCAGTATTAAATCTGATGTTATGGTACGAAGAAAGAAAAATTGCGGAAAATATAAATTTAGATAGGTAGATAGCTAGATAAAATAAATAAGACAAAGAAAAGAAAGAATAGATTAAGAACAATAAAGACATAGTAAAAGTACAAACAAAATTAATATTGTTACAACAATAAAAGTTATTATAAACAAATATTAAGATAGTTTTATAGTTTTTATTCCCCGAGCGGGCATTTATACTTAATTTTATGGTGTAACGTAAAATTGGATGTTCAATTTTAGACATAAAAATTAAGAAATATGTTTCGTTGCATATTTTAGAATATGCATTATTATTTTGAAAATGTTTCGTGTAATATTATTTTGACAAAAATTTAATTTATACTTTTCGTTCGCTCGCAAAAGATATATTTGTGTCATTTATCATAGTTTTAAATATACAAAAAAAAAAAAAAAAACTAAACTAAGGTAACTAAACTAGTTAAGAAATTTCAACGTTTCACTTAATATTTTTCCATCATATATTTTCTACATATATTGAAGTATTTATGAAATTTTAATAAACTACTGCTTAATGGATATCATTATTAAAAAGATTTTAAATAACATAAATAACTAATAAAAAATGCTCTTTAGTTGCTTTTTCTTATAATAAAATAATATTTACTAAAATATACAATAATTAATTTTCGTGAATAATTATTTTCGAAAAATTAAATAGTTGATATCGGTCTTTTTTCCCTTATTATTTATAATCAGTTCATGCAATCATCGTGTATAAAAATATATTACGTTCATGCAATCATCGTGTATGAAAATATATTATAATAGGTTCTATACTTTACACATAATAGGACAATTCTGTGACAAAAAGAACCTACTTTATCTTTTCTATCATCTTCGTGATAAATAATATATATATATAAAAATATATACATATTTATATATGTATATAAATATAAATTAAAAAATATATATATATATATATATACAAAAAAAGTAAGAGAGGAAATTTGTAATTTGCTTATTCTTGAAAGTTGAGGGAAATTCCAGTCTATAGAGTATACATTATGATTTATCATTTTCAAGTACATGTAGAATTTAACTAAATGGAATTGCGCGAAAGAAAATAAGATTATGCCAGAAGTGACACGATTAAAACTTACTGAGTCAATATCATTTATCTTAGATTTTCGTAAAGTTTCGACAATCCAATCTAATCTAATATTGAATCTATTAATTTGCTAATAGCAGTAACGGTTATATCGGAATAGGTTATCGTTATAGGCTTATTAAAAAGATGTTTCATATAAAATATGTATTCAAATTATTCAAAAAATATATTAACACGTATTTATTAACTTTTAAAACTGTTTAATTACTTAGTCGTAAAATAATATGAGTCTTTTTTTATTTTTAATAGGTACTTATGTTAATGGATATCTCTTTATTCGCTTATTACCTGTTTAAATCTTATTTGATATAGTATTCTACAATTTAGATTTTATTTAATAGCACTTTATTTTTGATAGGTACTTCAGTTTTATTTCTTTATTCATTTATTCTCTGTTTTCTATTTTTTTAGTTTAATAGGTAGTTGAAAACAACATGAAATTAACGAAGTTTAGTGAATAATTATTTTTTGTAAATTAGAATAAAATTAATATTTTTTGTAAATAAGAAGAAAATTTATATTTTATATTAAAAATAAAAAAATTAATAAAAACAATTGAATCAATATTTATGATAATTCAAAACCTAACAAATTTTTATATTTATATTCTTATTACATACAAAATTATTGAAATAATAATTCTGCGTCATAAAGGTTGCATAAAAGAACAAATTAATACTAATTTACGCTATATAAATAACATTAAATATACTATAACTTATACTAAATATATGATGCAAATCAATGTTTTTCAGTGAATTAACTTTATTTATAACATCGATATGAATATCAAATTCATTCATATGCATGAAGTTTAGATTTATTTATTCATTACGAATTTTAGAGAGCAAGAAGAAGTTTGTGTAAAAGTTTGTTATAAAAAGGAAGATTATTGACATTTTTACAAATAGAAAATAAGTTTGCCAATTAGTAAATTTTTTAGGAAGCTTTTTTTCAGGATGATTGTCAAAATCATTTATTTCTTATTTTCCGAAAAATATTATTGACTGATCATGTTTGCAAATTATAAAACTTAGATATATTTATTACATTTATATATTTTTTTACAAATTGCGAGCCCTGTGTATCTTATCTTTAATCTATCATCTTGATGCAATCAATCTGTTTAACATACTTCTACTGTTTTCAGATAAGATGTTAAAATTAACAAGTAACTAAAATTAATTCGAATTCGAAGTTACATATGTTAAACTTGTTCGTATAGAATTGTATCAATTTGTAAAAATTAAGAGAAATGAAACACATGTGTTTATTTGTGAATTCAGTAATTCTCGTAGCAATTCTCCGACAATTTCAAATAGCACGTAGGATAGTGGTAAATAAAAAAATTGAGAAGAAGCAGCATGGTTACATGGATAAAGATAATGAGGATTGAGTACGAAGGGGTTAAATTTCTTGGTCGATTCGATCATGCAGTTCCTCGGAAGCGTCATCGGCGATCCAGTTTTCAGACAACGAAAACTGCCACGCGGTGCATTTCGCACTTCGGCCGTAGTGTAGGATTGTCGCATTCTGGGCCCACTTGACCCTCGTTGACACCGTGAACGGCTTAGCCGTTAGTGTTAAGTTCAGTTCACTCATACATAAATCTAAGTCCGCGCTTATGCCTTAGCTGGACGTTGTTGAAATTGAGCACGTGTTCAGATTTCATCGACGACAATGCTTAGATCATCCGGCTCATTCGATACGACCGAATCGTCGCGGATTCGACTGTGTCACGGAGTGTCGTCTCATCAGAATTAATGATCAAATTATTACGTTGCTCTCCTTATGTCTATTATTAAACCGCACGATTAATTCACAGCTTTCCCTGCGTTTGCTTTAGCCATTTTTACGCGCACGCTGAGCATTCTTCGCCGTCGTTTACATTTATCGCTTCATTCGCACGGAAACTACTAATTATCAATAATCTCAATCCACTCTTTTTTTTGGACCGATCGAAGTTATAAGTTTGGACGAAATTTGATGGAAAATTCTTTATTAATATGTGATTTCTTGTTTAAGTCTTATATTAAGTTTAAAAAGTTAATTAATAAATAATAGTCATTTGACATGTGATAAATAATTTTTAAAAGCAAGATTAATACTGAAAATAACGACGACTAAAATATGAAACTTGTATTTAGAGAAATTAATAATGCAATAGAAAGTTTATAATACAATAAGAAACATTAATTTTCATTCGTATATTTTACGAAAAATTGTTCCAATCTCCAAATACGTATTATCTTTCTTAATTTGTGAAATTTCTACCAAATTAAGAATTGATTTTATTCATTAATTCATTAATGTTAAAATATAAAATTCGTAACAGGGTTGGGATTATGTTTACATGTAATTTTACATAATTATAACATATAGTTGGTAGAGACAGTTAAAAACTTACTTTCTTCAATATACACCACATCTTGGATTTTAATTGATATTTTCTAATTCTACACATTTGAAAAATGTGTTGCTCCCACTATTAACTATTAAATATTTTAAGAAAAATTATATTTGAACAATAAATTGACCCATTATTGAACTTGTGTATGAACTTTTATATACGTAAAAGTAAAAAAAATAATAAAATATTCCCATACTTTATTTCATCTAATTGTTAGCATATTTTTAAGTATAGGAATAGACTGATAATTTAAATTGATAATTTAACATTTTTAAAAACAATTTGTACAAACATAATGATCGTAATTCGTAATAATTGCAATCCAGTTACACACGTTATTTTTAAAAGTAAGGTACATAGTAGATTCTGCATATAATATATCATATATGTAATTCCGGATTTGTATTATTTTGCATGATTATCATACGTGCATCTTGTTTTACCGTGCATCTGAGAATTGTAAAATAAATGAATGATACAAAAGATTTTATTTGACAGAACAGCAGTAAATGATAGTAATTAACGATTTTTAAATACATATAATAATTAAACAACATCTTTCTGAACCATTTCCAATTTAAGTATTTTCAATTTGATAATATTTTTTCCAAAATCACGTTAATAATAATTTAGCAGCACATAAATTTAGATTGTATTCTTGGATTATTCTGAAATATTGATATGCCACTTTACTATCTACATTGCTATGCTATCTCCATTTGCAATTGTAATATTAGCAACAATTAGTATACATATTTGTGAGTATTCAATTGTAAAATTTATTTTAGTTTTAACAAGATTTTCTATTGTATTATACTTAATCAGAAATTTGTAGCTTAATGACTTTATACGAACAATGTGTATATTTTAACAATATATTTATAACAATGCATTATAATCATATATTTATATATTTCCTTAAAGCACATACTCGTAATACTATTCATATATGAGCAACACTGATTTTTGCTTATTTTTGTTTATTTTAATCATCTACCTTTGCAAATTCAAGTTACACATTAATATATATAGTTATATCAAGTTATACATTAATATAAAATTAAATATATTACATAATGTTATATCTTATACGACATTCAATTTATTGTTAGTTATTATTTTGATATATTTACTTTATTTTATTTATCCTTTTCTTTTATTTATTATTTTACATATCATTTTTATATCCACTTCGTTAGTTATTTTCATATTATAAAAGAACCAAGTCACTTTATCTGTTAATGAAGAAATGGAGGGGAAGGATACGATTCGTATATACATATGTACGTGAAATCTTGAAAACGGTCGGACACAAATAAATAGTTAATTAGAAAATTGAATATTTTCATTTGCAGAGCCAAGCTTTGGCATTGACACACAAGGCCTCTCCACCTTCGAGGCCAAGCAGTGTGTCCTCGTTACCGAGGAGTCCTCAGTCTCACCAGTCCCAACAGTCTCAGCCACAGAATACTACTCAGCTTCCGCCAGTGCATCCTCATCAATCGCAGACACCCCTAAGTACGCCCCAGACACCGTTTGTTGCGCACAATCAACACCCCAAGCAAGAAGCAAATACAAGCCCCAAACAGGAGGGATTCGATCTCAGCAAATCTACTCCCAGCACTGGTGAGTTTTCTTTACTTTTCTTTTCCATTGTCAATGATTAAGTCAAATCAAGTAAATTGCTTCGCAATGACTTTTGATAATCAATATTTTCATTATTCATTATCGTACAATAACTGACGTAAGTCAAATTAAGTAAATTATGTACGTCGTCATGATTTTTGATAAATCTTTTTCTCTGGTTGACAATTAGTCAAATTAAATAATTATAACGAAATGAAATGTATACACTTTTGTTCAAAAGTTTTATTCATCATTTACATTTTGAATAAAATAAAATAATTTTCGTTTGATTCTAAGAAATAAGTTATAATTATAACTTTTTAATTATACATGTAATTCAATTTTAGATATTTTTAAACACAGGTAATTAATAACAATTTCAGTATTATAAATAATAATATTATGAGCAAAATATTTATTTGCTTGAGAAACTTACTTGAGAGTATTTTATTTGAAATCTTTACATGCTCTAAATTTTTGAACAGAAATAATTGGATATTTTTTTATTTTTGTTTTATAATATTTTTAAATGACTTATTTAACATTGAATAGTATAGACAATAGAATATAGTCTATAACTATATAAGAATAATATAATCTATAACTGTAAAGAAATATAGAAATTTTTTGATTTGAGGCTTTGTTTTCAAGAAAGTTGAGTTTGAAAATGTATCAAGTACGTACATGTATTGAGGCAATTTCATTCAAAGTCAATTTTCTTGAAAATGATGGTTTAAATAAGAAAATTGTATTCTACACTTTTGTAGGATAATCGTTTAAAATCAATGTATCAATTGAATTCAAGTACGACAAATTTTCTCAAAACGAAGCTTCAAATCAGAAAATTTTATTCTGTATTTCTTTTTATTTTTCCATAAGGAATCATCTGCTCGCTTGACATATCATTCGGCTACACTTTTTACATATGTACATATATTTTAACTTACACATACACATTTGTTCTGATTGATTGTATCATTTGTTTAGCATATAATAGCTATCGTAATTGTCCGGTTAATCCTCTGTCTTTTAGAACAATAAAAATAATCTGCCAATACTGTTCGAAGAACAGCGAAACCGTTAACGATCGTAACGTTAGAAGTTAAAGAACTTGGATTCCATGTTCGTAGAGCAAGTTTCCATCGAGAATGACGAAGTGCTCGTGTGCGTAGACGATGGAGGTCGCGCGGAGGGGTCGTTAAAGCTCGTAAACGAGATAGACTATCGGCGGAATTTCCTTGATCCTCGATAATGCAGTGGAAACAATTTGCACGCGTCCGTTTGTCGGAGCGAACGAAAACCAGAGTACGCGCGTGACTTTGAGATGTATCGATCATTAACACTTCGATAAGTGTTTGCAACGCATTTCTTAAATAGCTACTTGAATATGTCTGAATATGTTCTAAATAGCTACTTGAAAAATTTATATAGTAAATATTACAATAAATGCCCAACTTTAGATATTTCATACGGAGTAATAGAAAGAATAGTTAATAATTGCCAAATGGCAAAGAAAAATTCTACTAAACATGAATTGAAAAATTAATATTTTCAAAGTAATGAACAATGTTTTGTTTCGGTTAAAATAACTGATTTAAATCCTATGGACTTCTTTTGTGGGAATTTTTTTTTTGAATGTGCAACCAGATATTATAAAAAGCATTGCACTTTTCAAATATTTTTTCATATCATGAGCATTATGTACAACATAAAATTTGCTGTAAATATAAAGTACTATATGTACTATACTATAATATATAATATAGTATAATCTATATAGCATAAATATAAATATAATGTAATATATATTTCACATAGCAATTTATATGAATTTTATTTTATTTCATATACTAAATAATTGTGGACTTTTATATATTTTTTATATAGTACTATATGTACTATACTATAATATATAATATAGTATACTCTATATAGCATAAATATAAATATAATGTAATATATATTTCACATAGCAATTTATATGAATTTTATTTTATTTCATATACTAAATAATCGTGGACTTTTATATATTTTTTATATAGTACTATATGTACTATACTATAATATATAATATAGTATAATCTATATAGCATAAATATAAATATAATGTAATATATATTTCACGTAGCAATTTATATGATATATGGTATTATATTATAGTATAGTACTATATATGTATAGTATTATATGTTATATAAATTATACTATATTATATTATATTATATTTTATATAAAATTATAAAATAATATTTAGCACACGAAATAAATTTTTATTTAGAGATCATTTCTTTAATTCTGTTTATAAAGTTTTTTATAATTACATTACCTACCAGTCTACTAATTATAATACTTACGCACATTATTATGGCCAGCTCTTTAGAAAATTTAGAATGGAAATATTTTACGGGGACGTGTTTCAAACGATTTTGAAAGTTATATCCCAGTGGAATTCCCATGATCGTGACTTGGGGTAAGGAAACGGTGATCGTCGAAATACAGGGAGCGGAAAAGTACATATTTGCTCTTCAAATTTCGAATGACGAAAGGCAAGAGGAAAGAAGAGAGATGGGAAGACGTGGAAACACGCACTTCTTAAATCTACGGATTTCGTGGATCCTCTTTAAATCTTCAGCGTCAAAACTAATCCTCGGGTTTTCAGCCCATATCTCCTTTTTCCACATCTCTGTCACTCCTATCTCGACTTCTCCTGTCGTTTTCGGTTTTTTAAATCCTACAAAATTCCGCGAAACTTTAAAATCGATGGAAGGAACTGTTTGCCCCTGTTTCAACTAGTGCAGTCGAATAACTAGTAGTGATTTCTCCAGTGAATGATAAATTGAAAATCGAAGCTCCGAAGAAATTTTTGTCTGTTATGAAGTGATTGCTTATTATTTTACTGCTTGTTACTATTTTAATATTATTATGTTGTATTATATTATATTATGTTATATTATATCATATTATATTATATTACATAAAAGCATTTAAATGGAAACATCTTAATATCTTAAAGAGCTTTTATGAAAAAAATCCATAGGAGAATTCTATTTTTTTGAAAATGAAAAAATTTTATTCCACATATTTCTTGTTTATTTTTGCACTTGTAACCTCTTCTTAATTATTTTTTTTTTTTGTCACATCTAAAATTAGCGAAATTTAAGTAAAGTTTGTCAAACTTGACAAATTTTCAAAGTCGAGTTTTGCCAGAATCCCCATACGGAAAAATTTTATTTTTTTCTTATTTTTTCACGAGGAATCATTTTTTCCCGCTTGTATATAACATTCGGTCGCCTTCATGTTACATATTTACATAAAACATTATAAAAATATACGTATGTATAAATAAATTATAAATAAATATATATACATATAAATAAATTTATATAAATTGTGTCATGTACACACATATATTGTACATATATTATATTACTGCTCGTTATTTTTTACTAAAAAATTACGAATGCATCGTATTTAAAGAAGCGTTACAATAAAAAGTAATAAAGTATCATATTTAAACGAGATTGATGCTTTAAACTTCTGAGCGGGAATGTACAGTGTACACACCTTTCGAATGCGTAATCTTATAACATGAATTATATAAAAATAATTTTAGCTTTCAATATGGTAAGTTATAAACTGAAGAACATAAATGAATACTGAAACTGTTTTGCATAGCGATTTACATCAAATTCACAAGTGACAGATTGTCGACTGTAAATTTTTGTTGTACGAATTTTTCCAACTTTACAATTTTGCGCCGTGTGGAACAATCAGCTGAGTCAGCAGTAATTTGTGAATGTTACTTTACTTGTTTTTCTTATTTTATTATCAAGCTCATTGCTTGTTATGCAAGAAGATTTATATGTATCCATATATAGCTTAAGACTAGTAATTTGTGAAATTTTGCTGATAATATTATACTAATTCTATCCTATAAAGAAGCTCAACTCCTTTTCTATGTTTATTCAATATGTTTATCGCCGCTACACGAATTATTACTAGTTACGTTACAAGAATATTCGTTTAGCATTAGACCAACCATTAGCAATCAAACTCGCCAATATGACGAATTTTAGATTTCCTTTTTTATGATTGCTTAAAATTGCCACGGGGATTCTTGTAAAGATTAATAATGATTTCGATTTGGACCAAAAATATAATTGTATAAATCTATTTACTTTAACACTTGTAATTTAAATTATAATAAATTGTAATTGACGTTATTAATTATTATAGATTTATATACAGAATATTGTTATTTTAATATAAAAATTTTGTAATTATTTAAATTTCACGAATAGATTTTTAAATGGAAATTTTAAAGTGTAAAATTTCAAGGAATGAATACATAATATAAAAAGATAATATAAAATACAATGTTTTCTATAATGTTTATAGTACGTGAAACAACTTTTTTCAAATTTTAATTTTCAAATGTATGTATGAATTATTTATAGAATAAAATTCAAAGACTTTCTTGCATTTTTGTCTTAAATAGAAGTAATTGTGAAGTTTTTCATCAAAAGTAACTATCTCCGTTTTCGTTTTTAAAATGTAATTACAAATCTCTCTATTATTTCATTCAAATCACATAGTGTTTACTATCGTTTGTAACAGTGTTTTTATATTAAAATTTGAAGCTGAATTTTACATATCTTATTATTAGAATTTTTTCAAAATTATTCTTCTGACTATAGTGCACGAACGAAATTAGACTATAACTGAATAAAGATACAGTAGTTTACGAAAGTATTCGGACCTTCTACATATATGTGTATTTTATGCGTATTATAAAAAATATTTTGGAACTTTATTAATACTGTAATAAGAAATTATTATATTAGTAAAATTTCGAAAAATCAATCTATGAATATAAAAATTATAATATAATTGTTGCGAACGTAGAAGAAAATTAATATACAGTATGAATAGCGATTTTAAAATAAACATCTGTTAAAATTGGTTTTACTGGATATTAAGGTTTATCGATTATGGTTGTTTAAATATTCTTGTCATCTCTGTGAAATATTTACTTATTCAAATAAATATAAATTATTATTATTATATAATTATTAGATAATTATTATAAATTATCAGTTAAATGAATAATTGTTACAAAAAAGTATTAAATCTCTCAACTTCTTCTACATAGAAAATGTATATTTTGAAATTTGTTTCAGACTTGATCACTGTAATTATGATAGTCGAGCCTCGCTACAGTAATAACGAAATTTTAAAATGTTTCATATAAACACACATAGTGCACGTATAAAAAATATCTATAAGCATTTAAGCCTTTTCGTGGGAAATTATATACATGCATATATTTGTTTGATAGAAATTGCGTCGCCTCGCTCAATGGCTGGAGAGTACGACAATCGCGACTTAGGATAATAGGGTGTATGTCCATGTGTCTCGGTTTTACCTGTGCAAGATTTGCCTGATTTCTCGTGTATGAATAAGGGTTGAGTATCGAAAGAGACAGAGACACACAGAGAGAGAGAGAGAGAGAGAGAGAGAGAGAGAAAGAGAGAGAGAGAGAGAGAGAGAGAGAGAGAGAAGGATATTGTAACCCTTACAGACTAATCCGGATTAAATTCGAATCTCTGGCTATGTGGCTGGGCGATCTGTGAACACGTACTACACCGTCTTGCAGCATACGATTGAACTCGTTACGACATTTAACCCTTTCTCTAACTCCACTTAGATCGCTATGGGACTGAAAGCCGAACTTTTGACTCCCCTCGCCTGTTGTGTATCATTCAGAAGCTTCGAATTCGTTTGTTGGCCCGTCTACAACGGAAATTTATTATTTCCTAATAAGTTTCAATGAAAACGTTGAACAGCTATGTGATATTAACACTAAAATTACTAGAGCAAATCTGGACACTATTTGAAATAACATTATTTTATTTTATAATTACTTTGTTTTTGAAATAATATTAGAAATGATTATTTTGCAATTGGAATACAAAATTTGAAATAATCAAATAGTTTGTGGAAGATGGAAAATCTGTAATGCACACAGCTATGTGTGACTTTCAATTTGGTTACACAGAAAGAGAAAGTCAGTATCTAACTTTATCACAAAATTCGACTGAAAATCATAAATAATATTAAATAGATTTAATATCAAATTAAATACTTAGGAATAAGTAGTTACATTGAACTTAATTAAATTATAATCTCTAAATTCAATTCGGTAATACGTGACATTTGTAATTGTTAAATTACCATTCAAATACTTTTGAATTGACCTAAATATAGAGAGCCTCGCTCCAATTCAGATCAAGGATTCTCTCAATGACAAAACGCAATTCACTAAAATTTTCTCGTTTTTGAAATACAATAACTAATGGTATTCAATAATTAATAAATTAATGCTCAAAAGACTCGGAACAAATTTACTATTTATTTGCTTTAAAACTTGAAAAATTAAATTTTATACAACAAAGAAGCTTTGTTAAGTGTATTAATTTAATTATATTATATTATAAAATACACATGTATAAAACTGTCAGTGATCATTGTAAATCACAACAGTTTTTATACATGTGTATTTTATAATATAATATAATTAAATTAATACATTTAACAAAGTTTCTTTGTTGTATAAAATTTAATTATTATTTTTATATATATACATACGCGCGCACGCGCGCGCGCGTGTGTGTGAGTAGTTGATGCTATTTGTATACATATTTAAGAAAAAAATCGATATCATAATTTTAACTCTCAATTGCTATCTTTTGATTAAAGGCGAACATAATTTTAATTTATATTTTGCATTTTAGTCGTTAAAGGGGATAAGGTGTTTCTGCTGTATAAAATATGAAACAGGAAGAAAAATTAAATATTCGAAAATTCAGTAACCTAATCCATACGAACTTCTAACTAAACACTGTAAACGATATTAATTGGGAGTTAACTATGTTTGACGTTATATGATCATGGTCATAATGCAAAACATTAAACATAATATTATATAACTGTCATCATTATATTTAAGTACATGTATGACTAATTTCTGCGTGATTTTATATCCATTTTTTTAGTTACACATGTAGACCAACATTCTCTTTACAATTTTCTTCAATCAATTTTATTATCAAATTTCATTTCTTAGTATCTATTGAATTTATGAAAAGAAATTCCAGTTTACTTAATATTTTTTCGTCATTATATCGCAATCTAGATTCTATAACTAGTCAAATTTTAAAAAATTTAAATACCTATATTATAACAATAAATTATCACTCAACAGTTAATGAATTAATGTTGGAGAGCAAAATATTTAGTAAAACCAACACATGAAAATGAAAAAGTGCAATTAACAAATAACATAATAATTGATTCATCGATTGCAAAACATCACCGAAAATTGCCGCAATATCGAATATTATTTAACTATGAACATAATGCGTAATTAATTATGCACTATCCGCATTTAATCGTATCGTGATGTCATCCGTCTCATTAAGAACAAACAATAATCCATCTGATACATGTCAATCAGCATGCGAAGTACCTATTTAAGATTTTTAACACAGTCTGTCAAAAATAACGAGTTTATATTTTTTGATAATACAACATTTGTAGAAAGGATTCAGGAAATCAACACAACAAATGTGTTTTCTGGAGAAAGTGAAGAATAATTTTTAAATAGAATTAGATATTATTCTATAAATCAGAAAGGATGAGTCGGATTCTAGGATTCGAATTCTTTGAATGCAATAATTTCTTTATTTATAGATCTATTATCAACTCATGGCGTCATATTAGTCTCATTAGAAACAAATGAACACCATAATTTTACTTGGCAAGGAGTAAAATTGAATATTCGTTCTTGATTAAAATTGTCTTTGATTAAAGACTGACTTGATTTGATTAACAAAAGGAACGAGACAGTTCGAAACAATACATTTTACAACTTATAATAAGATACGTTTAGGGAATGGAAAAGAGTTCGAACAATTTTGAAAATCACTCTCATCATAAGTGAGAAATATATCGTGATAGTAAAATTCAAAGCAAAAATTATTGCCATCAGTTCCTGTCGTACGTTAACACGGGATCCATTTGAGCGAAAAGAACCGCACGAATATAACGAATCATTATTCCAACCTCCTGCGGGAAATTCACGTTCATCGGATTTAATTAAGATTATCCGAGAACACGAATTAAATTTGTCCTTCCGCAGGACGAATTCTGTTCGATCGGTGAACAGAACCGGCCGTTGAGACGACGAGAACGTGAATCGAACGTAACGAACGTTTATAAAACAGGCAGCGACGAACGAAATGAAAGAAGAACGGGACGGCGTAGACTTTCACGTACACCCTGTAGATAATACCTCGACTGTCGTGGAACACACAGGATATGCCAAGAGTGGAACACCGGTGGTGTGAGCGCGAGATGCGGAGTAGAAGAGAGGCGAGGATGGGGGTTAGGATTAGCTGAGTTGTGTGCGTTGGATTTCGGATTTGGGCAGCGGGCGGGTGGGGTGGCGGGCAGCGCACACTCGACCAATAATCCCGGATTAATCCCAGATTCGACCATATACGTACTATACACGTATATACCGAAGCGGAGACCAACACAGCCACTCCCGAGCGGCGGGTATATCCTCGCAGCGAGTTACTAGTACATTCGCAAAGGACGCGCATGGAGTCCCGGTCAAACCGAGTGACTGAAGTATACGTGGTCGCGATACGCGTACATTTGCACGGGCGTGCACTTGCAGCGTGAGGCGCGATCTGCGCGCATCGATAGAGAGAGAGAGAGAGAGTGAGAGAGTGAGAGAATGAGAGAGAAAGAGAGAGGGGGAGCGGTGCACGCGCGTCAGGACTCCGAGGAGAGAACCAGGCCGAGCCGCCAAAGGATTTGGCTACACGCACACAAAGCCACACATACACGTGAGGACACATCGATGCAACGGCCAAAGATAATCCTCACGAATACAGAACCTGGATAATCCCCGTGTAGGACCGTATATACGGTTGCCGGATCGCGTATGCGTGTACACGTACGGGAGCGTACCTATCACGAACGCAGATGATGGTCCGTACAAAAGGGTGGGACGCAGAGAACGACGGCGGGGGTGGATCAAGGGTGGCGACGCGGGAAGGGGGAGGAGGAGGAGGAGGGGGGAGGGGACTGGAGGCTAGAGGACTATGGCAGAGCACACAAGGTTTAGAGGCTAAGCGGCTCATCCCCCAGGAAGCTTTACATCCCGTCCTGATACGACGGGAATTCTACGAACGATTCGAAAGATATCCTCTTTGTGAGTTGGGGTCGAGGCGCGAGTATGCGTGGCGCGACGACCGCCGGGCTGTACCGCCTCGGTTTGCATGGAAATATTGGTCGAGTGCGAAAGGGACGCAAGACGATTTCGCTGCTCATCGTGCAGGCCCGTACGATTACAGGAATGCGCGGTGTTTTTGTGGATTCTGTTTGTTTGCCTGCTCAAAGAGCGATTCCGGTTTTTGGGCGAAAATTCTGAATCGCTTGCGGAGGATTAAACACAACGAAGATACGCGCGCTGCCCAATATCTGCCATTCCAATTACCTACTCTTCGATGCGTGTGCGTTTCACGCAATTGGGAATTTCAGGCAATAATATCAACATCTGCCGATATTAATTTATGTGACGCAAGGTCCTATCGCATTCGAAACAAAATACGTACACCGAATAGGATACGGTGCAAGCATCTGCACGTATTGTGCGTATTTATTATGTAAATTTCACTTAACTCGGGGAGAAGAGGTGTGTGCACATGGGATTCTGACGTGGGATTTTAATTTGTACTTTTTGTGGTTAGAATTTGAATATATTGCATGTAAAGTCTTATTACCCGCGAGAATCTTGCTCGCTGCATTAACTCACCGAGTCCCATATGGATTTTATCTTTCTCGTTCCTCAACGTGAAAGAGAAAAATGCGTGGACACATTCGCAAAGGCCCACCATTCTGCGACCATAATCTTAATCCTGGATTAAATGATCTGGGGTTTGTATAATCTCGCCATTTTGTCCCTGAAACGAATCTCGGGATTAGAGAGTCTAAAACCTCGCAGTCGTACCATGACGATAAATCCGTGGATCATATAACCTCAGTATAGTATGTACATACTTTCAAATACATTGTAATGAATGACACGCAAAAAGTTTATCGACGTTGACATGCAGAGCGATGTTATATCGTTCACAAATAAAGTATTCGCAGAAATAAAGATAGACGTACAATACACGTGTAATTTCGTCGCAAAACCTTAATCTTTCATTATCCTACTATCGTTAATTAAATGCAAACATTGTTACTTTTTAATTAATTAATATGATCAATAGTACATTTTACTTTTTCTTTCAGATTAAACGTATTCAATATCGTATTTAACATATTGAGAAATAGTCTGAAAAATTCAATAATTATAGCAAGAGATTCTAAAAATCTTCAATCTCTTTGGAAATTGATTCAACTCTAATTTGTTTAATTAATCTAATTTTACAATTAGTTGACAGTTTTCATCTTAAACGCGTGTACTTTATTTTGAAATGGTCAACGAAAATTATAAAATATTAATAACACATCTGACCTATTTATCATCGTAATATTAATTAGCTATTAACTAGTATAAAAATAATATTGTAATGTTAAACAAAAGTACCAAATAATAATAACAAAAATAATAAAGTATTTATTGTTAAATATAATGTCACTGTACCGTTAATTACCTTTAACAACAAAAAATAAAAGAAAATATTAATAAGGAATTTAACAAATCTAATTGTAAAGTGATCTCAAAAATTAATTAATGAAATGGACGATTTAAGGAAAGAAATGCACGTATCGCAAGTCGAAGCTGTCCTTGCAAGGATTTCACGGTCTCGCGACAGATTATTGTGGCGAATTTCTCGTGTCAGGATAACAGAATGTAGGCGAGGATTACAGACACGCGGAGGTCCTTCTTGACGCGTATCGTCGTAAGAGCGCTTCGTAGCCTGTTGCATCCGTGACGACGAGAAAGAAAGAAATGCCTGAACTACGAAGTTTTTACACTTTGAGGGCAGTACAACTTCCTTACAATTAGGGCTATTCTGTCCGGCCAATAGATTTCGTTCAGATTCGGATCAACGTTAACGCGAAAATTGGGATAAAGAGCGAACAAAAGCATTAGGATCGCAGAAAAGAAATAGGTAAGCTTCCTCGTAGTAACAGTATCGTAGGATATGAAGGCCTGATCCTCGTGGATTTTTAGACTTTCCAGGATAATCGATTTCGAACATAGGTACCGGTGTTCTACGATTCTTCTTCTGCGATCCTGGTACTCAAGGGTCATTTCTTACCCTTTTTTACCTTTTCAAACACCTCTCTGCTTAGTATGATGTTCGGACATTCTGTTTGTGAGGCTTCGGCAAATAGATACAACATACTTTTCTCAATATCTTTGCAGTTTTCTCTCTTTATTTTATACGATATATCAAATGTTTTTATTTTTTATTATGACTTAACTGCAATTTGTCATCGATATTGAATTAGGTATAACTTATATTGTGTCAAACTGTTTACATTTTTCTTTGCAACGATGCTTCTGGATTTTGTGTTTAGTAAAAAATTCACTGAAGAATTTTCACTTTTCGTCTATCATTGTAATTAATTGTATTTTCGTCTCAACATATTCACAAATAAATTTGTCTATTTTATTTTCTATTATATATTTGCTGTTTCCTTATCGACATAGACAAAAGTCAAAATTCATTAAACTTATCATCCAAATTAAAATGAAGTCCGATAATTTAAAATTAACAAAAAATTCAAGTTCAAAAATTGCTGGCACGTACCTTATTTATTTATTATGAATTAAACGCGCCACTAACAATTTTCAAACTTAAATTTTTAACTTCCCCATTTTTGTATTTTTATATTTTGCTTGAAAGCTTCCAAATGTCGATATAGACCGATTCCTAATAATTCGTAGGCCTACTAGACGTCTCGTGGATTAGGAGAGCATGGTTCGCTAGGAAGTGTCTTACCTCAAACGCTCCCGCCTTCATCCGTTATCCCTTGACCAAAAAATCCCCAGTATCCTTTTTACTCGAAAAGTATGCAAATGAGATCCTTTGTTTGACACCTGCCGCCTTATTTTAGCGAACGGGAAAACAGAAATCGCGAGTAGGTATCCTAGAGCCGATTCTGGAGGTGTAGAAATGGTTCATGACCCAAATAAGGGCTTTTGTAGGACCCCGGTAACCAGGATAGCAGGATTGCAGGATATCTCGCCCTAGTACGCGAGCTTATAACTCTTCACACAACGCGTCGTATAACTCTTCTTCCCCTATGAAGTCTTCACTTTGTTTGATACTTTTTCTTTCTACGCCTGCTTTCTAGCTTTGTCGTTTCTCTTTTATTGTTTATTTTTAATATTTAATATTTCAGTATTCTTATATTGTAATATTTAATACTCTAATATCTTGATATTTAATATTCTAATATCTTTAATATTTAATAGCCCAATATTTCAATAATCTAATTTAGTATTCCGATAATCTTATATTCTAATTTTTCTAATATTTAATATTCTAACATACTATTTTTATATATAAGTAATATTGTTTATTTAATTTTTCGACGATAAATTTCAAAGAATTACGCCTACAAATTGCGATTATTGCTACTTGTTTAATCGAGAAACATACAAATTCAATTTCTGTAGAATTTTAAATTAAATTTTTATTATCGATTTCATCAAGTTGCTTTAATCGGAGATTTGATGATTTATTCAAATGGTTTCTTCGTAGTATGTAATTAATTGATTTGTTAAGATTATTAAGAAATTACGAGAAAGAATA
The DNA here is from genome assembly GCF_011392965.1 of Frieseomelitta varia. Taxonomy (NCBI): domain Eukaryota; kingdom Metazoa; phylum Arthropoda; class Insecta; order Hymenoptera; family Apidae; genus Frieseomelitta; species Frieseomelitta varia. Next base: position 707,562 of record NW_025110166.1, on the reverse strand, counting down.
TAAGTGTAATAGATTAAATAACTTTCAAGTTTCTGTGAAGAAATTAAATACGAGATAGTAATTATTGTAAATGTTGCTTTTCGTTACGACCAGATTTTTATACAAATTGATACTTTTGAGAATATAATTTTAAAAGATAAAATCTTGATAATTGATTGTTTTACATACCAAATATTGTAGAAATTTCATCACATTACGTGCACTCTATGCAATTTTTTATTTTAAAATTTCCTATAAATGCATAAAAATTCGCAATTTAATTGCGATTATTTTATATTTAACAAGAGTTTATTAATGAATCCTGCTTTTGTGAAATCGTTTCGAGAATGATTCATTTATCTTGAAAACGATTCTATTTTATTGGTGGATTCATTTATCGACGAGGGATATAATGGCGCACATTGATGTTAAATTAATTACTCTGTGTCTATCTTATGCCTAATCCTGCTCTAAATAATCTTCCGGATTATATAATCCCGTCATTTAAGACCTAGACTTACTAATCCCTGAAGCGTCTTTGACAAACAAAACGGTAAGGTTGCATAATCTTGAGGATTATTTAATCCAAGATTAACAGAGAGACAGTCGGATACTTTACACGAATAAGTTTTTTTCTCGCAATTTTTATACGATAAGCTAAATATCGAATATGCATATATATCTATTTCCAATATTTGTGTTTTTTTAAATAACATTTGTTTTCACATGCAGGAGAAAATAATAATTGTTCCCCAAAATAGATACTAGATTACATATTTAAACGGATGTTTAAGAGAATGGTGTATGTTACATTTGTCATAAAATTTATAGGAAAACGTAAACGGAAACATTCATTGCTCAATGTAGCAATTAAATAAGCAACTGGTGTTTTTTCCATTTTGAAAAATAAATAATAATCCAATAAAAATCCGCTATGAAGGAAAAGCTGATACTGTCATTTATCAATTTTTAATTACTGGCATCTCTAAAATTGATACTATTATGATACTGACATGTATCAATTTTTCCTTGTCCGACGAAAAACATTTTTCGAGAAATTTGTAACATACGCCTTTTCTTCAGGCGCTCATTCATTTATGATATCGATAATACTTATAATAGATATAATACAAATGATACATATAATACATATAATGCAAATAATAGTTGAGAGATCGTTTTTAAAAAATTGTTCTTAACATAAATTATTATAATTTTAGAAACGTTGTGAACAAGTTTATGTTTTGATTGTAAGAAAGAAAAACTGAAGTATTTATGTAATTAATAAAATCGACTTTGATGGACTGTGTAGACTGTAAATGATGACTCGTTTAAAAGTACAAAATATATTGCAAGTTACATTCAATAGATAATAAATTAAGAAATAAAACATAGAAAATAATTATATTACAAATTTAAAGTATTAAAGTAAAAGAATGTTTTAATACTGAAATTATATTTTATTAATGCTGGTTTTTTGAAATATAAATATATGTATTTATCTGTTCCAATTATAATCGTTCATCTGAAACTTGTATAGTTACAATATAATATATTTTGAAATATCGAACTCATTACTTATTTCTTGTTGCTTCTAGCACTGTACTTTAATTAAGTTTAAAAATTTGATAAGAAATTTGAAAAATTGAAATTTACTGAAATTTTTGAACTTAAAAAAGGATTTCTAAACTGCTTCTTTCTTTAATATCTATTTAATCTATTTATTATAATGTATTTAATTTCTGAAAATTTTAAAATGTTTAAATTGGAATTATTAAAACTATATTATTTTTTGGGTTAGGTTTAATTTTAAAACATTAAACACTGATCTTTCAGTAGAAAGATAAATCCTTGAATAGGATGGAAACAAAATGTACCTTGTGAATATTTCTTGGAATACTAGGCTATATGATTTCCTAATATGCGAGTAAACAACTTTCGCTTATTTAGACATAGTAGATGTCACACGAAATGAAGGATATATCGATATTCCTTGAATAACGAACTGAAAATATATCCATTGAACGATTATGAGATAATTCTGTATTGCTGAAAATAACAAAAGGGACGTTCCAATGAATTAGTGAAATTATTATGAATATGCAATGTGATAATGATCCGAACTTATTTAACCCAATTCCATAATACGTTGCATACATAATTCATCCGTTTTAACGGTTTAACGAATTTTTTTATCCAGGATTTGCAAGTTGCAAAACATTAAAGTATGAAATACAATATATTGTTACGTATATAGTAAGTCGTTTGCTTGGTTTTTTAATTGATGAGTATTTTGGACAAAGATGAAAACAATTATAAAATTGTTATATAATTATTATATATAACTGCAACAAGAACAATAATAATTATATAACTGAGGATGAATATTGAAACTTTCTCTCTCTGTCTTTTTATAATAGATCATTTTGAACAATACATTGAGTAGTAATACTCAAGTTTATATAACCAAGAACGATTGTAAAATAAATATCTTTCACTTCAAAATTGTTCTATTAAATAAAGTTAAAAAGAAAAAATATCTTGATATGAAATAATGAAATTGATAAGTCCAAGTTAAAAAATTAATAGCACATTTTGAACAATAATGAATTGTTTGAACAATGAGAATGCTTAAAACGTATGTTATAACGAATAAAAAGTTAGTATAGTGATTAGTATAATTCTTCAATTAATAACACGTCCACACATCTACATATTAGGTTGATACATATGAAATATAAATCAAAAATATTTCTTTTCATTATTAATTATAATTGTATTAAAAACATAGAAAATTATTACAAATTTTACATATTCAATAATAAAAAGATTCATGATAAAAATAAGCTTCATATATCATGATATTAAGGTATAATTAAAATATTTGTGTGATTTTTATATATAAATTTAAATAATACAGGAAATTTTGTTACAAATATACATTATATTTACATTATATTTATAAATATAAATTTAACAATTAAGAAAGGTTAAAGATAAGACTAATTCTTTTAACTTCTAATTCGTAAATTCTGTGAATTATTTTACAGAAATTTATAAAGAAAGGAATTTTAAGACAGATAAGACACCTTTTAAATTTTTTAATTGATCATTCTTACAAATCTGGCACGCGAATAGTTGCTAAAAAAAAAAAAAAAAATGTATTTAATGATACGAAAATCAGTTTGATTAAATTTATAACATTTTGAGGAAGCTGAAGGTTGATCGTATAAAACAACATGAACCTAATAACAACGACCTTGACATTTCAACAAGCTAGTGATTCCTTATCAGTTCTTCCCATCGTTTCTGCTCTCCTGGGATAGAGAGGTCACACGGTACCCTTACCTACATTCCCATGGGATAACGTGGAGAAGCCAACTGGGATGGTGTCACCCGGCAACAAGCGTAAGAACGAACGGCACTGCGTTCAAATATAGGGATGCATTTGTACATGAGGCTAAGAGCGATCCAGAGGGGGATATACGTAGAAGGTGCTATCAGGATTACAGGTCCTTGCAAGCGGTTGAACCTCCCTTTGCGCCACGTGAAAGGAAGAGTGACTATGTATGTACTCGTATATCGCCAAGTTCTTGCGGTGTATCATCCGGTGAATCTCTTTGTACAATTTCGCTGAACAATTTCAATCGTGTAATTGTCATGCTCTTTTATAACAAGTAATAACGAGAATCGAGAAGAAATTTATATTAATTGATATTCATATTATTGTACAAGGATTTATACATTGTTACGATTGTAACAATATAATAATTGCACGACAAAGAACACGTTAATTGAATAATAATTGTATGACAAAGTACAATATTCTTTTGTGTAATATCTCATTTTCCTGAAATGTACATCATAGAAAAGATTTTACCAAGTTGTTGAACAGTAGTCTAAATAACTAACAAGAGTAATAATTTACAAAAGCATAATATCCAACCATAGTGTAAAAAAAAATTTTTAAATGCACACTTCCAATTTTTAAAGAAAAGATATATATATATATATATATATATATATATATATACTTCATACATTTAATTTTCTTTATATATTTTCACAATAAATATTAATTTTATTATTGCTTATTATTTATTATTATTTTTATTTATTAAATTTTTATTGTTTTACTTAATTCATTAAGAATCAACTATTGATGCATCGTAATGTTATAAATACATTCTTGAAATTTCTTCAAATTTAAATTTGTAAAATCTAGATGGACGAAGTTACAAAAAAATATTAAGCAAACTTAAGATTCTCTTTTATACTCACACTGTTAAAAAATTTAGAAATTTATTAATGCAAATTAATTGAAAAGTATTGCACATTATTTAATATCATTAAATTTTAAATTTGTAAAATTGGGGGTCAATAAAATTTGTTGAAATAATGTTAAACAAAGTCGTGAAATTTCCTTTTATTACCAGAATGTTAAAAAACAGAATTTCAATTTATTGAAAATATTGCAATATTTATCCTTATTGAATTAACATATATGTCTAATGAAAAGTAACTACCTTAATTTTCAAATATTTTATTATATTATAGGTATTCGAAAATATGAAAAATATTATATTTTACAAATAAAAATTTTTTTAGAAAAATGCTTTGTTTCTGCAGTAAGAAGTACTAATAAGTTTCATCCGCTGAAAAATCTTACGTTATCTCCACTTTCAAATTTTAATTTTTAAATATAATTAATTAAAGTTTCAATACTGTTATCTACAAAAGAAATATTAGTAAATAAAATATTTATTTACTCGAAGAAATCATTACTTCTTTTGAAACCTAAATATGTCCTTAATTTTGAGCTGAAGAATACAATGGTTAGAAAAATTAGCAGGCACATTTAATTGAGGATTGTCTTGCCAGGAATTGTTGAGGTAGTTACGAACTATTCCTGTTGTCCTTATGAGCTCCTGATATTAAAACTCCTTATACTCTGTTTAAATCTAGGATGAACCTGATCCTGCGGCCGTTTTGCATGCTCCTTCGGGCAATAAAGGATTACGCCACACGTTCGTTCCATAGAACCCTGATACAGAAAGCCCTTCGATTTTAACTGAAACAGGACGCTAAGCAATCAACTACTATAGCTTTTCAATTTCTTTTATACATTCCTGCTGACTCAAGGATTCGTTTATCCTTAAAAGCCAGTTCGTCGAGCATTTCTGTTTTGTCGTTCCCTTTCTGCTGATAAATTTAAATTTCCTCCAATACTGAATTTACCTCCTTCAATTTCTTCTGACTTTCGTTAAATAAGAAAAAATTGTATATTATAAAATCTTTAAGTTTTTTGGTTGCTATTAATGTTCAAAATCTTTTACGTATAGAGTAAATTTTCGCTCAAAATTTAGAGTACATATTAGAATTTCGAAACAAGCAAATTTAAAAACAAATAGTTTTTAACTAGATTTTTAAATGTCCATTTAAGTTTTAAATGGATATTTCATTTATAAAATCTATTATTCTTTCATATATATTTAAATTGTAATTTATTATGTTTAAAAATGGAACTTGTGATTGCTATTTTTATTAAAAGAACGAGAAATATACGTAGAAGTTTGTTTCATTCGAAAAATAAACGAACTATTTTGGAATAGTTCAATCACTCGTAAATAAGCAATTTAATTAATTTAATGTGGAAAATATAGGACATGTTTAAAAGTACCATTTATTTCAGTTAATCGTTCTAATCATGAACAATAGTTATTGTTAGTTCTCTAAATATACACGTTTAACCTTCAAATGATCAATCTTATTTAATATCCTCCGTGATGAAGATATAAATATAATATAATAAAAATTATTATAAAATAATAAAATTCAATTAAATAAAAAATTAACTGTTAATTCTTCACAAAATGAAAAATTCCCAAATTAAGTAAATAAAATTAATTTAAAGTTCTAAATTATGTTATGATTGAACTCTTCATCCAATGATGTCAGATAAGAATTAATTATTAATCGTCGACTGATATAAATTTTTGAATCTTTGTTTCTCTGTTAATCTTCTGTTTGTACTATTGTAACTGTAGTTTGTACTATTGTTAATTTTAGTTATTCTCATTTTATATTCTTCTATCTTTTATACTACGTCTTAGTGCGTATTTTTTAAATTTTATACTTAGTAAATATTTTTCTTAACTACGCTCTTCAGACAAATACTATATTTGTTTCTGCAATAATTAAATATTTTATACAATAAATTTTCTGTGAGGTGTTAATTGTGCAATTAAAAATTTTTATTATCTACAATAAATATTGAATATTAAAGATTAAAAATATTTTAAGATTTGCGAGCATACAATGTAAATATACGAGCATATGTATAATTCTTTCTTTAATAACCACTCGTTAATCGATGAAAAATTCATCGTCAGAATGTTAATAATTGTTCAAGAACTCACTTTGTACACAAATGATTTAATAATTTACAAAGTCGATCGGCATTCAAATTCTTAAAAGTTTAATGTTTAAAACAAGAAAGAGAAAGGAAAAAGTCAATAAAATGCATTTTCCACTTTAAAAGAATATTACGTTCGTAGGCCATTGCTCACAAATAAGTCAACTCGTCCTCGAATTAATCCTTGATCCTCGAAGCAGGTCGAAATAATCTGAGATTAAGGCTCGCACTACGACATACCCGTACAAACGAAGTGCACCAGATAGTTGTGTATGTGTGTAACGCTATTTCAAGCAAAAAGAGGCAAGAATGAAGAAAGTAAAAGAAAAAAACGAAGGAATGAAAGAAAATGGGGGGGNAAAAAAAAAAAAAAAAAGAAAAGAAAAAAGAAAGAAAAGTCGGAACATGATCTTAATTCCGTCGAATAGGGACCCCCACAAATCTCGATCTTCCTGCTTAGCTGAGTTGTACCCGATAGAGGAAAGAGAAGGGGCGAAGAGAAGGGGAGGAGGAAAAGGAAATAATTTCCCTAGGTCGACCTGGTTAAGATTCATAATTTACGATCTTGGAAATAATCCATGGCGCAGAGAATAGAAGGGAAAGGGAATGCGGGCAGAGGGGGTAGAGGAAAAAAGTGTGTGTATGAAAAAAGAGAGCGGAGGTAGGACTTATCCTTTGATCCAGGATTTATTTAACTACGGTCCTAGCGCGGGCTTATCCCGGGGGAGGTTTTAGCCATCGAGGGGCCACGCTATTGATTTTTAGCTCGAGGATTAAAAGCGCACTTCCGTGATGCTGTGTGCAAGACAACGTATGTGTGTGCATCGTGTACGTGTGTTACAAAATAATCATCAACATAGATGTACAAAAAAGATGGATATAACGTTCACGTTGCCGGCATTATTATATTATTATGTGGCACGAAGATGATTCAATAATCATTTGCAACATAGTAGTACCTTTTGTTATAATGATTGTAACATTAAATGCTCATGTATCAGCATTGGTCGATTTTCATTTATCATGACTGTATAAATTTAGAAAAATTTTTTTCGTTTATTATAGAAATAACAACAGTCGAAGCATTTTACGTTTGTATCAGAAAAGAGCAATGTGTTGTTCCATTTTTGTAGTTTAAAGAGATCAGAAACTGAAATCCATGGAAAATTTATGGCAGTTGTATTTAAATAATATTCTTCAATCTGGCGTATTTGAGTGGATTGACAAGTTTAAATTAATAGCAAAGAATTAAAGGAAACGTTGATTTAACGCATGATTTATTTTTTAACATTTTTTTTAGAATATACAAAACCAAACGCGTCAATAAGCAAGGGGATAATATTGAAAAATAATATTGTTATAAGAATTCCGTGATCATTCCAACAGATTTTATAATTACATTGTGAATAATTATTGTATAATATATTTTTGTCCACAATTGATAATGCAGGGACAATCAATATTTTGAAATTTATTGGAAATTTTTATGTCGATGAATATGGTTGTCATAGTTATATAAAGCGTAATATTTAACTTAACATAAACTGCATATTTTATACTGCATTGACCTATAACATCCTCGTAATGTGAAAAGATAAACTTGAATGTAACAACTCGTTCGACATGTACATACTTGGATCGTTTATATTTTCTTTTATTTTATCGTTAATGTAATTGACATCGTAAGCAGTAGATTGTAAATTAACTTAATTTTCATTTAGTTATCTTCCATTTGAACATATTTCATAATTAATTCGAAGATATCAGTAATTTGAAGAAAAAAAATTTAGTAAAAAAAATTCATGGACATTCTTTAATTAATATGAACTAAATAATACTACCATAAATAACGTGACTAATGTATTAAATAAATGATATCGCACAGTTGCGACGAAACATAATGTTAAATAGAAAAGCTAACTCATCACTGTAATTCAAATTTCTTGAAAGTTATATTATTCAACAATTTTATTATTGAATTTATTATATTATATTATTATATTTTTCAATATTGATATATTTATTTATAAATTTATCATTTTTTTAAAACATATTGTCTCCATTAAAAACAAATTGTACCGTAATTTCACTTACAACAATCAAGATTGATCAGACTATAGTTAATTTGTCTATATCAATTATTAATTCTAATTGTTAATTATAGAAATTCTTGGTCAACAAATGAACAGATTAACCAATGGAACAATATACTTTTCATTAATATGTTATTAATATGCGCATATTCAGAATAACAAAACTTATAATAAGACATATTTATAGGATATAACTTATTGTTAGTGACACCCCCTCCCCCGAATTAGAAAAAACTGATGACATATTATTAATCATTGCCAAATTATGAAGATAAATTAATAAGATTTTTACAGTTAAGAAGTGTCTCTGCGACATTCATTGCGATAATATTACAAAATATTATAGAATAAGAAATAATATCATTTCAATAATCAAAAGTAATGAACAATTATTTGAACAAAAATAATAATTTAAATGAAAAATTCAAGTAACATACGAAAAGATTTAAATATGTAACGATCATGCATTCGGATAAGATTAAAATAGATTTTCTTATATCTCAAAATTTAACCGAATTACAGAATGACCTGTTAATTCCATTTATAGTAAGGTGATGCGAAAAGCTAAAAACTTTTCAGGTTAAGTGAGAATGAAAATAATATCTCAGCAGTGTAGAATTAAATAAACTTGGATATTTATAAATTGAATAGTTTCAATTTATAAATGAAATTGCATTCATCTATGTAAATATTAACACATACATTTAACAAAAATAATTATAACTTTTGACTTATATTTTAATGAAACAGTTACTAACCTTGATTGAACGTTTCATTAAACTTTCGTACAGTAAGATATAAATATAATTTTGTAAATTTCGTTGAATAGAATATTTAAACGAAATTGTAATGTAGAATTAACGAACAATTATAACACATCTATTATAAAATATAATTTGAACTAAAAATTGCTAAATACTGTACAAGAAAGAGCACAGTATGAATTGATCAATTGATTTTAATAGTTTAACATCACGATACTAGTAAAAACAGTTTTTGAAAATACAATGAATGAAGATTCTTTTTCTATGAATAAAGCTAGATTTGTTGGTACTTTTCTGAAATATTTTTTTCTTCTGAAATTATATGATTGAATTTTATATTATAATATTGTATGTTTGAATTTATCTATTTATATTATAATTACTATTTATTTTCTTTTTCAATTACTGTGAAAATTTATTTTATGATTATTATTGATTTTTCTCCTTATAGTTTAGTAGTGTAAGAAGAAAATTTATTATAAAAAGTACAATCAAGATGATTGTACTTATTCTTTTTATGAAAAGAACGTATTTTCAAAAAATTTTTTCTTTTGCGTCGATAGGTTCTTCAATTAATACTAATTAACTTTTATTTGAAACAATTGTTTGTTAAAAAATATCAGAATTAGATCAAATATTATAATAACTGATTCATATGAAATATGTTATTACATTTTTTGCTAAAACCGATTTTTATTCCAAAATATGAAAATTATATCGTATGCTGACAAAGAAAAATTCAAAGCGATTTACGAATTAATACATAACTTCATGCATATGTGAATACGTGCATATAGATTAGTTCACTCTTGAACATGATTATATATATGCACAGTATGCTATCATACTTCGAGATAAAAAATTTAGTAATAATCGTTGAAAGTACAATGACTCGCAATGACAGTGTTCGAACGCTTGAAAGAATTCTTATGTATATGTATATTATGTATGTTATATAAAATATTTTGAAATTTTATTAACGTTATAACGTTTTGATGCACGACTCTCGTGATTATATTGATGAAATTTAAAACTTAATCCAAAAATGTATATAGAAATTAAAAGATCTTTATTGTTGATACATATTTAGTGAAAATTCTTTACACGCCTAATAAGTATCTTGAGGACATAATGAGTGTTAAATATAGTCTCACTGAATATCGACTGATTGATATAATAAATTATAGTTTTTTTAAGTAGTTTGTGCCAAATGGTTTACAACTTTTATTTTACGTTTGTTTCAAATTTGACCAATATAATTAGAATAATCGTTGCTACAATATTAATTAAAGAAATTACTTTTTATTACAGTGTTATATTACTATTTATTATGGTAGTAATAAAATTCAAAATACGGTTTTTTATAAATGTTCCTGTTGATACGGCTACAATAATTGTTCGAATATTTTTCCGATAAACTGTAGCATTTATTTTCGTTACGTTCAGAGCTGGATCTTAACTCGAAAAGCTAACGTAGTTCCGCTGTAGAAAAAAATTATCAATAATAATTGAGAGTTATCATAATTTCAGAAACGAGGTCACCGATACTCTTAAGTGAAATTTCACACTTTCATCTAATCATTCGATGCTTATCACGTTGCGTTAAGCTCGTGTCGTGTTATCTCATTTTTATCTGTATTATTGTTTATGATTATAATTCCGGATAAATAAAATTAATTCTTCGTGGAAGGAGAATGATTCGTATTATGTTTCGTGGTTACATATAGTATGCAAAATATATGTCGTCACATGGTTTTTTAATAAACTGTGGAAATAATACATGCGTAATCTGTAAAATCCAGAACGAAATGGTAATCTTTTTGTAATATAAAATTCAGTAGCACTACAATTTTATGGAAAATAAAAATTATCGGCAAAATGACTGCGAGAATATCGCTTCCGGATGAAAAGACTAGCGGATAAAAAAGGCTCAAAACGCACGTTTCTTTTTTCCCTATTTATTACACGTTTCAGCAGATCATATTCATAATTAACTATTTAATACGTTCTACGCGATTTTTAATAAAACATTTTTAAATCATTTTTAAATCATTTCTAGGAAGTATAAGGTATTATAAAAACTTGTGTTGATAATTTTCACTAAATAATTGAAATTATAGAATTCTATTTTTTATGCACACAAAGTATTAAGTTGGTGCATATCGTTTTATGCAATCAAATTTCAATTCTACATAATTTCTTTGAAATATCATAGATTTAATTAAATCTTTTTACATTTAATTATTTTCATTTCATTTAATATGCTTTTTCAAACTTTTTTTTTTATCTTGCTTCAATAACCAATAAAGATTTGTAAGAGAATTTTTCAATTCTGAAATTTCAAAAGCCTTCGAACCGAGCTATTGCAGTATTTTTATTTATGAATTTTTTTAAAATAATAAATACAATCAAAAAATATTCAAGATACTTTTGTTAAATTTAATTCTGCATAAGAGAATTATATAAATTTTCTGATTCACATTCTGACTGATCAACGCCTATAATAATAAAGTTTCATACTTACTAACATTAATTTTTCGACTCATCTCTCTTAGAATTTCTTTTCGTCATTTGACGAGTACTATCTATCCTAAAAGTTATGAACTCTACATAAGTTATGAACCCTAAAAGTTATAAACCCTACATTTTCTAAATTATAAATATACCATACCTTCTGTATAAAGTGAAGCCTCGTGAATGCTTCACAAGCCTAGTGAATTGCTTGAAAAGAGCCATCGAATTTGGTATGATTTTTTTCTGTACGTGTCACATAAACATGGCAAACGTTTTCTCAAGATTTCCATTTTCTGCAAGCTCTCCATTGTACAAGCTTTCATTATTAATTATAAATTCAGCATTAATATTAATTATTATAATTATTAATTCTACGTTAAGATGCTGCTATCAACTAAAGAAATATACATATATAATAAAACTAAACGATAAAATCATCTGAGAAATTCTCATCAATATTCTAATAATCGTTTCGTTCAAAATGATTGATATTTGATGACATGTGGACGGAAGTTTATCGTAATAAACAGTTGAACAATAAATTTTATGTATCCCGCTCTGGCATATGTGTGTGTGTGTGTGTGTGTGTGTTGTATGTGTACACAGTGTCTATGTCACTGTATTAACCTGCCTCGGTTTCCCTTACAGCATCCGCGTGTTCCGCAGAAACCGCGCATTCTTCTTTTCTCTCGTGACATCTTGTTTCGTTAGCCGATGAATACGTTATCTGGAACGCGATTCTTTGCGGCGCGTGAACGCGTGCTCGCAGCCTGAAAGTGCAATGAACGGCACATCGGAAATCCGAAAGCTAACGATGCAACGCACGAAAGGGGTTGATAAAAAAAAGCGGCGGCTTACGAGAAGCGCATGGACGACGAACCGATCGACGGCTTTAGGAATATATGGCCAGTTATCTTCACGGGTCACCGGCCACGGCTGCCGGCTTAATCTTCGCCAACGTCCGACAAGAAGAAGAAGAAGAAGAAGACGAAGGAGCCTCACAATCAGAAGAAGGAGAAGGGTCGACACTTATCTTTATCCAAGCGGCTAACAACCGTCGAGTGCCACTTGGCTCCTACGTTCTTCTATCCGCGCCGCACCAACGATTAGCCGTTATATTTTAATCTTTTAATTGGTCCTCGCGAATCCATCGATCTGAAGTACTTCGCAAGGGAACAACAACGACACCTTCGACGGCACTTTCCTTTCTTTCGCCGGTGTCTCTCGCTAAAATGAAAGAATAAAGAAATTGATTGTTTCATCGTGTAGCTTGTACATCGTTTAATGTTTATTTGTCAATGTTTATTAATTTAAACGTTTTGGTTTTAGAGCTACGTTTGATCTGTATCTTAATTCTTATAGGTTGAACAAGTTGATAGAGTCTGTATGCATGATACTTATACAGGATGAACTTACTGAAACTGCGAGGTATTATTATGTAATCCACAGACAAAACGAGGGAAAAAATGTTATATAAATGTTCGTCAGCAAAATACTATGTTACATATGTTATAAATAAATATTGTATGCATGAAACATGTCGCGATACGTCTCGCATTATAGCAGAGAAGTTGACTGTATCAATATTGTATAGCTGTAGCATATATAGTCCTATCACGTGGTATCTACTTCATATTGTTAATAATCATAAATTATAATAATATGATGAAAAATAATTACCTAACGGTTCTTATTTCGGAGTGTTATCGATGAATAATGGAATTAATAACATTACGAAGTTACTGGGAATTTTAGTTTGACAATGATGAGTTTCAACAAATGAGTTTTGATAAAACTGCGTTTCTTTTGTGTTAGTTTTTTCTTAGCTCTCCATTTAAAATCATTTCTTCTATGTACCTATTTCATGCATACAATATTTATTTACAACTCTGTAAAGTTACCGACGAACTTTATATTATGTTTATTCCTATACACATCTTATTCTTTGCTATTTCCTCTCGAAAAATGATAAAATGATAAAAAATAATTTAAAAAGTATCCGTTTTATTGTGCAAATCTGCATTATTTAATGTTCACCGATAAATATCTTATTAATATTTATAAATTGAACATTTTAATCAGTATTTCACTTGATTCTCTTCATTTAATTCTTATGAATTGTCGTTTTAAAAATAATGTAATAGAATTTACTGCAACAATTTTTTTTCTGATTTTTATGAATAAGCATCACGAATCGGTTCTTTTAATTTTGGAAATCTATAATGTTATATTTTGTAAAGGGGATAACAATGACATCTCAAAGAACATTTCATTCTTTTCTTTCGTTAAAATATCAAAAAAATATTACCTGTCTTATTGTCTGTATATACTAAATATTATCTGTCACTCGTGTTTAATATATTTTTTCTGGCACTAAAGAATGGTATCGTTCAATATTTATTCCTAAAGATATTGCATTGATGTTTATCAATTGAAAATTTTGTTCAGAACTTCATTTGATACATTAATTTTTTTAATTCATATAGATTATCGTCTTTCAGATGACTTAGTTAAATTTAAACAATTGTTTTCTGAGTCTTATAAATAAATTTGTATTTATATTATTATATGAAATAATTAATATTGTTAATTAATATATATCAATTAATTATACGTACATTTGTTATGACAAGGTTCTACCGACATATACTGTACTTACTCTACTTATAATTAATTATATATTCGTTCTAAATTAAAAGAAAATAATATACACTATAAAATCAAGTGTATTTACAAGTGTACATTTGAGTCTACAGGAGAGATCAAATGATACCACAGATTGAAAAAGTTACAACAGTTTTTTATTTCAAGAATGCAAATCGTATTTTAAAATTAATTTTAAAAGAAATAATTTAATGGATATAATGACTATTTTTAACATTTGAAATAGTTTGTTTATTATATTACGTATAATGTAGCTATAATTAACTATAAAACTATCTCTTCTCACAAATCATAAAAATACTTACATGTTTTATATGAATCATAATGTGTTTGTAAAGACTGAAGCAAAAATAAATGTTTCTAATGACTAAAGCAAAAATAAGCTGTGTCTTTAGTATTTTTCGTTTACTTTTTTATTTAATAATTATTTAAATTTATACTGTTTTGGTTGTGTACTTTTTATAACTTGATAAAATTATATTCAGTCACGAAAGCTACATATATTTACAAATTTCAAATATTAATATAAGGAAAACAAGGATTTTAGACACTTTATAGTTAATTTGTTTATTAATTAAAATTGTACAGATTTAAAAAATATACTCAGTTTTTATATTTGTTTATTGGAGAATATCGAAGATTTAATACAACATTAAATTTGCAATTCTTTTTTAAAGTTTTATAAAGGGTATATATATATATATATATATATATATCTACTTTAATATTTTTTCGTCATTATGAAAATTTCAGTTCCCTACAATTTTACAAAATTTTAAAAAATTCAAGTCTTTATAATATTGCTTTTTAATTAAATATTTATTATTATATTAATTCATACACCGCAGCATCGTATAAAAGACCAGAATATTTTTACATTATGGAACAAAATTAAAAATTAAAGGATATAAAATAAAAATATAAAATAAAATATCATGTTTTGTAATAACATTTTTAGGACATAATGTAGATTGATTGCAAATGAAATGTTACATTGACACAACGTTCGCCCTTAATAGATCAATTAAAATCGAAGATCGAACTTGATGGATTCTCTTCGTTTTTAAAAACTTCTGTTAGAACTTATACATTTCGTATAAAATATATCTATTTTTGTGAAATTTTTATAGAAAAAAGTGTTACACTTAGAAACACATTTTTAATTAGTGTTCTCACGAAACAGATATTTTAGAATCAATATAATAAAAGTTCTGTGGAAACAAATTATTTTAGAACGTTTAATTAAAAATCCATTTTTATATTCATCGAATAGGATTCAGCGTCAATATTTGCTACAATAATTGAGAACCTTTTTAATATTGATGAAGAATTATCCGTTCGTTCGAGAGAAAATTTTTATCTTCAAATTTTATAAGTTCCGTTCTGTTTGAAACTTTTATTTTTAAGAACATTTATCTATCTATTCTCATCGGGACTTGTGACATAAGAATATATTTTCGAAAATGTTCTAATCCATGTCTCAAATAGAATAACTTTTTCTATTCTTGATTCAAATCCAAGATGTAATATCTTCATCTGTTCTGAATATTTGATACTGGACAAATGCACGTAGACTCCAAATATAAACTTTTTTTTTTTATTATTCATATTTCGATTTATCATTGAATCATCATCCTCCAGCTCACCGTTACAAATTGAACAACTTCAACTTGTTAATACTTCTCCGAAATAGAGGGAATCTATCTACAATCTACAATAAAAAAAAAAAAAAAAAGAAAACAATTTATCGGGCAGCGGTATCGGTTAATTAAAATTCTTGTAGAACGCAAAGGGGTCCCGGCGACAGTCAGGTGCAATGTCGCGAATGGTTATGGGCGTCAGCGAATAATGTGTGCGTCCCTGCGAGCACGAGCTGTGTAAATCGTATTAGGGATTATTGCACGATCAAAAATATCCCCGTAGGATAATCCTCGAAGGTGGCAACGATGTGTGAGTGGCATTAACTCTCGTGTGTACCATGATGCGTGTAGGTATACACTGATCCCCTCATCTTCGCTCTTTCTCTTTCCACTGTATCTGCAACTATGTTTCACAGTGTACCGGTGGATATGAGTTTGTGTGAGCTAGCCACCACGTCGGCCTCTGCGAAAATCCACGCCTCTGCATCCTGTTTTCGATTTATCTTTCTCCTCTTTCAGGCTCACGACGGCCAGGTGATGTCATCGATGGGTACCTACGGCCCTTCCCGTAATCACGCTTTAAATGTTTATCCCTGGGGGCATCTATTCGGTTAGATTCTAGGTAAAGAAACGTTTCGTAAATTAACATTCACGCGGATGTGGTTCGTGAAGTCTTTGAAAATATCGAGGGTAACGTTTTAATTTTACTTGTCGAGCGAAACGCGAAACGTTTTAACGATCATCCTAGTATGCGTGAGACTAAGTTTACTTTTTTCAATTTCACTTTCATGTCTGAAGTAACTTTTAGAAAGTACGGAAACCAATACTTTAATTTCATTAACAAGGTGAAATATCTTGTGCTTGTTTCATGTGGTGTCACGAAGAGATACCACGAAAAATCCCAGCATGCATGAAACTTAATCGTTATTTTATAAACTAACTTTCGTCAAATTGTAATTAACGAAAAGTAGCTGTTTGAAAACGTTGACTAACACTTTAATCTTATTAATGAGATGAAGTATCTTTTTGTTTATTTTTTTTGTGACGTTAGAATCATTGTAATGGATAGATTAGTTATCAAATAAATTTTTCTCATATTTTTCATTTTTTTGTTATTACATGATATGTACATTTTTGATTTTTACACAACAAATATTTGTCAAGTTTGAATAAAATTCAAATATCTAAAACGTAATGTTTATATTATGTTAATGTATCAACACATTGTCCACTAAGATTTTTATTCGCATATTTATTGTTTATATCTTGATATTAAAAATATTTTTCATTTCTCTCAACAGAAAGATAAAAGGAAAATATACTCACAGTGAGACATATTTTTTTATACAAGAAGGTAAAATAACGAATTACTCGATTGTAATATGTTATTATAATATATAAATGTATATCCATAATTTGGATGATAAATCTATACAATAAATTAAGTAAAAAATCATAACTTAGTGATTGAAGAAAATTTTCAGTATGTACTACTGCACGGCGTAATACGCTTAAACTTTATTTAATTTCACAAAAACATCCATCGATATTAATTAAACAAAACTCAATCCATTAAACTTTTATTTTTGGTGCAATTTAAAATTTATAGCGTATTATTGAAATGAATAATGTGCACGATCTGTGAGAAAAGAATGGATTTGAGACTATTCGATAGAAACAGTTGATATTCTCGAATTGAATACATTGAATATTTTCTTCAATTGTAAACTTGAAACCCAAGCAATGGAACAGACTTGAAAACCAAGCGTGGGACATAGGTTTACATGATATTTCAATATGTAAATTCACCAGTCAAAATATAAAACATAGATTTAAAGTCACTCTGTAAATGTTATTTATTTATTACACGAATAATAGTAATCAACATATATCTTCTTCGAAAGTAAAATTTATATCACTTATTTCATTTATCCATTTGTTAAATATAAATTACTTGACACCTTTTGCTTTAAGCACTGTTTGAAATTTGACGAACCCTTTCACGATCGACACTCCGAAAATGATTAAATGGTTAAATCAAATTAATATATCAATACATTTCTGTCACTTTATGGTTGTGTATAATCAACGTTACTATTTACGTTTCTTTGGACTCTTTTCATGTTGAATTCAAGTTATATTGGCTTATTATAAATTGATCATACGACAGTTATATAAAAGTATCATAATTCACGATTCATAAATTGTTGCAATGAGAACCAATGGCAAAAGGAAAATATATAAAAATGTGTAAGAAATATGTAACAAAAAAAATAACAATATAAAAAATATGTATTATGTATCTATATAAAAATCTGCAGTTTAGTTATTATCATATAAAATATATTATTACAATATAAATGATATAAATATGTCTTAATCTTAAATTTATGTATCATAATTTTTTGTATTTGTAACTGTACAATCAATCACAAAAGTCTATAGTGTTTAAAATATTTAAAATAGAAGAACTATTTTGAACAATTTATAAATCTTAATTAATTAAAATTAGATTATCTCTAGAAAATTTGTTACACAATTTCTATGTATGCAATAAAGCGAATGGAACTTGTGTTGATTGTAATAATAATAAGAACACATATTTTAATATACTCATAGTAATTGTATAGAATATTTTATGACATTTTTTAATGTTATTTCATTGCATCGACGCTAAGATTATTAGGAACTGAAATCAAATTCATAAAATTTATAATATTATGTCACAGCAGATGGTTGATAGATATTGGAACTGATGCAGATATTATAAAGGAGAGTTATCATAAATTGTTAAAAATTTAAAAAATTATACAGAAATCCGTCGAAGCATTCATATAAAGTTGATGATACAGTATACTGAAGAGCATACCTGTACCAATGACAATGAAAAATTGTTAATAATTTAAACTAATACAACTTCGTCAAAAGTGATCGTATAACTACTTGAGATCACTTTGATCTTATTTTAAAGCGTAAAGCTACTTTAACAATCGTGAGTTTGTTTTATTTTTCTCGAAGATGATATTACATTACGTAGCGAATGGAAAAGTGATATTTTTTTCTCAAAACTTGTAAAAATTTGAACATGTGTAGAAACATTTAAATATTTTTTTAGATCCATTATCATTTTGAAGTTTGAAGTCTCCCTTTTATAACAATCCCTTAAAAGTTGTTGTACGATTTTTTTTCACCATTTTATTAAACATTGAACATTAGAAAAATTCAAGATCCTAATATTTTGTTATTTATGTAAACCTAATGTTCCAAGTGCAATAAAGTGGTGAAAAAAAAGATAGTTTTAAGGGATTGTTGCAAAGAGAATATTTCAATCTTTAAGACAATGGTATATTTAATCACGAAAAGATTTTTTAATCTCTTTACGCGTTTGAATTTTTACAATTTTCAAAAGAAAAGAAAAAAAGTATCCTGAGAAAAAAATATTCGCTGCATAATATAAAATCATCTTGTAAAAAAAACAAACTCACTACTATCAAAGTAGAGAGTGCGCTTTAAAATGAGGCCAAGTGGATCGTTATATGATCTTTTTTACGAAGTTATATCAGTTTAAATTATCGACAATTTTTCATTGTCATTGGTGCAGTTATGCTCTTCACTGTAAGTGTTTTGATGAATTTACCCTTAAAAAATGTTTGACCAAGTTACTTATATTTTTTAATAAATTAATATAGTCGTCATCTTTTTTTAAAAATTTATATAACTTTACTTAATACATAAATTGACGCTTGTCAAATGTCTAAAATTCTCCTTTTTACACATTTGAAATTTGCATATATATATATATATATATATGTATAAACTTTCACGGCTAAAAAATTGTAAATAAATCGAGAAAAATTTTAAGTTAATAAAACTTAACGTTTTAAAATTAAATGTCAATAACGATAATAATTTTTGGTAAATTTTTGGCTCAGCGACTTCTCTCAATTTTCGCTACCGTTTCTTTAAATAATAGGTTTATTTTATCACTAAAAAAAAAAAAGTCAATCCAAAGAAATTATATAGTTCTTTAAAAAAAACCGAAAATATTTAAAAAAAATTATAAGCCAGTGAAATAGCTAAAAATTCAAAAAAAAAAAAAAAAAAACCGGTAAGCTAGAAATTTTTCCAGCCATGATTTCTTTATGTTGACAAGCTTGAGAATAGCCTGAAGCAGCAGAGAGACACAGAAAGGATACGATCTGAGAGAAGTAGAATTATCGAATCCGCTCTCTTTCTAATTATCCCAAGGTGAAATACATGATGTGCACTCTTCGTTGTACAGTCATAATAGTCGCCTATAGAGCGTTAATGTTCTGAGGCTCTTATAAATATAGATGCAAGACGACAATCGAGTCCACGACTGTCGTTGTCGACGACTCTTGACTTTATGTATTTTTAATAGGATTTGTTAATTGCTTCTTCTTTGCGATGCAATTCGCGTGGACAAACAAATTCTATGCCCGATCCGCGACCAACTATGAAAAGTTTCTTCGCTAATAAGCTGATTTTATATTTATTTTTATATTTATATCTTTTAATTTTATGTATATATTCGTTTCGAAATCCTTAATCCTCTTTAATCAAAATTTTCCTTTCAATAATAAGGGTTATAGTATTTAATTTAATTTGAAATAAATTATTATTCTTAACAGATAATTTGGTGCCACTAATAATGCACTAATAACTGGACTATGAATTTTATGCAGATTTATCAAATGAGACATAGAAAGATATTTTGTCTATTAAATATCATTATAAATTAATTACTATATCTGTTATAATATTATGATCATCGTATATATATAATAGTATTATAATAGTATTATAAGATATTTTGTCTATTAAATATCACTATATAAATTAATTACTATATTTGTTATAATATTATGATCATCGTATATATATATATATATATATATATATATATATATAATAGTATTATAATTATTACTATACTTATAATTAATCAAATTTTATAATCACATAAGATTACTTGTAAATATTACTTGTAGATAGTATAGTATATATAATGTAATATATATCATTTTCTCTGAAATGTCTTGTGAAAAAATTTTATTCTATATTAACGATTTATTTTTGGAATAAGTAAATAAGAGAATCGCCCCCTTCGCGGATTGCATTAGGATATTCTGATAAAAATAAATTCGATTTACTTTGTATTATTAAAAACCCACCATGTAATTATAAAACTTTGAAGCTAATATTTTTAATTTTTATTTATTTGAACTAATCAGTATGATTATCGATGTGTATAACATAAATATCAATCACACGTTTTCATCATTTTACACTAAATAATCCATATTTGGTGTCTCAATTATTCAAGTTTTTACGTGACAAAATTTGGCAGCTCATAATTGAAAATGAAAGAGAAAATCCTTTGTGTGAGATTTAACAAATCCTTGATTAAATTATATTAAATGCAGAGCCGAGTATACATATGAAGATATTTTCATATGAAAATTGATACATTTCACTGACATGTGGACTACAAAGATAAAAAGATCGTGAGATTTTATCTCATTATGTGAAAGTTTCTATCGACCAACAATAAATTATAGTAATGACGATTCAAGATTCGCTTTGAATAAAAAACGCGTCTTCGGCATTACTTCTACTTAATCTATATCGATAATTAAGATATGAAATTTCTAGCAGAGAAATTTAAATTTAAAGAATAGGAAGATATATATAATAGAATAAAGAATAGAAACTTTCGTTATTCAGAACGTCATGTAACTGGTGATGTACAAAATGTGTAAATAAAAATATAGGTAAATAAAGTGTACAATTTTTTCCATTTTAAGATCATTTAAGATTTTGAAATAGATTTTGAATTTATTTAATTGAAAAACAACTATACATGTATTTGATTAATTTTCAAATTTAATTTTCTCAGAAACGAAGCGTCTTACAAAAAAAATGCTGATTTATTTTTGCATGTGTAATAACAAGCCAGATTCAAGTATATTTGACAAAATTTCAAATCTCATTTTTTTAGAAATGATAGATTTTATTTCTGATTTATTACATTTACTTTTTGATTTAATTAATTTTATTCATTTTAAATATATACAAAATAACAATTTTGAAAAATTTTGAAATAATTCAACTATTTTGTGCACATTAATCAAGATTTTGACACTATTGAAAAACTTTGACCGAATAATTTAACTAATTAATTAACTAAAAATGTCTTACATTTTCTTTCGAATACGATTTATTAAGATTGAAAGAGTTAACTGAAAAAAAATGTTAGTCTTTCTTTTTGAAGACCTAAGTACCTTTTCATATAGAATCATCTTATATTGGATTATATCATCAACTACATGGTACTCTGTAGGTATATTTTATGAAATCATTCAAGTCTTTGAAAATGCACCGATTCATATTGCGAATCAATGAAGTTTCTATGAAAAATTACAAATTTTGATAATTCTAGAGTAAAAACTTGTAGAGTTGAAGGGTATATCAAATCTTCTAACAATTATCAGTTAACAGATTCGCAACTGCTGACACAAATTCACGTCATTTCAACGTACATTTCTATATATCATCGACGTGAATTTTGACGTCATTTCGCAAACTCATTTTGTTGTCATCACTGACAATATCACATTGAGAGGATTTTTGAAAATGAATTGTCAAATAAGAGAAGAGAAGACTTATTTCATAAAGTATCACAGAAATATGTCAAATATATTTAAAATATAAACGAATTAGCTCAATTACCTATTCTTCATTTTCCTTTTCATTCTTTGTCGATTTAAATTGTATTACTACTAACAATAATGTAAGTATAATCATGATTTTCATACCTTTAAATAATAACAGTAAATGATCACATGTTAATTTATGAAATTTAGTACTGTCGAAATAATTAGTATTAATAGTACTGTTGAATTCTCGTTGCATAGGAGTTAATACGGTGCATGATACAGTCCCTGAAAGATTACTACCTAGCTGTTACATGATTACACGAACATAAGTAAACAATTATCTCGCAGAATAATAAATAAAATAAAAAAAAAAAAAAATAGAATTTCGCCAGCTGTTCTGTCCCGGTAGAAAAAAAATCACACCTCGAATTTTCCAAACTAACGCTCTCAAAACGACGATAGAAGGGATCGCATGAAAATGAAGAGAGTCCCTTGGCATCTGCTTGTCTTTTTTTTTTTTTTTTTTCAAATGAAATGGTTCCGGCTCTGTATCCGAGCGTGTGCACACGCGGAACATGAATTCGATAAGAAACGCGTCGGCAGTGTGCGAAAGAAGACGGAAAACGGCTCGTCACCTTCGAACAGGGGCAGGGCAATCCTATTTCTTTCTTATGCAAAATCTTCGTGCGCGTAGCCGTGTTAAGGGATTAAAAGTCCGCTCGGCAGGGTCAGCCGAAGGCTTAGAACGCCTAACAAGATTAGCTTAAGACGCCGAGTCCGCATACCCGGAGGATTACACATTATGTATTCACCTGGATGTATTCACGCAGAGATCTAGTTCGAGTTCCTGTTTGCGTCGAAGACGATGCTCGCGAAAGCGCGGCTTACCAGAACGGTCGCGTCGCGTCGCGTCGCGTTGCGTTGCGTCGCATCGCGTCGATGACCGCGCGATTCGATACGTTCAGTGATTTCCCGACCAATAGACAACTCTTGCGTATTAGATTGTCCGCTAATAAGTTTTTTCTTCTGTAAATATTCTTGCATACACTCGTATTTGTGGAACATGCGTTGCATAAAACTCGTAGTTACGCTGGCTGTTGCAAAAGAAAGAACTGAAGTCTTAGTCATCGGGAAAAAATAGTATACAAAAGTAATGTACAAAAATAAGATTTAAAATATACAAAATTTAAAGATAAACAAAATTGCACAGAATATATATATATATATATAGACGAAAGTATGTAAAGTAAGAAGATTGTAGTATCCTTTGTCATAATTATCGCACAAGTTTTATTTGTTTAGTTATGTTTGTGAAAATATCTTTGAATGTCTTTATAATAATTATGACTACTAAATCAAACTGACTAAATTAAACTTTTCGAAGTTCTTTTGATTAATCTGCTAGCTGTGCGTTTTTACGTTGTCCTACGTCGCAAATGTGAAACGATAACAAGTATCAAATGCAACTGCAGTAAAATTGAATTAAGTTATAACAAAATGGCAATCGCTGTTTTAAAAAATCGATAATTTTATTGCTCAAAATCATTAAATATTTCTTACGAAGGAAAAGAATTTTCTTATTAAAAAAAATTAAATATATGAAGATAAAAAGTGATTTGAATCTTAATGAAATTAAAAATTTAATCTTTTCTCATTTTTATTCTAACAACAATAAAAATTATCAAAAAAATTGTCATGCAACTGCCGAATAATTAAATAAATATTCCAAATATTCTATTTCAAAATAAATTTCAATAAATTACACATTACAGTATTAACAATTTCTTTTGCACAAATTCTTTCTCTAATAAATTTTATTATTTTTTTGTTTTTTTTTGTTCATTCAAAATATTCTATAAATTGTTGTGAAATTTACAAATACATTACAATTTTCACTAAAACTTTAATTCACGTAACAAATGATTATTTTATTTTGTGACAATATTGAAAATATTTTTACATATTTTCAATATTGTCATTTTTAAATATTTTTTTCATATAAAAGACATTCATCTTCATATATACATTCAAAAACATAAATATTGAAACAATATTCTTTTATTCCTGAGTGCTAGCTGCTCACACAGTATGTAGATCTTTTTCTTATGTCTAAATTAGAAGAGATTATATTATATTATAATATAAAGAAATTTGTAACATCAAGTAAAACATAGACACGTTTTTAACAATTTTATCTACACTTTAATTTAATATTATGTTAAAATCAATAATACGAATTGTTAAGAGGAAATGAAGGAATGATCCTTATTGTTAGTATATGTATATTTCATGTGAACGCTATGCATTTCTATATATACTTTGACCCATGATTGAAGTAATTAATTTTATCAGAATACAGGCGTATTAAGTATAGATAATATGAACACAATGATTAATTCATATTTAATCATTCTGTAATAGAAAATAATTTAAATCCATTCTATAGTGGAAAACAATTTTTCCAAAAATATTAATTGGTTTGCTGTGTAAATTATTTTATGTGAACAATATTATTCACTAATTTAAATTTATTATAATATTACTCACTAATTTAATAATTTAACTTCGATTCGAAATTTTAATTCGTTATAATAAATAGACTGCGGATATTTTTATGAATAATATTTTTGTGAAACCTAAGTGTTTAAAAACCTATTTTACATACGAAATATTATACAAAAGTACTATACTTTAGATATTTAATTTAATTTTGTATATTGTGTGCATTTTACGCATCCTTAAATTTCTGATAAATTAGTTTATTATTATAATTTAGATATATGTACGTGGTTAAAATTATGGTATGAAAATGTGATAAAAAGCTTCGAAATTTGCCATGAGTTTTAGATTGAATCGTTCGATAAATAATGCAGCGTTGAGTTTAATCCTTTATGTTTATAAACAATAATAATTTAATGTAATATGTTGAAGATATGCTCTTTATAAATATCGATAAAGATCGAACAAAAGAAGACATAAAATTACATATACAAAGTAAGACTCTAGCCATCTTTCAGCGACTCATAAACATTCATTTTACATGCTTTTTTAACACTATAAGGGATTGTTAATGTGCATATTGAAGTGATATAAGCGTTCATATAAACTGACATAATTTCAAGCGTTAATGAAAGATATTATTGAAATTTTATAAAATTCGAATGGAAAATTTAATAATAATAGATCAAAAATCAAAAAGAAATGATCAATTATTGCTAATAATTTTACTATTTTCATTCAGTGTGATTTAATGTCAACATAATCAAGCAGTAATCTACAAATCTAAAATTTAACTTCGATTTTTTGAAAAAATAAGGAGCGAAAATTTTAGATTATTAATTAATTTGAGATTAACTCTTACAGTCGTAGTGTTAATAAAAAAAAAAAAATTAAACCTCGCGAAGTGACTAAAACACAATTGAAAATGAAGTATTACGTTAATACGACATAACTGATTAAAGTAATGAAAGATGACAGCGTTTATTTTAATTAAATTTAATTTCGATTCCCAAAGTGAGAAATATCACACAAGTTGGAGAGATAAATATATTCGTGCATAGGGGAATGCATTAAATCCTCAGTCCCTTATGGTTTTGTGTAACGCCAGGGGAACATTTTCATAGGATACGACATAATCTTCTGTGGAAGAAGAAATCACACGCGACTCTGGGTGAGCTTCGACTGAGTGTATTGTAACAATAGAGTGCGTTTAGACAGCGATCCTATAAGAGTAGAAGAAAGAGAGCTTCGTCGAGGGGGAGCCTTATCTTCCCTGGTCGACTAGAACTTTATTTCGAGGCGAGATACGGGTCTCTCCGCGGCTTTTAATGTCTTTTCTCTCCGTGGTTTGATTAAGAGTGCCGAGCACGACGAACGTCCCGTGGCAAGAACGCGAAACAGAAAAGGAAGAAAGCAACGACCGCCAGAGATAGTGCGCTGGAGGCTTGAATAATTGTTGCCTTATAGCCGTCAGCTCGTCAAACGCCGCGTTTACCTGTGGCACTGTGACAATTAAAAACGGAGGTGAGACTTCATGTTTTTATTTTCACTTGGACATTCCGTCAGATGACGACGATTGATGACGTACGCAAATTGATGCAACTGTATGTCAAACGCACAGTAATATTTAAAAATTGACACTACTTTTTTAAAATTAGAATTGAATATTCTAATAGTTAAGCGATCTTGGTGTCGATAAAAATATTGTACGAGTTCTTGCCTTTTAAAAGTTGAGTTAAAATGTAATATAATATAATATAAATTTAATAATATAAATTTAAATATAATATAGATTTTATATCAGGTTTGGGCAATTCATTAAATATAAAACAACAATTTGAAGTAATGAATCATTTTTTCTAATTTATTACTTTTATTTGAAAAATAATTTAGTAAAAGTAACTTTCATTTTATTGTTAGATCAAATGAATCATTTGAAAATAATTTTCTATTAATAATTTGAATTAAATCATTGAAATGAAATGACAAACAACCACAGCAGAAGATAAAGTTTTAAGAAATTTATTTATTTAAGAAATTTAAGAAATTATTTGTAGAAACGAATACAAAGTAGAGAATGAAATAAATTTATTTAATAGCTAACAAATGAAATTTTGAGGAAAGTCATTCGCTCATTCAATTAAATTAACGTAGGATTATTTCAAAATAATATCGAATCAAATAAGATAATATGTTGTTTAAATAATCATTTTTCAAGTATTTCATTCAGATAATCTCCATATCTGTTTTATAATTTACAAATTAAGAAGAATTCATAGAATATTGTTTATATCATTGTGTAGTATATAAATCTTTTTCATCAATGACTTCGATGTTGATGTGATGTTTATAAATATCATTAAATTTAAGATATTTCATTTTATAGTGTATTTTACATTCTCTGTAATAGAGATTGGTCATAAAATTCAATTCAATAAAAAACTTCTAGAACTGAATAATTTAATTTTAAATTGTTGTGGTTTCTAATAGCTCAATGATTGACATTATTACATTGAGAGCAAAACAATTTAAGATTAGATAGATGAGGTATTTTGAAATTTTAACTTAATTTAATTTGTAATTTAATTAGTAATCTCTTTTATAGAGAATATAAAATACAACAAAATGAGATATCTTGAATTTTAATAATACAATAGAAATTATAATAGTCGTTTGTAATACAAAAATACTATTTCAGAGTTTCTTGCATGAAATAAAATTTTTATTTTATCATTACTGTTGAATAACTGGTGAGGTATGTTCTCTAATTTAATACAAACTACAATATATAAAATTTATTCAATTACAAATATTTCTTCAGATACATTAAAAAAAAAATAAAATTATTCAATACAAAAGGTACGAAATTAACCTTTTCTGGAAAATTAAAAGAAGAAAAATAAATAAACAACAAAGATATTTTATTTAGCGAAAATATTGCAAAATTTCAGCTCGATTGTTATTATATATGTAGAATGTTGTGTTTTTTTTCTATTATTTTGAGGATTTGTAAGTTTCTGCATAACTCGGCTCAACTAATGTTCTATACTTGTCCGATAAGAGAAAGAATTGTAAGTTTTCTCATATGACCTCATATTTCTTAGAAAATGTAAGTCTAAAGAAATATATATCTATTTATCGTACCAAAAAACAATTGAACACGAGAAATATCTTAATAATGTTGTTTCATTTGAGATGGCAGCAAGTTACCACTTACGTGATGTCACATAACATTTAAGTAGGATATAAATGTGATTCCTTCGAAAGAAAAAAATATCAATAAGAATTTTCCTAGGCGGATACCACTGATACCAAGTAAGGATGGTACGAGTAAGTGGTGGTTTTGGCAAGGGGATGTTCTGATGCGATTTCACGCTGGATTTGCCTAAGATCTCCGCTAAGGAGCCCTTTAACCCTCCCCTTTTACCCTTCTCCAGCCTTCACCCTTCCATCACCGATTCGATGCTCGTGGCTGGCGTCTTCTTCGACCCCTCTCTCATGCCGACCTTAGCTTGCTCCGACCAGCGTCACTTCCCGAGAAACCCCCGAAGATTACGTGCCTTAGCACAATGTCGCCTAAAATGCCTTCATTGTTCAAAAGAACCGGTGAGACTGTTGTGTTTCAATTATAACCCTTCCTACATAATATTTCCAGTCGCGGAAACAACAGCGTCGAAATTGGAGGAATATAATGGAAAATGTAGGAATAAAATAAAATTACACACTGTGTTCAATCAACGTTTGTTAATTGGCAACGTTTAATTACGTTTTTGTACAGTTTCGTATGGTGGAATGATTAATTTTGTATAGTTTTATATAGTATCCAAGTAGCACTTTATAATGGAATGCAAAATTTTACATGAGCATATAATACAATAAAATTCTATTGCACATATGACGTGTTTAATCGACATTTACTAAATGAAAAAGTGAAATTTTTTAATCTTGAAAAGAGTAATTTTGTGTATAATGATCAAATTTTTATAAATCTATAGTAACAGTGCAAGAGTAAAATAACATTATTCATACGATATGTTTGACCAATATTTGGCCAAATGGCATGTGAGATTTTCTAATCTCACTTATAATGGAATACAGAGTTTTACGTAACCTATTCGTATAATAGAAGTATAAGAATAAAACAAAATTATACATTTGTATGATATGTATAATCAATATCTATTAAACGTAAAATGATATTGCACGTGTAAAATTAAATTCCATGTTCGTAGCTAATTACTAAATGTTCACGTGAAACGATATATAATGATGCCCCATTCTTTTTATCCATTGAGTTAAAAAAAAAGTTGTCCGAAGTTATCTGGCCATAAAAAAAGAAATTATCTAGTCACGAAAAAAAGTTGTCAATAAATGCTTACAATAAATACAACGTTAAGATTCGCCAAGCAATGCAAAGTAAAAGAGGATGAAATTTGAAGGAAACGAAGGATGGAAGTTCGGAACAAGGGAAAGCTTAAAACATCATTAGCAAAATGAAACTCGTCGCTGGCCTCCTCCGAGAACCCATAAGCTCTCTGTGACGTTTATTTTTCTACGGCGAGCCGAGAAGGAATCTTGCCCAGTTCCTTTGCATATCCGATCGTCTTTGATCTTACTTCAGAACGCACGGTAGCTCTCATCGATCCCCCTAAATATTTTAGATCGTCCGAGCAAGTGGAATAGCTAAATCCGAAGTGTTCCTCGGCCGATGGCGGGTTCAGGTTTTGCTGAAACCCTCGTGGATTAGGAACATTCGTGTTGCGCGTATATCCGTGTTTTAAGGACGCATGGAAGCCACTGTATACCGTAACTTCGCTTGTGTGTGTATCCTGATTTGTGCCGGTCTCTCTGCGCGTGTATGCAAACCCTTATGGCTTAAGCTAAGGCTAAGGCCGAGGCTCTCCCGTGGGATTACTACGTCATTCTGCAGGACTCTCCGGTCGCCGGAAGGATCAGCTCTCTTCCTTCTGAGGATTTCGTGGAGGACTCCATCCCGTTTCTAAATCAGGTTGTCAGCCACAGGCTGAATCATTTTCGTATCGTTTAGCGCTTCTTTCGTTCTTTAAACAGTCTTTGATAATCTTCTTCTTAGAGTCGTAAGATACGTATCTCCAAGAAGGAGGTTGTGCAATCTTAACTCTATATATCCGTTAAGTGACCTGTGACATTTTTATATCATTAGACAGACGATTTCTGACGTATCATAAACGGTGAGGGACAGCAGAAGAAATTTGTTTATAATTTAATGCGTAATATAAGTTTTCTTTTGTGTAAATTTTTTGAATGTCTTGATATTTGCACGCTATATCATGCTATATGCTACTTTTGATAATATAATATTTAAATATTAAGATACCTACTTAAAAAATAAAGAAAAGCTCTACTGTATCGTGTTTAAGGCGAAATTGGGAAGAATAAAAATATTACGTAAAAAGGATATATAAATATTGTTGTATTATCTTCTAACGTTTCATAAACGTTCATATTGTCATATTGAACTGATGTAAGCGGTATCATCAAGATATAAAATCTTAAGGATGCATTCTACATAATTATTCATTTATTTACGGGCAGTATAACCTACTAAAACAAATAAAATAATTAATGAGTTTAACAAACGTTACAATAATAGTAATAGGGAATAACATGAGAAAATTAATCCATGAGATATATACGTTACTAATCCTGGATAACCAAACTATATAGTGAGTTATGTTATTATTAAGTATTTGTGAAAGTATTTTATTTTATAACAAAATATTTTATTTTATAAAAAAACAGGATAAGTAAAATTTAAAAAATCATGTTTGATATTGAATTTATTAATGTTTGGAATAAATATTTATATACCATTCAATAAATATTCTGTTATTTTTATAAACGATTAGTTATTCAAGATTAATATTAATTACTGTAATTACACTATTAAGGTTTATCTCAATGTTTATCTGATTAAACATGATATTACAATGCTGTACAAAAAAGAAATCATGATATTGCAGACTTTTTATAGAAATGAATTACTTACTTTTGAAATTCTTAGTTTAATTTTATTTAAATTCTGGTAACTCTTAACAATAATTGTGATTTAATATAAGTTACTATGTCATCAACTAGTAGTGATGCTAGTTACGATACAAAATTATAAATGTAATGCTTTTATTTTTCAGAAAGTTTTGAAAGTTTTGAACGGGAGTGTGCTTTTAAAATTTTTATTTATATATTTATAGTATTTAATAAATTTGTCGAAAATTTACAACGATAATTTGTTATATTGTTTTCGTCACAAATCGTTTGACTTTTTTATTCTATTATTAGAATCGCTTTCTTGCAACTTATGTATAAAGGAAATATATGTAATTCTGTGAAATATAATTTCAAACGAAGTAACTTATTAAGTAGTAATAAAAAATATTTTCTTCCGTCTTGGTGAAATCTTCTTTCCTTCTTCTTGCATTATTCATTACAAAAGAGGATTACATTTTTTATAAATATTTCTTTTTTATTTTTCAACTTCTTTTCATCTTCTTTAACTGTTTTATGTGTTAAATAGAAGTTTTCTTCATCAAATTCCATTGTGTATAAAGAAGAAACTCCATTTGTCAAATGCTACTCTTTATTCACAGTGTGAATAAATGTCAAAGGGACAAAATTGCTCTTCGCGATAGGAACAAATATTTTGAGAAAGGTGGGACAATATTTCAGATATATAGACTACGACAACTGAAAATCATTTAGAAGTACACTTTTTCAATGCATTGGTGTACCGACGTTCGACACTTGTAAGAAATCCCTGTGTGTAAACGCTGGATTTAGCCGAAAACAGTTCAGACACTTGTAGGAAATCCTACGGCGACGGCAATTTTCAAGATTTCAATTTTAAAAATTTTAAAATCGCTCGTGTTTTTCGCCTATTTTTGAGAGTTTGAAATTTCAAATTTTTTCACTTGTTCGTACAGTATATTCGTTAAAAAAATAAATAAATTAGTTAAAGAGAAAATAGAATTTAAGGAAAATAAAATTTGTTTTGTTATTGCCAAAATCATGTAAGAATGAATTAACACATATTACGTGTTTCCATTAAATCTGGATTTATTGAAAATCCTATGATTGAATTGATAAGCTTTTCATAGAATCGAAAGCGATGAAAACATTGAAGATTCGTAAAGTAACCTATGTACATCCTTTAGAAACGTGACATGAATATAATATTCAGTGTATAACTTACTATGTGGAAAATAATTCAAAAATTAATTCAGGATTCAAAAGCGAGAAAATAAATTCATACAAACGTGTGTTTGTTTTGGGTTACAGAATTTTGTGCTTCGCATGTTATGTGAGAGAAATGGAATTGAAAAATAAACGTACATACGTGTCACTATCCTCAGAGTGGATAACCTTGTGTAACTTGTTCCGTTTATTTGACGATAAAATAAAAATCAGATTTAATGTTCGTACATTTATGA
The DNA here is from genome assembly GCF_011392965.1 of Frieseomelitta varia. NCBI lineage: Eukaryota > Metazoa > Arthropoda > Insecta > Hymenoptera > Apidae > Frieseomelitta > Frieseomelitta varia. The sequence continues at coordinate 674,848 of NW_025110166.1, read as the reverse complement.
AAATCAATTTTATTTAAGTTTAGGTAGAAAATTCATTTCTCTAATTTTTTTTCTTAAGTTATATTTTATATACTACATATTATTTTGTTAAAGTTAAACTTCTATTCAGTAAGTTTCATTTTTTCTTGAATTCTTATAAATCAAATCCTGATTTTTTCTGGATTTTTTATACTTCTAATCTGATTCACATGCATAGTGTAAAATAAATCGGCTTGCGTTATCAATAAACTACAGATTTTTATGCAAATTTCCATTTTTATAAATAAAATTTAGAAAAAGAGAACCTAGATAGAAAATTGATTTCTCTATTAATTATTAATAGAGAAATCAAGAATATTACACTTTGGATATTTTATTTATTTTTGTATGTTACATGTATTCTGTGTATTTTTGCACCTTCAAGTTTCTCATGAATGCACAAAAATATTATAAATTGTCACAGTATGTAAAAACATCATAGACAATTTTTTTCATGACTGAATCTACATCTTGATCTGAAGAATGAAGTCTACCTTTTACTACACTCATAGAAGCTAATATTCAAAGTAAATATACAATTTATTAACATTTTAGAATTAAAAATCAGTTAGGAGTCAGAGAAGAAAAGTATTTTCAATTTATCATAAAATGAATAATATATTTTAGAGGCTGGAAATGAGCCCAAGTTTATCGTTGATTGTATGATTTATTTATTTTTACAATTTCGATACTCAGCGTTATTATAATATTAATGGAAGTTACTATACATAATTTTCAATTGAACGTAAGGAAAAGAACGTATGTACGTGCTTGTTCAATCGCTTTAATATCCGTCACCTAAATGTTATAAAAGATTGGATCTTAGACAGCAAGCAGCTATCGCGTCTTGTAAACAACATATTCTTATTGTGTCTAAACGACATTGGTTGTCGTTGCGTAACCGAGGAAAAACCCATCCATCAGCTTTCACCCCGATATCTCGGGCTCGAATTAAACAAATAACGCGAATCTTACGTTAGCTCTTCTACGATGAAGGCTCGAAGGCTCTCAAGAAGCGACAAGCTGCCACCGATAAGAAGTTTCTCGATACTGTTGAAAATCCAACGAATAATCCATCCATCGCCTACCGGTAATAGACGACCGGAACCTGTCCTTGGTGCCACTTAAATCATCCCCCAATGAGTTGGCGCTTACAATAACTCGTTACCGAAAATCCAAATTAAGCTCCTTAGTCGAGAAATTTACGAGACATTCTCCCTCTTCGAAAATCCTTGCCGCCATCCCCCGCCGCCCCTCTTTCTACGTCCCTTCTAGCATCTTACGAAGTTTCCTTTCCTTTTCCTTCGTTCGGCGCAGTTTATCAAAGTAATTTTAATCTGTCGAGTATAGCAGTGCGTGCACACAAATGTCAGTTACCGCGGCGAACAACGCGAAATCGTACGAACCTCCGCAGATGTTGGAAAACAAACTCTGACGCCGATGACGTGCGCGCGTGTACGTACGTATGTGCACACATCGAAACGGATATATACTGGGAAACGGTAGCGGTGTACGAGCGAACAACGCCCTTCTCTTATTCTCTGTCTTGTATAAGAGCTTACTCTCTAAGCGTCTTAAGGGCAAGTTTTCACCCTTGCTTTCATTCAACGGCAACGCATACGTAGAGAGAATGATCTCGACTATCGAGCAAAACGCGCGCCGCCAGGGCTTGGATCGAGGTTCAGCGTGTAGCGGGATACAAAGGGATTAATATTTGCATGACTTCTAATGAATCGGATAAATTGATAGAGCTACATCGTTATATTGTGACTATGTCAATGCGTATTGCAAATTTGCGAGGTTTTACATCATTAACTCTAAATCTGTGATTTAAAAAGAATTATTTTTTTTAAAGGTTAAGATCAAATGAAAGATGAAGAAAACAGAACGTTATTTATGTCCATCCAAATTGTGGATTTTGTAATGGGGTAAAATTTTAAAGTTAAAAAAATTTGAAACAAATTACAAATTGTTTTTAAATTCTATAGGATATGAACTCATTAGATTTCATTGTTTTAATTATTCATTTTCTATTAGGCTTCTGAAATCAAAGCTGCAATAAGAAAGTAACTTTGTTTTTAATAAACCAACACAAAGACAGTTAGAAATTAGATATTGTTTCAAATGTGCTATAAATTTATTTATATTATTATCTTTCTGCTGTAAAACCACCATATTTATTACTTGAAGCTAATATCTTTCTACACCAAGTGAAAGATTACATTTTTTTTTTTTAATAAACTGGATAATTGTCTTCTTCTTGTTGCAAATCTATAATTTTTTTAAAGTTCTTTTTTGCACATTAGTGTCGTCCATTAAATTTTATCCTATTATTACATTAAATAAATTTACCATAAATTACGTTCAATGTTGAGAAAATTCGTAATAAAAGCATGAAATTTCATTATGCTGACACTAATTTATAGTATAATTAAAAAGTTCGATTGATTTGATTTTTTTGTATCAATTTAAATTTGAAAAACATACCTTAAAGATTTTCACAAACGTAAATTTAGCATTTTGCAAATATCGAAAACAAATTTCATTTGATCTAAGCAATTTTTCAATTTATAAATTGTGTTGAATTTTTTTTAAAAACGAAAAAACGGAGGACAGTATTCTTATATTCATAATGTCTTTGTCTCTCATGCAGGTATTATATAAACTTAAAGTTAATATAATTTTTCGTAATATATTTATTTTTTTTTTTCTGTAGAAAAAGTGGATCAAAAAACAAGTATTCTATTCAAAAAATGATTGATCTTCGCATCTAGATGAAAAAAACAGAACGATTGTAGTATTACATGTTTCCCTGGAAACCATGCAAATTTTGTTTGATACAGTTTTTCGTTTTCAGCAGTTAAGGAGATAGTAGCGTGAATAAATCTGGCGTACATATGTAATATACTGATTATATTATATTTATATAAATTATTATTTTATATAATTTTATATTATATTATTTTTAGATATATATAAAATGATATATATATATATATATAATAAAATATATATTATATAATTTTATATTATTAGTGAAACTAGAGTAAAGATTAAAAGGCCATTAAAATAAATTTTGGTGAAATTCAGAGGGGGGATAAAATGTGACGCAGAAATGCAAGAGCAATTGGTTAGAATTTGCTGTTTCGCGCGTTTTTCAACTGACAGTATTAAGATGTTTTCTAGCATGATGCGTGATCCTGCCTCTAAGAATCGGCTAACACTTAGATTTAGAAGGTTTCGTCGCGTGGCTGGTGATCTTATAAGCTACACTAACTGTGAGGTTATCTCATTACATCTTATCTGGTGCTTTCGCCCCAACGCGAGCTTAGCGGTGCTGTAGAGCTTAAATCGCACGCGAGCTCACGGACATAGCCTTTGCTCGCACGCAAATGGGGCACGGCCAACGGTGAAATCAACTTCTGAATTTTTGTCTCGTAAACTTTACGACGAATCCCCCTGATGAATATTTCTCGTGACGCTTAACGTTACGCTTATGATTGAAAAACTTGTATCGGAGAAATGAAAATTGCAGAAAACAGAAAAAAATTTGTAATATAATGAAACTAATTATATATATATATATTGTGAAAATAAAAACTGTTTTTATTTATACATGTATTTTATAAATGTAAATGTATATTGTAATCTTAGAAAATTTCTATTTCTTAGGAAATTACCAATTGCTCATTTTTATCACTTTAGTAGTTCCATCATAAATGAAAAATATTTGATTAATAATTAACTGTTAATTGGTAACATTGGATTGGAAGCATTTTGAGTTTAGATTATTTAGAATTTTTAATTTAACTGAATTTTATTATTAATTTTTATCGTGGAGAGTGTAAGATGCAAAGTAAAATCGAAAAATCAAAATTTTAGTAATCGAACATGAATTACTATACATAGTCATTTATGATTCAACGATATTTAATGATTAATATACATTTGAAGCTTAATACACAATAGTAAAGATATCAATGAGCTAGCATAATTACCAATTAAATCACTATTAATCCTTAATTGTTACGTAATTACATGAACACAACTAGTCATTTTATATCTAGCATTCAATTAAAAAAAAAAAAAAAACATATTGTCGAGTGTTTCGTTACGTAAAAATAATTCATAGCCTGAATTGAGTTTTGAAACTAACGTTCTAAAGTAATAATAAAAGAGATTGTACAAAATTAAAAGAATGTGTTGAATAGTAGAAAAAGTTAAGCATAATCTGTGATATCAAACAATTGCTATTAATTTTATTCTTCACTCATACTATCAAAATAAAAATTACCAATTAAACAGGAAATTGTCGCAAAATTTTTTGTTAAATTAATGCAACAAAACGTATAATTTGGTTTTATAAATTCAGCCAACAATATGGTGCGTTGGGATAAAGAAAACTGAAAATACGATGCGAAAGATTGAATAAATGAAATGAAATGAAAGAGGGAGGAAGAAAGAGAGAGGACGAGAGTAGTAGATAAAGAGTTCGGAAGAGTTGGACGCTTATCTGTAAAGGCTGGCATCCGCCGGATCAGCTTCAGATACCAAAACCACCCACACTTTCCTTCTAATATATGCGCTTAGATTAAGTTTCAAGAACGGAAGCAGAAAATACGAATTCCGTCACGTGCTGCGACGTGTTTGTTTCTATTTTTGTCGATTTAAATTTAATAAACCTAATCTCTATCCAATATTTTTGTCAATTTAAATTTAATATAACTTTCAATTAATAAACATGTTCAATAATTTAGATGTTTTACTCTATATATATATATATATATATATATATATATATATATTGTGTTAAATAACATTTAAAAGTTGTTAGTAAACAACGGTAGTTCTACTATATAGTAATAGAGTTATGACTTTCGAGACCTCGACTAAATTAACCCTTAAGTAATATTGTAGGGTGACAGATGAATTTATATTGCATTACAAAATTTATATTACATTATAAATATATATTACATTATATTACATTATATTGTATTACATTAAAATTATATTACAAAAATTTAAGACACGCATTTAATTTTTTCCTGTTCTTTATACTGCCTTGATATTACATTAAATCAAATTAAAAATTTCAAAATTAAACAATGTAAATCTGTTTATGATAGCTTTTAAGGAGTTTTAAGTATTATTAGGTAGCAAACGAAAAATGGGAGTTACGATTTTTCATTTATTTATTACGATTCTTCATAGATTCTTAATATCTTTAATTGGGACTTTGATGTAAAATACAAAATTAAATTATCAGTAAACGAAGATAGCTGCTACACATTTCAAACATTTACAAGTATTTTCCTGAAATTGATTTCTATTTCGTACGAAACTGACGGTGTTATGACTAATTTATTAGTGAATCTTTTTCACGGAACTTTTACCGTGAAACATAGATTCTAATATCCTTATTCTTTAGTCGAGGCTTCGGGGCACAGCTTGATTCGATTTTGAGAGATTAGACAAAATCGTCTTGGATTACCAAGTCACCAAGACGAAGGGGAAACCTTAGGATCGTAGTCTTGGCCGTACTACGACTGATCTGCATAGTGTTGCTCTTCCGGATGTAGAACATTAGATTTGGCGCGGATTTTTATTTCTGGGGAAAAAAGAATGTACATTGTTGTAACTTACTCAAGCAAATATTTTAATTTACAATTATAAAATTTATATTACTTATACAAATTACAGAAATATTACAATTTTATCATAAAAATTATTGAATTGTACGTAATTAATGATTTACTATTATTCAAATCAAGTTTAAATGCGTATATAAATATTACAGTTAATTTCTTCGCTATTATTTATATAAATTATTCTGAAATAGTTGTCATAAATTATTTATAAATGGAATGTACACTCTGAAAAGTTTAAAGTATGTTAGAATTTCAAAAGAAACGATTCATTTCCCTAAGTAAATATAAATATATATTCACTTATGACATTAATATTTCAAAGTATTATATTCTGGAAATGAAATATATAGTTATAATATTCATCGTCCTCCATAGAAGATTTCCATCTAAAAAGACAAGATTCTTTCAAACTTTTGAACAGCAGTGTACAATATGTATGTAACAACGAGAAAGAGTTTCATTTTGTTTATAAAAATGTATTGTTTAACTAAAATTTCCTTGCAACGAAACAAGAAATTTTATCTTTATCGACGTATAACATCCAAACGATCTTTTGTTGGTAATTTAGAAACATTCTCACCAGTCTGACATTATGAATAATCATCCCTTGTGAAATAACAGGGGCCGAAGATATAGAAAGAAATATTCGGTAAAGATTTTTCGTTTCATTCCCCTGGCAGCTTCGTGCGTACCTAAAGAAGCCATTATCACCGTGACGTGGAATGGGTGATCACGGGGTGTCGAAAAATATGTTCCAACTTTTTATCTTGTATCTGCACTGCCGACTTGGCAACGGGTGCAAGACCAGTCTGTTAATTTATCGCGTAGAACTTCGTTAAACGTTAACTATGTGACATATTTAGATGATACATTTAAATATTCATTGAAATGTTTATGTTATTTTTATTTACGCACATCAGAATAACAATTTGAAATGACGAAACACGAGTTCTATTTGAGTTGATTCATTAAATGAAATTATTCTAGGACATACAACGGAATTAACAATTATTGAAGAAATCATTTGTAGAAACAAATAACAAAATGAAATAAAAGATTATTTTATTTGATAGCCAACCAAATAATGAAGTAATTTCGAGAAAAATTAATAACATAGAGTCAAATGAAATGATACTCTGTTTAAATAATCATTTTTCAAATATTTTACATAATTCCCAAATGTCTGGTATGATTTCATTTTCTAAAATATTTTTTATTTTAATAATTTTGTGAAGTTTATTTTATCATTTTCAGCAAGAACGATTTAAATTAAAGTTAATATTTATTTAGTCGTAGGTAATAAATCTTTAAAGCAATTTTATTTATTTTCTAACAAATATGTGAAAATTAGATTTATATCATTTATATTTCATGCAAACATTCTGAATTATAAATAATTATTTGTTAGAAATCTGTTTGCAAGTATATAAAAATTTAAAAAGCAATAGATATTTTTTATTCGTTATCACCGGACTATCACGTTTGAATTGGATATTATTTTAAACTCTGTCATTGAATACTTTTTACGAACATATTCTGATGTAAAACAGTCATGTTGATTTTAATCTCTTAAATTTGGTGAAAGGAATCGATTAAACAGTAATGAGATTAAGTTAAAATGTAGGTATAGATATGTATATACACTCCTGGTCAAAAGCTGTAGTTTCTGGACGAAATAAGTTTGTAGATTTTTCTGAGAAATAATAATAAAGTTTAATTACAATTAAAGATAAAAATAAAAAATATTATAATTTTGTAATTGATTTGAGATGTAATTAACTAAAGTTTCAGATATAGTGTAAAAGAATAAGTATATTTCAGTTATAATTTTTACTTTTAAACATAATTAATAAAAATCTTAGTAATATAAAAAAATAACGTTGCGAAAAGAATAATAAGAGAAGAAGAAGTCTTGATTGAAAGAAAACATTATTTCTTTTCAAATTCTAATATGATCTAAATTTTCTAAAATGAATTGATCTGAATGACCTAAAATATGATCCAATATGATCTAAAATGGATACGCATGCATATGTATACCGAAAATAAATACGACAGGTTAAATTGTTCATTAATTGACTGAAAACATGGAGCAACTTTTATATACGAAAGAAATCTATCAAGAGAAAAGTTGTTTCATTTCTTCAGGGGTTGTCTTTGGGATGAATCTTATCTTGTAGTGAAAACTGTCAAAGACGAACCGTCCTGACGCTTCCGTCATGCTTCCTTCACAGCGTAAATGGGGAGATAACCGGAAGGCCGATAGGGTCTGCACCAGAAATGAGAAATGTCTTTGCGGCTGCAGAGATTAAAGATTTTGCGGATGAGTGGTTGACACTTTCTTTTTTCTACTTTCTTTCTTGTGTATTAAAAACAGAAGATATATTCATGTCAAGATATATTACTGGTACTTTTTGAGAAATTGATAAATATTAACATTAGCACTCCAGGAGTCATTCTATTAAAAACCCCAAGTCCTATTAAAAATTTAGAAAACATGATTTTTACTATATTAGTATATAATATTTCTGCATTATATTATGTATAAAACTTATATATTTTATATACTGTATATTATTCATTTATGCTTCATATTATAATATAATATGAAGCATATAATATCACATAATGTATGACATGTGTTATATTATTGTATAATAAAATAATTACTAATCATGAATTGATAAATACCAAGAAAATATGTGAATAAATGAATAAGATATAGGATGATAGGAAAGAGACATAATTTTTGAAATAGTAATGAAATGATAGTGATCAAAGAAATCCTAAATAAATATAGGTAATAAATATCCTAATAAATGAAAATTAGTATTTTTAAAGTTATAAATTAAGTTATAAACAATTTCTTATTTCAGTTAAAGCAAATGATTTTCTCGCTTCGTGCCACCACGACACATTTTCAAAAATTCCGTGACATGTTCTAATTATATCACTGGCATTTTGTATTTTCTAATGCAATTTATTTATGTCATTGACTGAGAAGTACATTATAGAAAATTTTAGAAGTTTTGAATTCTCGCAGATTTATTACTTATCTTAGAAATTACGAATTTTTCTTTTTATCACTCTGTATATTTAAACTTATTATAATACACTTTTTGATGGTCATTAACCATTGAAAATTAGAAGATATCATAGTTACGTTACCGATTGATGCAATATTAACATTATAAAGTATGCTTTATAATGTTACACCTGCACTAATTATTACAATTTGATGTCATCTAAATTGAATTTTCTGATTAATATTAACATTTAGTGAATCATTCAGTTACAGTTGTTATTTTAGTTTTTGACTACATGTTTTTAAATGCAATCATTTTTATGAATATCTGTAGGCGAAAGGGAATGGAAAAGCGACAGTTCTGAAATATTAAGAAATTGGCAAAATAAATGTGAAAGCAGTAGCAGTAGATTACAACAGCGGATCTGTACGCATCAAGGAAGCATGCTAATAAACAGACCGCATAATACGGCCAGTCGTGGTCAAATCTGCGGAGTAGAAGCCTACCTTAAACCAGCTGATCCCCGTACAGAGACGACGCTAGGACAGGGCACCTTAATGAAAACTATACGTCCCTGGATTAAGGTGGCCACTGGTCAGCTTTCGGTCCTCCTAGGTACGACCTGTCTTATGCAACCTTGGGGTAGACCCTATGGCAACCAGCGTATTAGATGGAAGTTTAGGGCATTAATACCTAATATCATGCCACCGGTAGTAAATCCTTTGTTGGTCATCTTACCGGGAGACTTAGCACCTTACATCACCGAGCACTGATAACATTCTATATCAGTTTATGATTTAATATGTAAGTCGATCAAACCTTCGTTCGTGACGAAGAAATCGCCGGATATTAAAAATAATTCGTAGGAAACTTCGGTGTTTTATGGCTAGTCGACGCAATTCAGACGCGAAGAGAAAGGAAATATGTATAAAAAATAGTAATTAGACAAATAAGAAATTTAATAAAACCGAATGCATAAACCATGCTTATTTATGGTTGTATATTGATGGTGTATTGCAAAGATTTTAAAAAAGTTCTAAGTACTAAAGATTGAAGTATTTAAATTATGTACAATGGCTAACAAAAGTATTCGGACAATTATCGTAAAAGAACTTTCTTGTTTGTAGGATGTGTCATTTAAAATTGATATTATCTAAACTACATCAAAAAATGTTTCAGACAATAATTATACGATTAACATTTTTATAAGTGAACACGTGGAAGTTATATGAGGATCGCATGTATTTTTTCAATTAAAATCATACACATACTTCTCTTATAAGAAAATGTTGTATGTCAAAGTGTCAGAAAATCACCAATTTAGCAAATATATTAATTTTAATTTAGATAAAACTTACTCCCGCGCGAGGCGTCAAAAAACGCAAAGTATAGTATTCATGTTTTCCTCATTTTCATTGTGCGGTTGCGTGCATTTTCTTGTCTTGCATGTAAGATTAATTTTACGAAACTATAGTTAAAATATTTGCTAAATTAGTGATTTTATAACATAAATGAATAGATATTCTTTTATAGAAGCATAGTATAGAATGCTTAATGTTAAGTTTTATTTCAAAAAGAAGATTGATTTTGAAATAAAGTGATTGCTCCATAAAACGAAAATAACAGAATTAATTTTTTAATTAATTAATCCTTAATTAATTAATCCTGCATATCTCGAATAATTGATGTCCACTTTATGCATATATTTCAAATGTTCATAACGTTAAACTTTTATACTTGCGATTTATTCATAGTAACATCCATCATAATGTCCAATACTAGTATAACTCGTAAGTGATATTTTTTTCTAGTTTCACCAAGTGCAAAATTTTTCATTTTATGAAAAGTTCAAAATGTTACATTCATATCTTCATTTATATAAAAAATTGTTACACTAGGAATTTTTTGTTCACTTTTTTATGAACAAAAATGCATCAATAGAAATTTTTGTGGATAAAATAAAAAAATCATTACACTAAGGATTAAAAGAATAGAGCCACCGTGATTTATTTCACTCGCTAAATAATTTAACTTTATATGTCGTGGATTTTAGATTTATAATTGTAATTTATTTACATCATATGTAAGCTATTCATTTTTGCATCTAAATTTTTATAAACACAGTTAAAGAAGAAATCTACGCAGAGATTTATTTTCACTCAGTGAATACAATACTCTAAAAAATTTGAAAATTACTAAATTAATACCCCAAATAATAATCCAAAAATTAATAATCCAAGAATTGACGATCTTTGAACTCTTGTAACTTTTTGTAAAAAATCCTACAACATTTTATCTGTGCTCATTTTAGGTCTATGGGACATGATTGTATGAAAAATATTCTATTTTTCGAGTGCTCGAACCTGCACGGTGGGATGTTATTTATACTACTTTTAAATTGTGAAAGTTTGTAATTCTAAACAATTAAAATAAAACAATTTTACAATCTATTTACAATGAAAGAAGCAATAGTGCATGTAAGATAATTTTTTATGTTAATATCCTATGTCTTAATGTCAAAGGAAAAAGTTCTAACTTAATTTTTACGAAAATCTTTTTTATTACAAGTCGAATTGAGAAATTGAAATTGCTCTCTTCACTCTGAAATTTCAACTGTAAAATGACATTTATTGCAAATCTTAAATAAATATCATGTATTGCAGATTATAATTTTATATTTACAAAATATTATCTTTATATATCTGTACATTTCAGCAATATTAAATCGCCAGTGAATAATGTGCATATAGTAATCCGTAATTTATTATAGAGAAATTAAAACACTTATTTATGCATATTCCAGATAAGTAAAAGGACGCTATGTATCGTGTACTTCCGGGACGGACAGCTACTCGAAGCTGTCCGTTTCCTTTTCAATTGAGAGATACCGTGGTATATTGATTAATAAGTATTTCGTTGTTTCCCGAATGAAATCGGCGAAACCAAGTTTCCTTCTCTCTTCTTCTTTCCACCTCTCTTCTCGTTCTCCATTTCCTCGGTTTCGTAGAAGTCTGGGATTATGACCTGAAGTGGGATAGACTGTGGGACTTAAGTCAGGGTTACACAAGGATCGCAGCTATTGTGCCATCGCCCGGCTCTTATTGTCTCGGGATAGACGAGTGGATCTGCATATGCTTAGCACGAGAGTTAGACTTCTCTCTCGGCGATCTTCAGCTTCACGAATCATCTGGACCCTCCAATTCAAATCCTGAAATGCGAAAGCGTGTGCCCATTGTCGGTCGAATGTATAGAACCGGAACTAGCCTGATTGTCCAAGAACTTCTCTTCTTCATTTCGAACGATTGAAAACTTTTGTTCCGATACCTAGGCACAATATTGTGTTCAAAGCAGAATGATTAATTGAATATGAGCACATTATCCAGCGTTATGAGTTACACGGTCACACACGAAATTGTTCGCACACGATGAAAAGTTGTTGATATTTTAAATTGTTATAGCTTTGTGAAATGAAATTGATGACGACGATCTAGATGGCCTCGTTTCGAAGCGTGAATGTGTCTGTTTCGATAATTCTTAGTTTGTTTTTCTCAAAGATGTGCAGCGGGTGGGAAAGTAAGGATACTTTTGTTCTTGAAACTCAAATTACATTTTATGTATTTAATATATCTTATGTTTAAATAGAATCCAACACTACGTACTTAATTTTTATCATGCGAACTATTTGAATATTAATATTATCTATCATTAATATCGAATGTAGTTCGTAAATTATTTCTTTCTGCTGAAAGAATTTAGAACTTAATGGATTTGCAAGAATGGAATACTGAAACAGTACAAGAATAATATTATACTTTTCAGATTTCAACGCAAAAATAAAGATTTGAATTAAGTATCTCGCATTAATAAATAATTTAATAATTTCCAAAATTATTAAAGAAAAGTATGATTTTGATTTCAGGGAAAAATCTTCCAGTGCATTGTGTGGTCGAAACGATTCACAATATCGTAGAAACACATGTAAGCAACTCTCGTGAAAATTGGCGAAGACCTCAAGTAGAAACGGATTCCTATGTTATCATCCCTGTGGCTATGCCATTTCAAGTGAGTAATTTTCTCCTCCATTGTGTGTTTCTTTTTTTTTTTTTTTTTTTGTAAACAATAACATTCACTTACTTGATTTAACGTCGTGTGAAAAATTATAATAATTACAATAAACTATATTTAAATGTCTTCTAATATTTTAATATTATGAGAAACAATATTTTTTTTTAATTTTAAGAATGGAGGAATAGCTTCAAAGTTAAATGAGGAAGCAATTTTGGTAATACAAGGTTAATCTGTAATATATAAAATTCTAAAAGTATAGTCTCTGTGGTCATTGTAGTCTCCACTTATAAATTAGCTCTTTATAACATCGTGTAAAATTTTACTTTGTCTGCTTGTTGTTTCACTGTTATATTATATTATCAATACATCGTTATAAATATTATAAAATTATTCATAACAGTTATTAATTGCAAAATTCTTGTTTGGATTAGGTAGCTATAATTAATTGGTAATCTCTTTCTCTTATAAACGAAATTCTGATTATACGGCATTAACAATTGAACATTTCTCAAAAGACGAAAATTTATTTCTCAGTACATAATGTTAAAACTTCATATATAAATAAATCTAAATCTGAAAATTTTAATTCACAATACGATAGCCAATAATAAAAAAATATACATATAACAACATACAAAAAAAATGATAAACTTCATTAAAATTTACATTAAAATTTACATTTCCTCTTTTCTCTCGAATCCTTGAATTATACATATCTCGTGAAAATAGAAGGCACATTGGACAAAAATAATATGACACATGATATTAAAAAATGATGAGCTTCACTGTATTCTCTCTGTTACTGATTTTTAGTTTTGCGATACTTCTACTGAATTCAAATTGAAAAAAATACTAGAACTACCAAAGTGGTCAAAATGATTAATAATTTTTATTATAATAAGAAAAGTTAAGTTTTGTTAACTTTATATTAAAACTAATTACTTTATAGATTAGGTATAAACTAATAACTTTGTAGGTATAAAACAGTATATTTTTAAAGATTTAAATGACTTTTTGTAAAATGTATAAATAAAAACCTGTGTACTTCATTATTATAAGTATTATGAAGCTTTTATATTTTCTTTTACTTTGATGTGCCTGATAAAAAGTGTATGTTTTAATCACCGGTAGTTCTAGTATTAATAATTTGTAGTACACTTGAAATGATCGATGCATTGCAATAATTTAATTTAATCAAGTAATTATTTGATTTCTGCAGGATTTAGTAGGTGAAGCATTGGTACGTCTTGGTTATTCAAGCGACCTGATACCAAGTGCTAGGGGAAGCATCGTCATAAGAAACTGGAAACCTCTCCCGATGGAGAAAGTCGCGGACGGTCCTCTGTTAACAGTTGGTGATATTTTAGCTGAGTTAACATCGGTTGCCACTTTGAAGATTCAAGTATACAGATCGAGACCACCACCACCTAGTCCAGCAGCCGAAGTTAGAAACAAATTGTTGAGATTATTGTTACTCCATAGTCATGCACTTCTCGTCTCAGCTGGTTGCCCTTTAGATGAGGTAAGTCTTGCGATTTTTTGTTAGTTTTCTTTCACATTTTTAGTTGGTGTATTTTTCATGTCTAATATACTAATACGTGATGGACTATTTCTGACAGTAGACTAGAGTTTCTTTATATATTTGTATATTTAGAATATTTAAATAGAATTAACTACGTGGCATTGATTTTATTAGAATGGTCTAGATTAATCTTTAAAATAGAATGAAAAATATATTATAGAGTGAAAGCAAAGGGATTACACGTTTAATATAAATATCTAGACAGTGGACTGCAAAGATTTTTGTACATCAAGTAGATTTAGTACATCAAAGATATTATACATCAAGAGACATATTCATTTTCCTTGTATAATATACTTCAGGCAACAAAAATTATTATTAATATTGGAAATCTCTACTGATATTAAAAGATTTGTATATTCCATACACAGAATGTGTACCTAAATTTGTGGTCAGTACCAATTATGTACCAAGATTCAAAAGTATGCTGCACTTGCTTATATTTTTTTAAAAAATGTACTGTAATTACAAACTTACATATAGAAGAAACTACAACAATTTTATTTCTTACACCGTAGAATATCATCGCACGAAAAAATTTATTATAGAATAAAAAAAAACATTTTATAATAATTTTGTAATTTAATAACTGACATTCTGATGAATTATTTATTGAATTTTAATACATACAAATAAGTTACGCATTAAACAAACAATTTACATTTCATATAACATGTCTGTGTTACAAAAAATGTCTTATTATTTTTGATTATTAGTTTCTTATTAATTCGTGTATTTTAAAATGATTCATGTATTATTAACCCAAATTAATCTACTTACTTACTTATATATATATGCATAGATGATAAACAAATTTGATTTTATTTCTTTTAAATATCTCTATAATATTGTTACATATTTCTGTAATTATAATATTTATCTACACTGTCTGGAACATATTTTTTGTTATACTATAACATTATAAGTTAACTCAGTCCACAAAAATTTAACCGTGAAGAAAAACCGTGATTTTGAATCAGAATTAAGATCGAGTGTCAGCGTTAAAGCATTACAGCGTGGAATTTAAAAACAACTGAAAATCAAGGAGTCAAAAGAAATCTGGGTGTAAGACCGCTTAAAAATGTATAAAATGTAAATCTAACCAGAAAGTGCTTGTCGGGGCACCTAATCTCATTAAGAAGTCCTCCGTCTTGTATCCTTGCTCGTCCTTTAAGAACTAGTGGTAATCTTCGCCAGATTTTCGGTCTCGATCCTCGTTGATCTCCGTTTTAAATAAATGTTTTCTCGGTTTCAAGCTACCGCGACAATATTTGAAATCTTCCTTTGTCAATATAGAAGACATTTTCGATTTGGTTAATAATTATATGATTCATTCTTATTTTAGTTTATTTAGATTGAGCGTATTATGATCAATTGAAATGTTTACATTTCGGTACATTATTGATAATTCAAACACTTACAGTTACAATTTGTTTAATGTATAAATTACTTAATATTTAATAAATATAGAAAATAAATCAGCTGCGACAATGAAATTTAAATTAAAATTGAGCAACATTTAAGAGAAAATTTTTTAATGTAAAATAACGTAGCATATTGTTTAAAAATACTTTCATTCTCTTCTTTAATTAATAGTGAAACATAGGTAAAATATTGGAAAACAAAATAATATTACATATTCATATAAGAATTATAGACTGTATATATTTGTTCAATTTTACAACATAGCTAAAATAATAAGATTTAAATAGAAATTTGTATACATTAAATATCGTAATGAGTATCTACACTATTTCATATATATATATATATATATATATATATATATATATCTTTCAAAAATCTACAATGTGTATATATATATATATATATATATATATATATATGTATATATACATACATTGTAAAAAAATCTACAATGTGTATATATACATACACATATATATATACATACATTGTAGATTTTTGAAATCTTTCTAAAAAATTTCTTATAAATCTATAAACAATTTAATAATAATTATTAATTACAGTTATAATACAACGATATACATTCAAATAAATACGTATATGTTACAGTGTATTTGTTATTTTCTTTCATTTTGCGTAATAATTTAAAATAATTAATATTCATGCAAAATAAATTATACTTTTTTAATAAACTAAAAAATAGAATTATAATACTATTATAAGATCAGTTATCATCTTTTCACACGATTATTTATTTGTAATATTCTTTTCAAATGTATGTAATACAATACAGTGTAAAGATAGTGATTTTGGAACACATTTTTGTATTTCAAGATTCTAAGAACGTTTGATAGTTTCTTTCTATTTAATCAATATTTCTGGTATTGATAAAGATCAACTTTCTTTTTAATTTTCTATCTATGAACACTTACTCTATTTATTTTAGTATCTACTTATTGCACTAATTTAGCAATCATACATTATTAGAGAGTATTTGATATTTTTTAATTTTGAGTTCAAGTTAATTTAACTTTAAAATAAATTTACAGTGGATAGTGAATTTTTATACATTCTCATTTATATTTATATTATAATTATTAATTAATATATATATGTCATATACAATATCTAGATTACAATTAGAAAAATAAAAGTATATAAATAATCTTCAAATTTCCTATGAATACATAAGAATTTCTAAACTGTTCATTAATAAACAATATAACTGCAAAATTGGATAATGTTCTTGCCTCTATCTTTTTTAAATCAGTAATCGGTACAATTGGTAATCGTAACAATTGACTAGAAATGGTGAGAAAGATCCTCAAAATTTAGTTCTTCTTAAAGACACTATGTTCAATTTGTAACTATAAATAAATTATTGTTCAATTTGTAACTATTAATAAATTATTGCACTATAAAAAAATTATTGTTCCACATTTAAATGAATATCAACAGACTTCGCACTATAAAAAAATAATATTATTGCACTATAAAAAAATTATTGTTCCACATTTAAATGAATATCAACAGACTTCGCACTATAAAAGAAATAATATTATTGCACTATAAAAAAAATTATTGTTCCACATTTAAATGAATATCAACAGATTTATTAATAAATTATTGCACTATAAAAAAATTATTGTTCCACATTTAAACGAATATCAACAGACTTAAATGAATATCAACAGACTAATTATAAATAAATTATTGTTCAATTTGTAGCTATTAATAAATTATTGCACTGTAAAAAAATTATCGTTCCACATTTAAATGAATATCAACAGATTTCGTGACAACAGATACTTAAAAACACCATGTCACGATTAAAAGGATTACTTTCATTAATTACCCAAGTTTACGTTCAAAAGAATAGCAATCAATCTTGAAATATCAAGAAATATTATCTCACGAGTAGATTTCTTAACCTAACCACCGATTAGAAACGTTCTTTCTAATGCGCCAAAGGAGATGATCCAACGAACAGGTCCGTTCGATTTCGTTTCTCCAAAAGACGAAACATCATCGTACGATTTCCATACGAGGGCAATGCGAGCATGCCCTTTCGACGGCAACGAAGATCTCATAGCATGTGATAGGATTACCCTTTACTCAACCAAATTCGCAGCCTTCATCAAAAGCCCCCTCGATATCGGAAGAAGAAGAAGGGCGATGGGGTATGCCACCCCCTTCGGGCGGGCATTATCTAAGTGCACTCTCTTTGAAGATCCTGCTGTACTCGCCCATCCCCGAACTTTAATGCCGCTCGCGGTGGTCTATGATTACCAATTTTCTCTGACAGACGTTTCCTGCTCGAGTTTCGGCCCGTCGGTTAATGGCGAATCGCTGTGATGGAGAATCGCCGACTCGCGTTCGTTCGAACTTAATCTGTCGATCGTTTCGGCCAAGACTCGACGTTCGCGCCAGCTAACAACGCCGATCGACCGATTTACGAAGTCTCGACAAATTTGCATGATTAGAACACGATTGTGACTAGAATTGCCTTCCCTGGCGTTCACTATCATTGCCTCGCGCTCCCTGTTGTTCCATACACGATCTTTACGCATCTTGCGTGAATTTCGATCAAACATAACGCATATTGCGTTTACGAGTTTATCATTCCATGAATGTTAGATCTTGGTAACTGTCATTTGTTTTGCGTACTTGTTGATGGAATATGGATAATAAGGATTGCTCATTCGTTAAGTGTACAGATTAATTCGTGGGATTTGCAATTAATCGATTGTAACATTATTTTGAGTTTATATCAATTCGTATAGTGAATAGTAAACAAGTAAATAATCACGTTGTGATTACAAAAACCATTAGGCACAATGTCGTATTTCAATTGAAAAATGCACAATTTCTCACTTACTTAATAATCAACTTAATAATCAAATTTAACCCTATCTTTAATCATTTGCGTTCGGGAACTTTTGTTATTTTTGAAGAGAAAAACTAGAAAGAGGACTAAGAACTTGCTGGCTCGAAACTGGAAGGTCGGATAACTCAAAAATTATATCCGTGCAAAGTTCAATAGCATACAGCGTACCATAAGTCATGTTACATTCTCTCGGTGGAAGTTTCCGAAAATATTTGAACAGAACGTGCTCCGCGCGGAGTTGACAGATGGTGTCTGCGGATTTGTCCGCAGGTTATTTAAGAGAGACAATCTTAAGGCGAATCTTATTTAAAAGAGTTAATTAAAGGGAATAATTAAATTCAAGTTTAATTTAATACCACTACATTAATACAGCGTCAGAAAAAAAATTCGTGATTTTAGTCAAATTAGCAATTGACTAAAATCAAATGTCAGTAAGTAATTTGCACATGTGAGCAAAGTTTGATCCGTGTAGCGTAGTTTTCAATTTTTTTTAACATTTCATAATATACGTGAGATTAGATATGAACAAAAAAAGAATTAAAAATTTAAACTTTTCATGCTCTGTGAATCTAAATTTGGGAATGCAAAATATGCAACGTTTTTATTGTGCCTAAAGAATAGCATTGCTTTATTAGTAAAAAAAAAAAAAAAGGACGTAAAACAACACTTTTTTGCTTACGCTCCAACGAGACACGAAACAAATAATTTAAGAAAGATAATAACGTTTCGCATTTCCTCTTTCCTCTTTATCAACTTTTTTTATCAAAGATGAGGAAGTACATATATCTATGCGTCGAAACTCACGAAAAAATATGCAAATGTTTCACAACATAAATCTACGACAAAGAAATGGCTATACTCATTTGAGTCTCATATTGAATTAATGAATACCATGCTGTTCGATGTTCTAAAAATCCGTCCTAAAAATTTCTTCCTAACAATAATATACATTATGTATAACAGATTCCACGCACCATAAATATGGTGTCCACGTACTTTCAAACGACAATGTAGTCTATAACGTTAGCCTACACAGACCGTTTCCATAACAACAAAGTAACTAACACTTATCAAGAAGCAAAGAACCATATCAATAGCGACAATTCACATTGATGTACCGCGTGAAAAAGTACCATTAAAAATGGTATACACAAGCAAAAGAAAGAGAGAGAGAGAGAGCATCTATGTATTAACCACTTGCGCCTGCAACTGATTGCGGACCATAACGAGTGACCAAACCGTATTCACTGGATAGAAATTATTGAGAAGTAATAAATTTATTATTTGTTTTGCCTATTTCGTTTTACTTCAATATACTTAAAACTGAGAAAATATTACAATTTTTGAACAAAAAAATTCCCTCCAGCGCAAGAGGTTAATGTCAATGACTATAGAATCATCTCGACAACAATGATTAAATCCTCGTACAATTTCCCTGCCGGTTTTTCTGCTTTCGTCTACCTACTGAGGTATGAAATCGTTTGGCCTCTGCATTACGAAAATGTCTACGCTCGAACCCCGTTGACAATATCGTTGACAATTCAGTCGCGAATATTATTTGATCAGTTCTCGCAATGACGATTGATTTACTGCCAACCTGCGGATGATCAGCTGACGTTACTGCGTCATCTGGTAATAATAAATAGGCGTAAATCAGAGCTCGAATCGCAGTCCGATGTCGTCAGATAAGCTCGGCTGGCCCGTTTCTTTTCTTCTTTTTCCTTCGAACGGTGTTTACATATTTATTAACCGATTTCTGAAATCTCGTGACCTGTCAACCGCTTCGCGTCTTCGCTGCCTGAGTGATTAAGTGCCGGGCTGTAAAATTCGCCGGATGAGAGATTCTAGCGGGATGACAGCCTGCTGGATAATAATTGTTCTGCGCCGTATCTGGCGCTACCAAGGTGCCACGGATACGCGACGGATTACCGCGTTATTAAAGTGGCGTCGAGCACCTTGATCCTCACGGGCGGGGATATTTGTTCTTATAAATCATCGTCCAGATAACGCGCGCGTTTGTCAAACCTCGTACTACTTCCTACGAGCCTAAACTTTTCCACAATTTGGCTCGTTAATGCTACACGCATCGCATTCAACAACGACACCCCGAACACTTGCCTAACGTATTATCATTCGATACAAGTATATACCTGTGGCTTGTCGTTTTTATAGACGCTGTAAATATCGTTACTACATTCTGTATTTAAGTAATAACAACATAACAACTATTTTAAAACCTGGGTATCGTGATTTACAATGGGCAAATGAAGAATCATGCTGTCATGCTAGATAAGGATAATAGTAAACTGTGAATTCGTATTTTTGAGAATTTGGATAAAAAGGAGAATAGAACCTTGATGGAAGATTGTTTTGCATATATCAGATATTGCAGAAAGTATCAGTAGTTTTATTCGTACTTTTGAAATTTTCTATAAATGCATAAGAACCCTTTATTTAGTAAAACAAGTATTCGTCTAGGTTTTTTCAGTATTTTAGGCAATTAGGCAATTTTAGTAGCACACTTGTAATTAAATCAATTATTTATTACATTTTTAATTTTTATTTTTCCATCATTTTTCATTTTGGTTTAGATAAATAATCACTTATATAGTTTTAAATTTACTATCCAAACATATAAGTATATTTTGTTGCATACATTTATAAATTACATTATTACATTAATATACAATAAATTTTATATTAAAAATTTTATTTACATTAAATCAAATTCACATTAATTGACATCAAATTTATATTAAAATTTCACATTATATTAAAAATTTAAATTAACTTAAACAAATGTATTTGTGAAAGTAGTCGTCTAAAAATTTCTTCCCAATATGTTTGGTAATTTAAAATATAGAATACATGAAGATATTTAATATAATAATTGTTCTTTTCATATTTAATAAAATATATGTAATAATCCTTTTAAATATATAAATATATATAATAACTTCTCCGTCCATGAATTCATATTTTTAATAATTAAATCATTTACACTTCTTCTAATATTTAGTAACAAAAAAGTAAATCAACTCTTCAAGCATAACGTAGAATATTGCTGTTTCTTTCTTATAGTTGGTAATATACACGTATTTGCACAATTAATTATTAATATTAAATTAATTACTAATATTAAATTTATTATTGTTAATATTAATTATACAATATATTAAATTACATAATTAAATATAATTATAATAATTTTTGTTTTAGATTAACTTGTTAATACATCTACTTATTTCATTTGCAGTGTATTTCATAAAATTTACGATGGGAAATATTGTAACTAAACTCTCATGCATTTATAAAAAATTTAAAAATGCCAAAGTGCACGGAGTGTATGTATTAATATAAAAAAATATATTAATTATTCAAAGTACAGTGTTTTTTGCAATATTTGGTACGTAAAACAATTTTCTATCCGATATCCTGTTTTAATTACATTTTCAAAAGCATGAATTTGCGTAAGAGTCTAATTATAACTATATTTGCAATAGTCTCATCTTATTCATTCAGCGTTATTAATAGAAAAACAAAGCAAGTAGTAAGAGAATAGCGAGAAAAAAAGAGACAATTCTTTACGTATAATATGTACTTAACCGTGCTCACGCATTAATTTTTATCCGCCACGAACATATACTATGTCGCAAATGCTTGTACCTATTTCCATACATAATCCAATGAATTGTTGAAACTCGCTTGTGACATTTGCGCGAAAGAATTTACTCGTCTGTATCGAACCATAAGAATACAATTTTTCATTATTTCTTCACGATGCACAATGCAAAACCTTTTGCCTTTTGACTTTTTCATCAAATTTATTCATAGTATTTATTATAATCAAGTATGTTTGTATTTCATTATTATTAGGTTATAGCATATACTAATTATTACTATTTAATTAATACTATACTTATTTTTAGAATCACAGTATATTCATTTCACTTTTATTTACAATTTCAAATTTCTTCATACTAGTATCTTCAGTTCCTGAAACTATTATCACAACTGATAAAAGTAAATTGTATTTCAATAGTGTTTATTTGTGAATAAAAATTAAGCTTCCAATATTTTCTTATGTTTTGATATTTGGAAATATTTCTTCGAATTTATTTGTAGTATTTAATTACATTTGCAATTGCTTCATTGCTATTATTATTATTATTATTAGTAAAATTATTGCATCATTTACTTGCATTTTCAAATTATAAATACTAATATCTGCTGTATCAAAATTGCATTTCTGCAAGTGATAAAACTGAAATACATTTCGATAATATTTTGTGAATAAAAACTCAGTTATCTTAATATACGTAAGATCTTTCAGACCAAGGATAAGGAGAAAAAAAGAATCCCAGACTAAATAACGAAGTAGCTCATAACATGATAAGCAAAAAGCACCAACGGAGGTTCAATATGACATACAGCACCAAAATAACCAGAAAATTCAGTTCTAAGAAGAAATTTTACAAAGATATCTATATTATGATGTCTTTATAACAAAAAGAAAATTCTCATATTTGTCGTAAAGTAACTATTCCGGTTACTCTAAATTTCCAGAAAACAAAATATATTTATAACAAAAATAAATGAAGACGAAAGAAAATTTTCATCTTCGTCGCAACCAATTTGTTCCTGTTACTTATGTACAACTTTTCGTTCAGTTTTCAAATAACATTATCATCTCTCTATATACACCTAAAATGAAAACTTTCTCTTTTCCAAGATGAAAATTTCCTTTTATCTTTATTATGTTTATATATATTATCTCTATTATCTGTATCTACAATATACATATATATACAACTTACTGTTTGATTTGCAGATGACATTATTATCTCTATGTAGAGGTGGAAATGATTTATCAGAAGAAACTAAACGAAACTTCGAGTCTTGGTTGCAACAGCAACAGTTGGGTTTAGGTTTAAATCCGATGGTACCATCCTCGAACCATCACACGCAGAGCCCTCAGCCGGATGGAGCCGGCACTATTGGATCGGCAGGTGGTACGATCGGTCCTCCGCATCCGGCGTTACTTCAATACTCGCATAAAACTAGGATGAGAACGAGTTTCGATCCCGAATTGGAATTACCGCGGCTTCAGCGATGGTTCGGTGAGAATCAACACCCGTCACGTCAACAGATTCAACACTACGTCTCGGAATTGAATGCCCTAGAGTCTCGACGAGGCAGGAAGCCCTTGGACGTAAATAACGTTGTCTACTGGTTCAAGAATGCCAGAGCCGCTCAGAAGAGAGCTGAGAACAGGGGTGTCAATGGTTACAGCCCTCCTGGGCTCAGTCCGAGAGGCGCCAGTATTGTCAGCGAAGATTGTACAGACGAGGAAGAGGATTCAAGGAATCAGGTATGTGTCGAAATATTAAAAATATCAAAATCAATTGTTTCTCTGGTGGAACGAGGTTTTCTTTGTTTGTTTTAGTTTATTTTAATTATATTGTTAAAAATAAAATATGAAAAGTAATTCATCAGAAATAATAGTAACATATGAATGAAGTGTAGACTAATTAATTTTTAGTAAATTTATTTTTGAAATGAATGTTCTTTAAATCTTTATTGCAATCTTTATTACTTTTGAAACAGATATTGGAATATAATACGAAACCCAACTGAAAAGTAAATGTCTGAAATTTAATTAAAAACCAATTTGCAATTTACTAAATGTAGAAATAAAATGTGCATCAGGAACATTATAATTAATATTTAGCAAATTTATTTTTCAAATAAACTTTAAAATGAATAGCTTTGTTATTTTTAAAGCGAATATTAGATATATACAAAACTCATTTTTAATTACAAAGCAGAAGAAAGTAGCATGAAACATGAAAGACCATTTCGTTTTTAGAATACCATTTTTATAAAATCAATCATAACAAATGAAAGATTTTTGTAGATGTTCAGTTATATTTATACTTAATTATTTAACAGTATTATGTTTGTAACATAATGAATTTATTGGATAACCAAAAAAGTTTGTGCGCTTTCTTAGAACAGGAATTAAAGATATAAAAATTTTCATAATGGTAAAATAATATTAAATTATAAAATGTTGATATATTAATATATTAATACATGTAACATATCAATGTATATAATATATAAATTATTGTTCAAATAATCGCTTTAACAATCTACAATCTTTCTCAAATGCATAAAAGTTTGTAAATTTCGCTTTTATAAAATGTTCTGTCTTTAGAAGTGAAAAATCTACTGACCTTCAATCTCTGCTTTATTGGTAAATTTTCTACATCTTTTGCTAAGAAAAAATAACAATCGTTAAGAGAAAATTATAATACAGAAGCATATATCTAATTTTATTTAACTATTAATAATCTAATAATAAAATAAAACTAATGCTATACACAAAAATTTGGACTCTGGGTTTGAAACACATTACAAGTCGCATTACCTATATTATTCGATATAATATTAATTATATCGAATAAAATATAATATTAATAATGTGGAATAATGTAGTATTTAAATATGAAAAAATAGTATACAGAATAATATTTCATAGAAAACAAACAGAAAATAATTTTATTTTTTTTATTCATTAAATATTTCAGTACACAATTCCTTCGTTCTTTATTGTATGGTTTTCATTCTTCCGTATCTTTATGTATCTTTCCGTATTCCTTATGTATCTTATATATTTTTCTGTCCATTCCATAGCTTTCGTTGATCTTTCTTTATTGAAAAAACAAATAATAATTTGAGAAAAATGATATAATCTAGATATTAGACATATATATATATTAATATTCCATAATACTACAAAACGTTCATATTTGTAATTTCATGATGCTCTGTTTTTTAAAAGAAATCACATAATTTCACAAATACTTATGAATATCACATATAGGTACATCAACAACAATAAAAAAGATAAATACAGTAAAATAATAATACATATGATAAATCAAATGTATGAAAAAACTTTTCATACAGCGACAAAATTAAATATTTTTGTTATGTCACTAACGTTTATTCGATTGACATTATGTATCATTAAAATCAGTAAATAAGATTACTAATCTTATACTAGTGATATAAAATTAATCAATCAGTTAAAAATAAAAATAAAAAGTAAAAATCAAAAATAAAAATAAAAGTAAAAAATATAAGTAAAATATGAATTAATTATAATCTGATTAGTTTCTAACAAATTTATTTTTAAAAATAAATAAAAGAATGGATATTAATGGTCATTCAAATGAATATTGCTCGTGATGCAAAATTGATTTATGAAACATTCGTTTCTAAATAAAATACAAAATATAGTGAATTTACATTTGGAATAACGATTACTGATGGTTTAATATCTTTCTTATAGTAATCATCATTATGTACTCGTGTTTTAGTCGACATCACCTTCTCCCTGTCCACCTGGAAGCCCGCCGGTCGGTCCATTGTCACTTACAACCAGACCTGAGGATCAACAACCTCCACCTTCAACACCATCCTCAGTGAAACAAGAAGATGCCAGGGTATCCTCTGGTTCCGAAGACGACGAGACAAGACCGACTGGTCCATTGCCGCCTGGATTTTCTCTGGTTCCTAGTTCAATGTTTGGCCATGGAATAATGTATATGTCACCTTATCTGCCACCACGTGGACCAGCTGGTTGTTCGACCAGTATGTTGGACGAGAGGAGGAAGAGGAACCGGACGTTCATCGATCCCGTAACGGAAGTGCCGAGACTCGAAGCTTGGTTCACTCACAATACTCATCCCAGTCACGCGGTAAGTTGAACGACGTTATTTAATTATCGACACGTAGATTTGTCATTCCTTTGCATTAATATTCACTTAGTCGCTTGAATAATTTCATGATATCATTATCTACAACCAATATTATTCTTCAAATATTATAATGAATTCGTACAAAAATGATCATGAATTAATATACAAAAGTTGACACGACATATATATACTTTTTACATAATTATAATTACAATTCATCAATTACTTTCTGCATGATAGTGATCATTAGGCTGCGAATTTTTATTTAAATTGATATTTTTTGGATGGATGCAAGTAAAGAAAAATAATTTAAATGGAAGTTTGTTTTATTTATTAAAACTTGTGATAAATGCTATTATTTAAAAATTCAATGACTTATTACATATAATATGAATTGTATGACCTATTACATGTATGTACTTTATTACATATATTTTATGCATTTTTACATGATTAAATTTTGCATAAATGCATAAAAATCTGCCGTTTTGTGGTCAAATAACATAGTAAAATAACGGTATATTATTTAATCTACGTATCATACTGGATTCGCATCATATCACATTCTTTCTAATGTAGTTTTTAAAATATATTTCGTAATATATTTCGAAATATATTGTATTTATTAAAATTTATTTTCAATAATATTTTTTAAAATATAGTGTAGGTAGTTGTACATAAAAATGAACAATACACAGCTAACCTTGAAATATTTCTGTTACTTTTATATTATCTGGTATCTTTGCATTTTCATATTTTGATTTTACGTTGTTGATTTTCAAAAAATTATAGATTATATTTAATTATATTCCTTCAAAAATTATATGTTTAATAATTCTTATAATAACTACGAATAATAGAAAAAATGATACAGAAAGTAAAAGTTACACAAATTTTATTTAAAATGATCCATTAAATTTACATAATTTTAGTACTTTGTAAATTATATATTGTTTCAAAATTATTATATTTTAAAATTATACAATTGTAAAGAGCTCGTAATAATATTCATACTTTTACGTACTTTTCCCATAGTGAACGAATTTCCTTCAGAAGATTTAATGATTTTTTCAATAGAATATTATATTTTTTGTAACAGAATATTTAAAAATGCTAATTCTAGCTGAATAATTATATTAATAGGATATTTTGCTTAATATATTGAAAATATATTTTATTTCTCTAATTCAGTATTAATGATAATTTCAAGATTTTTATGCTTTTTATATTAAAGAGACAATCTGAGATCCCGTGTAAACAAAAATCTCGTTATCTATTAAAACAAAATTGCTATCTCTAGGAAAATAAAGAATTTATATAAATTCATATGTTTGTGAATAAAATTTTAAAAATGTAATCTAAATGTAAGTGTTATACTTTAAATAGTTAATATACATTTGCATGTTACGTGTATGTATTTTCTATTCAAATTTCCTGTAAATGTATAAAAATCTATCTGGTAATGAAATATCTGTATTTGAAACAAATCACATCAGAATATAAAGTAAAACATTTCTAAAATTATTAGTTTGAGAATTATTCGAAATTTTTACTCAGATTCTTTTATTCTTTCAAATTTCTTTACATTTCTAATATAAACCTATTATATATAAATATGCTGTTTGAGAAAATGAATTTAAACTCTTTCATTTATTGTTCAAACTCGTAAAATTTACTATACGCATATAAAAATTTTTTCCACATATAATACATAATTACATATATAATATGTAATTTAAATTTTAAATGTTACTCTGTGCATGCAAATTAATGAAATTTATTAAATATTTTATTATCAACAAATGGTCATTATCTTCATACTTACTTTCTTCTTCGTAATTCAATAATAACCAATGGATACAGTGCAATATCAGAATAAAATAAACATCGTTTTATTGAACTATATACATTCTGAAAATAATTGTAATAGGAAGAAAGTTTTTTAATATGTTTTAACATATCGTTAACCGATTATTAACATCGGTTACCTGAGAGTTAATTCATGTTTTCGTACGCAAACGGTCAAAAATTACCGATCAACAATATATTAATTGTGCTTAACTCTTTTATTCTATGTGAGTTTTGAACTCTATGAGACATGAAATCCATTGAGTTTTGAATAATTTGTTGATCCAAAGTATTTCAAGTTTCATTTTGTTCTTAAACATCTTTCGAAATTAGCTGCTTTCTTAATTTTTATTTCCAATACTCTCAGATATTTTCGATGACATTCATGTCAAGATGTCGTAATAGAAGTCGAATGCTTTTTCTTGTCTACTCAATTGCTGTGAAATATTTCCAGTTCTTGGTTCTCACGTTCCTTGTCTTTACATTCTAATCTTAAGTGTTTCCTTGCTTTTTTGCCTTGAGAATAACGAATTAAAACATTTTGTTAATTCTGATATGTAACTAAATGATATTGCAAGTAAAATCCATTTCATTTATAGTTCCTATTTCATTTTATTATTATTATTATTATTTTTTTTTTACTAGTTTTTACTGATATAGCACTGTAACCAAAACCAATTCTTCCAACAATTTTCATTTAATTTCGTTACAGTATATTCGTTTCCTGCTAGCGAATTGTTTCAAGAGATTTTGACATGTTTAATTCGCAGTTGATTCTGAAATATACGGAGGAACTGAATCGGATGCCGTATCGACAGAAGTTCCCGCGACTGGAACCAAAAAATGTACAATTTTGGTTCAAGAATCGCCGGGCCAAGTGCAAACGTTTGAAAATGGCCCTATTCGAGGGTGAATCACCGCAATCGCACCCGTACCACGCAGACTAGCTCGTCCCCTCATGTAACGTAACGTAGGAACAACCAAGATGTCCCAAGATGACACGATCATTTATGTATCGTAAAATGGAAGGAGGGAAAGGAGAACGGAAAAAACATCGTTAATCAACCTGTTATTCTTTAATATCGTTGACTCGTGACCATATTCGCCGGTCGCACTTTTGTTGTAATTATCGCGTAATAATTAATATAATTACTATGGACTTTAATAAGTGTACATATGAGAATACTGTCGAATAAAAGCTATACGTCATGATTTGCAGCATCGTTATTATCCTTTTCGAATGTTACTATCGATGTGTCTGTGCATCTTCATTCCTTCCACGAACACTCTTCATCTTGTTTGTTATAAATTAATGGAACAGGTAAATAAAGAAATTTTTCAAACGTGCAATAGATGAAAATATTATTACTCCTATTTCTCATAATGTTTCTTTTGTTTAAATATATTCATGTGTGTAAATATATTAATGTTAAGATAAAAGTAATTGAATAATAAATCTGACATGATTGAGGCTGAATTATTTTGAACCGAAGGACAAATTTCTCAGCCGATTTTTGACAAGGATAAATTTTATTTATTTATTTATGTTTTATTTCGCGAATATAAATTTGATGTAAATATTTATTTTAAGGACAAGTTTTCCAATTTTATTCATTTTTTTTTTCTCTTATTCCATAAATAATTGTATTGTGACTCGATGAACCACAGTCGAATAATTCTAACAATTAGAATTATTGAAAATGGCCCGAATAAATTGAACAATAAATTTGACATAAGTATTTATTTTGATAGAAATTTCTTGAATTGCGGGACAAACTTTTCAATTTTATTTATTTTCGTTTGCTTTATTCTTTGAAAAGGAACGAATGAATTGTATTTAATTTTATTAGTAATGAAAGTACACGTCTTCAATTTCAATTCCTTTTATTTTCGTTTGCTTTATCCCATGAAATGTATTAACACTTGAGAATAATTTGATCGAAAACAAAACACTTACGGAGCAGCTTGATAAATTATAACTTTCAACATAATATTTATAATTGTTTTTACATAAATGTTGTTCATGACAAAAATAAAAATATAAAAGACCAAAAAATTTTTGCTTAACTGTCAGAAAACTCGCCCACAACAGGAATCGATCACATAGCGACAAAAGATGGAATTTCTATTCAATGTCTTAGTATTATACGTATCTATATAAGATGTGACACAGGCCAGGGTAAATATCTGTAATAGTGTCTCCAAACGTGGAGTCTCTGCTATACTGAAATCTCGTCCTAAGATAAGATCAATGTATTGTTGTCGAGTCAACCCTGACTCAAACTTTACAATAATCAAAGTCTTTCTATAGATGTGACGAAGGACTATACTTGTCATATCAACAATAAATTATCGATCTTTATTCCTAAAACGACATCTACGCGATATAATATTAGAACCATTTATTTTTTAAATACAGTAGACGTTTGATTTGTTGTGTTTCATAACCGCAAGTGTAATTTTAAATGAACTGAGTATAAGATAGTTTTAGTTAGGGGAAATACAACCGGATAAAATCATGGTACAGTGAATATTTTTCATTTGAGACTTTGAGTTTAAAAATTTGTCAAGTACACAAGAAAGGTTTTAAGATATTTTCCATTTTTATTATTCACCGTAAATAATAAAATGTTTGAATTACGTATTTTACAACACGATTATTAGCTATTGTATTAACATTTTATAAATTGTCTGTTGTTTAAAGTATTATTTTTTACAGATTTATAAGAAACAATACTTATTTTGAAACTGCTGAATAGGTGTGTACGCTTGGATTTGGCTAATTTCGTAATGGACGACGATGAACAATTAAAATATTTTAATTGGAGAAGTAAAAAATAAAACTTTTTTGTTTAAGAGTTCGTTCTAAAAAAAAAAATAGATTTTGGATGTATTTTGTTAAGAATTAGTTTGCTACACGTTTACTTGATAAATTTCGAAATTCAATTTTTTCGGAAAAAGTTTTATTTCACATCTATCATTTATTTTTGAGCGCACGCAGTAATCTTTTGTCGAATATTCATTCCTGTCCGAAATTAATCTAATTTAGAATAATTAAGAAATATTCAAAGTCAATTTTTTGAAAACAGTGCGTCGTATAAAAATATTTTATTCTACACGTTCGACTTATTTTTCGAGTAGTGTCTCTGTTTTATATGAATAAGTATCCTAGTAAAGAAACTTGTTCAATGTCACTTAATTTTCTATAAATAAAGTTTACACATTTATCAAGTATAAATAGACGTATAAATAAATATTAAATAAAAGCACTAGGTTAGCACATGAAAGGCGTTCGTTGAATTGTTTAGATTTGTGCCTAATTTCTTGTTTTTAATATTTCTAGAAATATTAACAAATTTTGATTTATTTAAAGAAATCTCCAACGTTTAAAGAAATTCCTAACTTTAAAAAAATGTGTCAAGTTTGAACAAAATCTGAAAAAATTCTTCTTAGTTAATAACAGATGGCTTTCTAATTAAATTTCATGTTAAACATCTTATAAATACTGTAAATTCTTTTGGGTTTTAAAATTAGAATAAAAATTTAATTATCATAACAGAGTTAATGGTTTTGTTAAAGATTCTAAAGAAATTTATATGTACTTATATGTATTTATATATTTATATGTAAATTTATATGATTCTAATGAAATTTATATTATATGTAAAATTTATATGTATAAATTTTACATATAAAAGAATAAACGATTTTATGGAGGATTAATACAAATCTTATAATTCATTCAATTGAAATAAACTCGAATGAATGTTACAAAAGTCGTTCTTAAATCATACAAAAATCAAACAAACATAACGATACAGTTATAGAAGTAACTAGCAACTAAAGTTTAAATCAACATCATATCAAATTTAACAATGTGTTTGTCCTGTATCGAATATTAACCAAATGATTAAGAGAAAAAAACAGATCTTTCTGTCATGATTTTTGCAACAGTATAAGCGAATGTGATCAGAAGATATCAGACTTTCGACTCTGTTTAAGTCGACAATGCTACACGAAGGGGAAGTGCTTTCGTCATCTATGAGATACGCGCATAGGACGTCGACAGAGAGATCGTACCCGAAGTCAGGACGGATTTAATGAGGATAGGCGGATTTGTCCAATTAAAATGTCTTGTAAAGATCCACGTAGGTCGATGCTCGTTCATTCACAAAACATCGAAATTCGACCTCACCGCAACAGCCTCTTCTTATCCATGACTATACAAGTACAAACTCGAACTGTTATCCCTTTCGTTATCGTTATTGAGATTCGCCTCTCGAGCCAAGCAAACTCGAGACATCGTTAAGAGGGCAGCGAGGATTTGAAGATGCTCTAGTGAAAATCAGGATTGTTTTGTTAATGCCAGATGAATCGTGTAAGTATCGGATAAGTTTTCTTGGAACCTGGAAATTTGTTACTTGGTTTTTCTTTCACTTAAAGATTATGTTTGAAAGTAACGAATATCCGTCGATAATAAGAAGGATTATATCGTGTTAAGATCTTTCCGATTCGTTTCGCTGTACTTCAAATAAATGGACAACAGTTCTAGTGAATTTACGAATCTATATCTTTCAACTCTTTTACAATAATCACTATGGTTGATTAGCGGATGGCTGCGGATTTCGATTTTAGCCAACGCATTCGAGAATTGTATTTACTTGCAGTCAACACTTTTCAAGAATCGAAAATTTAAATACGCAACGAAAGAGTTATTTTGGTTATGGAAATATCGTCGTGGACTTTTCTCGAATTTTGCCAAAATTGGGTAAAATTTGGATGAAAGCTGAACTATAATTTAATCCTTTGTACACTTCAGTAACATCGGTTTTGCAATATAATTATTACTTTTATTAAAGAAAGAAATGATTATTTTGAGTGATAGGAAAAAGATTATTATTTATAATTAAAGATTTATAAATTTTCTTTTCGACAGCTGTATTATTAAAAAATCGCTGAAATTGCTAATTCCATCGAAAAATGCAAAAATTTATCTACAAACAAAGTAAGAGATGTCAATATTTATTGTCTATTTCTTCCATAAAAAATTATTTTATTTTGCTACTCAGAAATGCTAGGATACTTTTTATTTTCAATTTATTTTATTTGAATTAGTATTTACAGTAAAATTTTTCAATTCTACATTTTGTAATACAATTGTTAATATTATTGTTAGTATTACTACATTTTTCCAGTTTTGAAGTAAATATAGATTGAAACAAATAGAGTATTTATGTAATAATAAAAAAATATAATATTATAAAAGTATTATTATTATGTGACATTTATTCAATGTATTACCTTTCCCAAAATGCACATAGTAGACATTTATTATTTCGAATATACAATCGTTCATGAAAATGTTCAAATAATAAATTTCTCATATTTAAAAAATTGTCGATATTTAAACTGTTACTTATAATTTCTTAAAGTAAAATTGTATAATAATAAATAATAATAATAAATAATAAATAATAAATAAGTAATAATAATAAATAATCTTGATTCGTTAAAATTTCAAGCCTCTAATTTGCAAATAACGTCATTCAATTAACAAATTGTTAATAAAAGTATCTGAAAATTTAATTATTTATCTCTTTGTTACATTAACTATTACATTGTATAAACTTGACAGTAAGAAACAGAATAAATTGAAAAAATGAAGATTGAAATTGGATGAAAATTCAACATAATATTTTAGTATGTCACTCTACTACATGAATAATTATAGAAGAATTCTGGAGAACTAAGAAATTTTTACTTTATTTCACTGTTTCTTATTTTGCGTCTTTTACATAAAATATTTTCGATATCTTTCTCAGAATGCATGAACATATTTAACCAGAAAATCTCCTTTATTTTTTTCACTTTTGTTTTTAGGATGTACGAATGCTATCTACAAAAGAAGTTCTACAGCATCCGCGTAAGACTTTCATAAATTAGTAAACGTTATAAATATTTCATTCTAACAAAAATTTCTTTGTACAATGTTAGAAAATGTGTCTAATAAACTTAATCTTTTTTTTTTTTTAAATGATGTGACATATTAATCTAGTGATATGACATTAAGCTCCTAATTTAAGAAATTACATTATATACTTCTATAAATAATTTTTATAAACTATAATCATTTTATATAATGTATTACGAATTGAGATAATACGTAAATTAGTTTATGTACGGGCGTTTATTTATTAATTTGTTTAATTTGTCAGTCATTCAATTTCTTTTTATTCAAAAAATAATCATCATAACACATTAAAAAATTTCAAAGCACAGCTCCTAACTGATATATTATATAGTTTTACAATCAAAATTCAGAAATAATGAAATAGATTCCGCATTGAAATGAATTGTAGAAATTTCTAACACAATTAAAATATTTGAGAGCAACGAAATGGAAATTCAGAAACAGAGACAGAAATATTTGACTGTTCAGCCGGATAAGAAAATTGAGGAAGGAAGAGGGTGAATGTAAGGAGCCGGTAGGGTGGCAGACCGATGCCTTATGAAAATCTAAAAGTCAGCAGCCCTGAGGATCATCTCTCTATCTGATCTTAATTTGTCAGCCGACACAGGAATAATTTAAACCACACCCTTGCTAATAAATCGTTATAAGGAATGTCGGTATCTCGCTCTGGAAATCTTTCCCCCTTCTTCCTGTTATTAATCTTTAATTATTATTATAATCATTATTAATTTTTAGTTATTGTTGTACTTTTATTGCAGTATTATTATTATTATTATTATATATAATAGTTGTCATCAGACAACTCCGAATTTTTATACAAAATCATAGTTTTAAAAATATAATTAAAAAACAGAGCCTGGGTATCTGGAAAAATTATTTCACATCCCAAATATTATAAAAAACATTATATTTTAAATATTTCGTATGTTTTTTTCCATGTTACGTGCATTTTATATCTTTTTGTAATTTCTTTCCAACTTTGTACATTTAAATTTTCCATAAGTGCAAAAAAAAATTCGCAGTCTAATTATTATTGTATTGCGATAATTATTTTAAATTCTCAATTTTTAATTCTAAATTAATTATTGATTATAATGTTCAGTTTAATTTTTTATAATTGATGTAATACAATTATATATATAAAATGATTATTTTTAATGATTAATCCTTAATTATTGTTTTATATTTTTAAACAATCAATATGATGACTGAAATATAAAAATTTGTAAAATTATGTTAAAGTTTAAGAAAATATCGAAAATATAATAACTTACATATATATTCATAAACTAAAATTATACTTATAAATGAAATGATTTAAATTCTACTAACTTGAAAATTTATTGTTTATTTAATTTGAAATGTCCTTTCATTTTTCTACTGTTTATCATTATTAATATTTCCTCTTTATTAATAAATTCATTATATTACTGACTTAACACATATTTAAATTTCAATAAAAATTTATTGAGTTGTTCGTTTTTTCACTTGATGTATTACTTTCAATTTTGTGCTTTCTGATACCAATTTATGTCAACTAAATGTATACTTCGTATATATTCGTATTTAAAAATTTAGACTATTAAAATGTTAGAAGATTTCAAGAAAAATAATAACTTCTTCAACTAAATAAATATTAAATTGCTGAAATGGTGAATTTTACAGATAATATTATTCAAAATTTACGATTAAAATTATTATTAAATAATATTTATTGAACGTTTATTTAAAGCTTGAAAGCTGTTAAACACAATAAAAAAATAGGTTGTGGATTAAAACAAAACATAGATGAATATGAATGAATTCAAGTGCATTTTCTTATATCTCTAAACTTGAAACTTCAATATAATGAAGCTTGCTTGTAATATTAATACAGAAGCTAGATCAAGAAAGGACTCAACGAGAAGAAAGATCGATATTTAATTAATATCACGCTCAAGAAAAATCTCGCCATTTCAACTGCAAAATACCATTTTTTACAATATTAAAATCAAAATCGTAGTTATAATATCTTCATTTATCAATATGAAAAATATGTAAAGAATTCATTACAACTGTTATAACTATTACAACTAAAGTTAATTCATTATAACTATTAACTAATTCCCACCAATGTTATTTTCTATTAAATATTAATAAAGAGATCAACACATCCAAGAAAATGGATTGCATCAATCGATTTTCTCCACGGTCTGGAGAAATAAATTTTTCCTCCTCTTTCTTATCATGTTTTTAATACCAATAAATCACTATGTAAGTTCTAGAAAAACATTTAATAATAGAGTGAAGTTCTTTTGCTGCGTTCTAAAGCATAGAAACTGTCTTGGAAATTTTCATTCGTCATTTGAACATGTTAATCTGGACGAAACTCGTCGTGTTTGATTTAATTTTACGTTTTAATTAAACTGACCGAACACCCATTACGTACCTAAAGGGTGTTCGATGAAACGCAGAAGACCAGTTCGGAAGTGATCGACAAATCTGTCTGAATAATGAAAAATCAGGATTTCGGAATACGGGCGCGCGATGTTATTCGCTAAACTATGGCCTCGGCGCGATTGTGCGCTAGGAAAGTAACCACGAGACGTGGGTACACGTCGTTCCAAAGGAGCATTGTGCGCGCTTCGGCATTCAGAGGACGTTCTTATCTGCCTATCCGGAGAGCTGTCAGCAAAGTTCCTGAATAATAACGGAGAACAAGACAGAGAGATCGAGAGAAAGAGAAAACGGAGAACCACGCTGTTCTCCTATCAGCCGCGGTTAGGATATGCCTAACTATTCTGTTTCCATGCAGCTGCCGGACGTTTCGTCGTAGATAATGTTGTCCGTGATGACTAGATCGTTGGATGCGATCAGTAAGAACGGTGAAAGTATCCTAATACTGTTACCTAGTAGTATCCTATATAAATGTAAGAGGATTTGTACGAAAATAATTGTTAAGGATAGTAGTCGAGTAATGTCTATTTATGTTCTGGTTATATAATATAACCCTCATCTGTCTCTCGCTATTCCAATTCAATTTGTCTCTTGATGTCAAATTAACATAATGGCAAAAAATTAATATCTACAGATAAATTCTTTAATTTGCAAATTCTTTTGTTGACATTGAAAGGACTAAATTTAGAACAGAGACTGAGAAGATTAAATTTAGACTCGAAGAACTGTGTAGGACATACTTCATACTATTCATTTATTTATATTCGCTAAAAAAAAATGTTTTAAAGTAGAACATATCAATTATTAGAAAGAGAAATAATATAAACTATGAAATAATGAAAGAACGATAAATATATGTATTCAATTTTAGTAATCTTACACATTTTATAACGTAAATTGATAGAAGAGATGGATAAAGATTAATATATAATTGTAATCTGTTTTTTTCTGTAAATGAAAAATTCAATATTATTAATATTATAATTCTAGAACAACTATGCTAAAGATGAATCATTAATGTATTTATAAATTTTGTTTTTATTAATTTTAGAAATATTTTTAATTTATTAATTTTGTTTCTTCTTAATACAATTTTGTAATATCTTCCATCAAGGTCTTGAAAGCCAGGTAAAAAATTCAGATATTAA
The DNA here is from genome assembly GCF_011392965.1 of Frieseomelitta varia. Classification (NCBI taxonomy): domain Eukaryota; kingdom Metazoa; phylum Arthropoda; class Insecta; order Hymenoptera; family Apidae; genus Frieseomelitta; species Frieseomelitta varia. The sequence continues at coordinate 637,016 of NW_025110166.1, read as the reverse complement.
TCTGTATGATATATTACTCGAATATAACTTTTAAATATTTTTATCGGAGCAACTGATTTTTATGTTACTGCGTTTTAATTTTTCCTGTATTATTTTTTATTGCTCGCAAATGTATATTTTATATTATATAAAAAAATTTATAGTTCATATTATATTTATTACGACAATGTTTGATACATATTAGAATAATTAATAAATGCAAAATATGAAGGAAAAGAAAATCGAAGCTCAATTTTTGGACCAGAAAGTTAAAATAAAAATTAAAATCGTTTTCTTTAAGACAGAAATAAAGGCATATAAAAACTGTACAGTGTTTTATTTCCATTAACTTTTTCATTATTTTAGAAAGAGAATCTGCTTGATTAAATACTCTTACCTTTACTTTCTTTACTTCAAATCGTATTGGTAAGTATCGTTTCATAAGTAATATATTAAATATATTAAAAAAATAAGTAATATATTTAAAATCGGCGAAAGTAATTAAAGTTGTTATTTAAATTACTTACTATGAAATAGCATAATGAAGAAAGAGGAAGTCGTTTAAGAAGTATGTACTTTTGTTTCCTTTTTAGGATTGCGCGTAAGAGCAGAAAGACAAAGAAAACAAGATGAGAGGGCGGTTAAGATGAAGTCACAGAATGCTAAAGGGAGAATTCGAGAGTTCGCAAATTAGCCGCAGGATTGGCCTTATAATCCTTAAGGGATGGTGAGGTCGGCGACGCAGCTATTCTCTTTGACTTTTACTCTCCCTTCTGTTATCCCTTAACTTTGTCCTTTTCGTTGGCCGATGAAATCGTGGATGAAGTCATATAAACGAAGTCTGACCTCCTCTTTCTTATTCTTTAATCCCACCCCAACCTCGCTAGCTATGGTAAAAATTACCAGGGAGAAAGATCGAGAGAAAGAGACAGATGATGAGAGAGAGAGAGAGAGATTGAAGAGCTGCGATTGAAAGTAATGAGCCGTGGAAGGAAGATCGCCGAGAATGGTAGGCTGTATCCTCGGCTCCGTTAAATCCGAGGGTCGGATAATTAATCCCGTTAATTTATCGGCACCAGCTCTGCGTCTTGACCATGCGTGAGGCAAAAGAGAATCTCTGTGAGAGTGTTTCACCCCCAAGAATTACAGAGAGGATAAATTTTTTTATGATTTATTTATCCGTGATTGGTTTACAAACTGAGTTGTATTGCACATCCATAATAAAATTATAACATTTAATACAGTTCATTTTTTATGTATGAATAATTGCTTGAAAAGTTAATCAAGATACATTGATTTAATCAAATAAAAATTTTGACTCATATAATTAATATTGACTTATATATAAGTCAATGTATGTATATATTTTGAAAGTTATAGCATTTAACCTCTTAGGGGCTCACTGAATATTAAAAAACTTTGTTAAAAGTTGAAACTTTTTTCATTTGATTATTTTATTTCCTTGTTATGCTATAGCTTTTTGTATTTTATTGTTCCATGAATATCTTTAAATTTGTATGAGATGTTATTTTCTAAAGAAGCTTCCATGTACATATCTAAGAAATTATATACATAGAATTTTCTGTAATGTAGAAAATTGATCTTAATACAGTTTATTTTATATATGAATAATTATTTGGGAAGATACAATCATTTAATTTACTTATTATTACTTCTATAACGCAAATTTTCTGTCAATTTCTACATTCTAAATATTACATATATTAGAATATATATAACTGTATTAATTTTTTATAATATATAAATTTTTTATAGAATGTATTTAAAATATCTTTATTATTATTATGTAGAATGTAAGTTTGTAGCATTATATGAAATTGATGCAGCGAATGTTTTAAAATTTATTGATATATATACATAAAACATCATGTATCTATTTCCTTTTAAATTTGTTCTCATTTTCTACAAAAGATATCATTATTTTTCATGTAGTTTATTTAATCGATTTCATTCAATTTTGAAAATTGACATTATAGCAAATCATTAACATGTAAGATAAAAAATTAATACGATTGATTAATAAATAAATATCGATTGGTGTTTAAATTTAATGAATTTATTTTGTTTGTAATTTCAGCAATATATTTGTTTATTTATTTATTTATTTATTTGAGTTTAAATTGGTCATTAACAACAAAGTTTTTAATGAACAACAAAAGGTACATAATTGTTATTATTGATTGACTATTTAAATCATTCATATTCTAAACTTTTGAAAATCAGACATACAGATTTACAATGTTCATATAACAATTTTAATTATTACACTAACTTACACTAACAATGACGTTCGTATACAGATTCATGTTCATGAGATGAATTTGATGACGTTTGATTTTAAATCACTTTCAGAATCGAAACACTTCCTTGTTTTCTACAGATCCTACAGATTCATAATTTTTGTACTTTCATTTGACAATGAAACAAAAATAATTAGATAAAACACGTAGAATTGCGCGTGATTATATCCGGCAGTCGACAGAAAAAAAGTTGGTAACACGGAAAAAGGGCAACATCGCTTCTTAATTGATCTATAGTCGAATATTACACGATTGGACAGAACATTAAGCCTCCAAAAGTGGCCGCTTAGTCGGTCATTGGCCGAGATCTATCGTAGAAGAGTAGAGTCACGAGAAGAGAAGATCATACCACTTAGCCCGACCAGCAAAGGAGCTCTTTTCGCGATCGTAAATAAAAGAAATCCTTGTAATGGCTTTCGGCGAAGATCTTGCCAACCTCCCCTCCCCGCAGCCCGCCATTTCGCTTGCCCCTCGCACGGGATATTAAGCTCCCGGTGGCGAGCACCCTGCACCCGACTCGTATCAGAACCCTGTAGGCTCGCAACAGTCCAGCAAGTAACCACAGTTAATTCCTTAACCCTTATAGACTTCGAGAAAATTTAGGGACCCGCGAGAGGAGGTACTGCTGGAACGTATAAACTGCCATCGGGAAGGAGGGCTAAAGAAGGAGGCGGAGGAAGTCTTGGAGAAACCATGAGCCGAAGTAGGAATACCAGGTGCTCCTGGGATCTTGGAGGCATCTTACGCCCGGACGATACATAATTTATGTTGCGCTCTGGTGGGCTTAAGACAGTATTAAGATCGACCGAACACCAACATTCTACTCCTTACACCTCTCTCATCTTACCCTCCTCTCCTCTCTATCTCTCTCTCTCTCTCTCTCTTTCTTCCTTTTTTTAAATCTCTTTACAGTTATATGACAACTTGTTTACGCAGGCGTAGAGAATCGTCTTTGTTGTACGCAAAAGTATCATTTGGATTTGAGGACCGTTGGTTAGCAAGATCAGTGATAGGTTTCTAATGCAGAATTTACGGTTGTTAATAGTTCAAATTTATTATTGCGTGAGTCTCTAGAAACTTAAATGCATCGAATAGATAATAAACGTTAGAGTAGATAATTGAAATAGAAAAGACACCCCTGTCTCAGGATAATTACTAGGATGGTAGATATGTAGATACCACATTTTTTGTCAAATATAGATACTGTATTGTTGTCAGAAAAGATAAAATAGTACTTTATAATAATACAACATAATATAAATATAATAAAACTGTACTACAAAATGGTCATACTTTTTATTTTTAATGTAAATTTGTAAAGTGTAAGCGGAAATGTAGATGAAAACCTATAAAACCAAAAACAAGATGTACAAATATTACTATGTTAGTAGCACTTATAATATATAACCGTAGATAATAATTAAACCGTAGATTTTTATGCAAATTTTTAAACATCAACAATTGAAAGAATAGAACCTTGATAGAAAATATTTTTGAAAATGTACATGTAAGATGGAGAAGCATTATACCTCAGATAGATTTTTCGTATTATATGTATTCTGTGCAATTCTGTGCTTTTAAATTTTCTATAAATTTTCTAAAATCTACGATCCAAATATAATATATTAAATTGTACTGCTTTAGAGAGTTTTAAAACGAAAAGAAAAAATGAATAAAAGCGAATGTCATCGTTTGTTTCATTTTCGATATACTCAAGAATGCTGATTAGTTCATATTTTAGGAGGATCAGCGGGAATTTCATACAGCTTAAGGCCCATTCTGTTAGAAGATTAGGATTCGACAGAGGGGTTGTTGATACGATACCAATAGCTTTTATCCATTTCATGATTGGCCAAACAGAATCTTTTCTCTCTTGACATATGACCGTGCCTTTTTGATCCGATAGACGTATCCTTGCTAGGAAATGGTAACAGGGCACGTAATTTTAAATTGTAGAATGATTTTCTATTAGAGTAACTTAAGACGTTCATTTTTTTTTTTTTTCATCTTTATTTGAAAACGAATTTAAATTTATGTTTCTGACATTTTATTAATACTTTAAACAAAAGGAACACGTATAATATTGTGTACGATTGTATAATGTACAATATTGTTTGGTAAATTCGTATCAGTTCTGATGTTTATAGAGTCATATACTGGAAAATAGAATTATTTTCAATATACTATATATACGGTAATTAATTTAATTACTTTTGTTGCTTTTTAATGTAAATTTACTAAAATGTTTTTTAAATCGTATGAAGAATGAAATTTTCTTAAACTTATACACATCTTTTGCTGTTTGTATTGCATTTTTATCTTTCTGATAAAAATAAACCATTAAATGCTGCAAATATATCTTGTTTCTTATTTCTCATTTAAAAATTCGTCATTACTAGAAATGAGTTTATTTAAAATTAAATGTATACAACAATCAATGAAATATTATTTAGAATATTAGGTATTATACAGTTTAAATAAAATAGTACTTTAAATGAGAAATAAAACATTGGCAAATAAAATATTTTTATTTTAATAAATTGAAGCATAATATAAAATATTTTAATGTTTATTTATTAATTAAATAATTACTTGAAATATTTTTGTTAGTTATAAAAGTAAATTGAAAAAAAATCAATGAAATTGAAGTGTTTGCATTAACACTTTTATACAATTATGGATTTTCCTTTGCTTTGTCAATATATTTCATTATATTTTAGGAGACTTTTCAACTCAAATATTACAAATGAATTTGTATTAGAACAGTTATATTAATAGAAGTCTGTATTTCGTGAATTAGATTCATTGAATCCTTTGTATTCCAATACTAGTATGTACCTTTTTTAGTTTGTTCATAAACATTCATAAATGCAATTATAACACATTAATAATACAGGATGTTCGCGTTATTTTTGTCCAGCGTTTTTGTCGGAAATGGTAAACAAGAGGAAAAATAAGGCGAACATCTTGTATAACGAAACATTAGAAAATATTGATTGCAAATCACTATTTCTAACAATAATATTTGAAGTAAATAAAACAAATTAAAATGAGTAAAATTATTCAAGTCAAAGCTCAAATATTTTTAGCACGCTTCAAGCAAAATACCATCCTTGAATATTACTTTGAAAACTTATTACAACGAATAAAATATTTCATGCATAATTAAGAATAAAATAAATTATTTACTATTTACTATTTACAATATTTTACCCAACTTTATCATAATTTGATTAACCTGTTTCTACAAAGGTACAAATTAAATGTAAACTAGATATAAAAAAATCAACTAATATGCAATTAAGTGATATACCAGTTCAGAGATTTGATTCTTCAGAAACAGACGGACGAGATAATCGATGGTGAAAAGTGGTACGATCCCGCAGGACACCGCCAAGGAAAGGGGACGAGGCTGGGGATCGAAGGAGCAGAGGATGGAAAAATAATTGAAAATTTTCGGACGGTCAAACCAGTGGGTTGGGTAGAACGCCAACGATGTCTTGGCTGGGCGACTCGTGATAAAGCAAAGAGCCTGTGCTAAATACTTACATAAATCTGTATTGCCTTGCGCAGCACGAGAGAAGCTTATACTACTCCTACACGGTCGTGATCACGCGTACACAAACTCACGTATAAGTGAACATAGGAACGCACAGAGACGCCCCCGCAAGAAACGATGTAATCGGTAACCTACCAAGCAACCGAGGTTCGATCCTTCGGGAATTAGATGCACTGGATCAATGCAAGATTTCGTTCGGCTCCTTTGCTCTTTTCATTCCCACATTTAAATGTAACGATATAAAGAACTGCGATGTAATAGTTAAGGTATATAATTTTTAGCAATTTTCATTTGCATGTACAGCAAACACCGTTCATGTTCAAATTAATAAGAAAAGGAAGATATCCGGTCATTAATTTTGGTATAATTAAAATAACAGAACAATCACTTTTTTCTGATGTTGAATATCATTTATTTAAACTGAAATTAAAAATATGAGAAAAATATTCAGAAAATGCCCATAAAAGTTTTATAATTTTCACAAAACATTAACTACAAGCCAGAAAACTCCTACACGAAATTGCCACATTCTACAAACATAATTGCTATCTCGCAAAATGAAGTTCATATACCAAAAATGAGTTTCTTGTCGAAAGTTTATAACATATATGTATATGAATTTTTGATTGTTCAAACCGGATCGAGCGTTAAAAGAAATGGAATTTATATGGCAATCCAAAATCTTTTTTTCAGAAAAGGAGTCTACAAAAATTTAAAAAATCCAGGTCGACATCTAAACCACGATAGAAATCACGAAGAGACCAAAAATCAAGCATCGCCTTCTTTCGCAAGGAACACAGCATAGCGAACACAGCATTTACACGTATGAAGTCTTCCACGTTCAGTCTATTTAGGAACAAACAAAGTTAGTGGAAGTAGTGTTTCTATGTACCAACTATTTTAGGAAAGAAAACATGCAAGAAGAAAGAGTTATATCGTCATATGTCATAATTATACAATAAAATGAGAACCATTTAAGGTTTTCTAAAAGGAACATATTATCAATATGCCATTGTCCAACCCAATCACCAACGACTTACTTGCTACAATACAAATCAATGTATTAGACAAGTATCAACAGCCAATCCAGTGTCGAAAAATGATAGATACAAAATACTAGGTATTCCATAGAAAAGATGCTGTTTTCCTATTGGAATCTTTAGTCAATTATTCATCATTGCAAGATATGCCAGCTATTATTAAGGATCGGCGACTGTCAATGAACAATGACTTATCTTACCATTTTCAGCATCGCATCACTGATTTCTGATTAACACGAAAATTTCGAAAAATTGTACAATCAACGCGATGCAAAAATTGCGACAACTCTCTTATAACGCTCTCTTCATACTCTAATAAACTTGCACAATCCTCATATAGCACGAATTTTTTTTCCATTCTAAGTTTTAAAATACAGAATGACACAAAACGAATAAACCGTTATAGGACTGTACAATTCCTCAGTGGACATTCTATTAAGCGTTAGAGCAACATAGATCGAAGCATGAAACGACTGGTACCACTACAAAATCAAATAAATAAATCGAAATATAAAACGACTGGTACCATTAGAAAATCAACCATTGATAGAGCATCCATTCTGGTCGGAGATGATATATGAATCTGTCTATAAATACATATAGTTGATCGGTATTCTCTCAAAAGAGGAAGAATCGGTACTCTCTCAAATGAGGAAGGATTTTTCGCGACATAACGCACTTTATTATTTTTTTAGCTGCTAATTCCAAAATAATATTCGACTAGTTGAATGAGGTATATATGCATCACAATTTTTTACATGTTTGTGCTTAAAAGCAACTATTATGAAGAATGTTTCCGATCCGATGGTACAACTATAAAAAAGTTAGTTGAAAAGGAAAAATAAAATTTTCCCATTTAAAACTTCTGTTTTCAAGGAATCAAGTTCAAAAATTTATCAATTATAGTTAAATTGAGGCTAATTCTGGTCAGAAATAAATAACGAACAAGAGATTATTCTATCTACAAAAATAAGACAAAATACAATATCCTTCATTTTCAAGAAAATTCAATTTCAAGTACACAACTATTATCAGTTTTTAATTAAACGTGTTCGAAGTCTATTTCCTTGAAAATGAGATGAAACAAAAAAGTTTTATTCTACATTATATGATGATGTAAACAATTAAACTTAATTTAGAACTTCTGGTAAAGTGGCATCGTTAAAACAAAAAATTATATGTAGATCCATTTGTTAATCATATTAAAAAGGGGTTCCTAACTAGAGAGAAAGTTCATAGTTTTAAGAGCTAAATCGTGGCTTTATTGTTCACTATATTTATTACTAGTCGATTGGGATTCACGTAGAAGAAAAAATAATCGCAGGTTCCTTTAATTAACTATAAACTTCATTAGAATTAAATGTATTTAAATAAATTAGTTTTAATTTAACATAAATTTATATACAAAATTTAATGAAATAAATATCCTAAACTTAGGTATTAGTATCCTAAAACTATTTGATTTTTTATTTGAGGTATAAAGAAACGTTTACATTTTGGAAAGGAGGTGACATTTTAAATGCAACATTGTCACGCTGATGGAAAGGATGCATGCAATAAAAAAGATCCACTGTTGTAAAATATATTCACTTTGCTTTTTGTATTTGTGATTATTGTAATTAATATTGTTTAAAATCATATTATTTCCACCAAAAACGAAACATTTATACAAGTTTAATGACATTATCAGAAGCACTGAAGAAACTCACTTCTTTATGAATTCATCTAAACTACGTCAACTACCACTAACTACAATCAGTAGCTGTAAGATCAAAATTGTGAAAATTGTAAGGTTAAAAAAATATAGGATATCATTTAAAAGTAAACACAACTTTAATATCATTGATTTATATTTACAAAAATATTGTTACTGGACTTTTACATGTTATACCGAGAAGCAACAAATTTTTAAGCTTTTAATTACTGTATTAATATAGAATTAAAAATGGCAGGAAATGAGAAAAATTTCATATGAATCGACTGTAAATCGAAGGTGGTACACATTTAATGTTGAATATATAACGACAGTAGTAGTTTCGAAGCTCGCGTGTAATATACAGGGAGTCATAAATATCGAAACACACACCCGTCGTCGGCCTTCGCCAAGAAGCGGAGGGTGGAGAATGGTAACTGTAGGGTAGTTCCACAAGAGACTCAATTGATAAACGGATAAAAGTGGAGCCAACGTGGTTTCATTTTATACAGTGATAACAATGATATCATTTTCGCAATTATCCTAATTATTGGTTTCATAAAATTGGGACAAAAAGAAGAAAAATAATTTATTCATTTTACCGTCATTTATATTAATTATTTTATATCGACTTTATCAAATTGAAATAGAATAAAGAAATATAATTTAAAATTAAAATTTAACATCATTTGTGTGAATATAATAAAAGAAAATCGTACTCAATGTCTAATTAAAACACACTCATTCAAATCTTAGAGACTTTTTATTATTCAGTAGATAATAAAATTTTTCAATTACATATTTTTACAATACAATTTTATGATATAATTTTGAATTCATATAGATTCTTTGAGAGTTATATGTTTACTACTGTGATAATGCGCAAATGTAAAATTCTAAAAAATTTACAGAATATAAAAATATATAAAATTCAAAATAGAGCTCTTATTATGACATTCAATAGACAGAACGAAATTTAAATTCCATTTCTCTAACTCTTTAACCCATTATAATAATATTTCAAAAACTTATCACACAAAGAGTACGCATTAAAGAATAAATATTTAACTGCATATCAGTTCTACGAAAGGCAACATATTTACAAATTTTCACACTACCTAAACTATTTTTTCCGTAAAGAAAACAGATACGTATTACTTTAATCAACATTTGAAGGGTTAATTTACATGCATAAGAAACGTAAAAATACATACTTGATATAATGATAACTTGACTCATGTTTAAGACGCCGACCGCAAATAATCACGTAGCAAGTTCACGTAGGTAGTCTGATAGTCAGGCGAGCATCGAAATCGAAGATGAAGGAAACAGTTTGAATAGGAAACGAGATTGAGCGCTGCGAGAGAAGGAAGAAAGAAAACGACTGTAGCGAGCGAAGAGAAAAGGAGAGGGGTGGTGGTTGGTTCCGGGGCTTCGCTGAATCCGCGGGTGTCAGAGCAATAAATCTGGCGGGTATATCTGAGCTCATGAATGTTATTAAGATACAACCCCCCACGAGCTGAGCGGAGCATAGAGCACAGGGTGTATACGGTAGCGTCGTAGGGAGATATAGGCAGAGTCGAAGAAGGAAAGACGCTGCTGGTAGATCGCAGGACCAACCGGGAAAGGGCCAGCCAGCCGAACCTGGTGGGAACGACGAAGAAGAGAAAAGAGAAGCAACCCGGAGAAACGGTTATGAAGAAATACCGCCACCGGTAATCCCACCATAGATCACCGCCTCTGGTGGCCGCCTCTGTATCTTCGCCTCTTTTCTTCCTGTTCTTCTTCCACAACGACGTGTTCCTCTTAGCCATTCGCTTCTTCCTCGTCTTTACTCCTTCTTCCTTCTTCTCTCGCGCCTCCCTCGCCCTTATGCTTTCCTCTTCGTCTTCGAGGTTCGCGTTCCTAATACCATAGACTTAACTCTCACTTTAATTCGACGTTTACCAAGAATCATATCACCGCGAAACGTTTGATTGTCATTAAGACGATGAGAAAGTTTAACGGTTAAAAATGTCGAGAAAGTTACATCGAGAATGTTTTTAGTATTTTTTTCATTAGTTTCTTTTGTAATACTAAAAAACTACCATCGTATAAAACTTGTATCATCAGTAAGGAGTAATTAAAGGACAGAGATTCGTAATAGAGTAATTAATAATGAAGAATACGAAACTTAACTTTCGTTTTAATCCGACTCAAGAATCAAAAATCGTGTCATTGCAAAATATTTGATTGTCATTAAGACGATGAAAAAAATTCAATAATTAAAAATATCCAGGATATTACATCGAGAGTTTTTGATATTTTCTTATTTATTAATATCATTTATATTAACACCAGAATTATTGAATAAAGAGACAAAGAATACGAAAAAGTATGTAATATAATAAAAAGACACAAGTTATTTATTCATATACTTTATGGAAAATTACTGACATCTTCAAAAATAAGAATTTACCAATTGGATATTTTTATCATTTTGGTAGTTCTAATATTAAAATGATGCGACATGATTTATAATATTACTTGATTTGATTATTTGATTATTTATTCACATAGTCAAAGATGAATAAGGTACTTGTAATGTTTCTTATTCTTTTTATTTTATTTTACGATGAAAAATAAGTAGAACATGAAACATATTAATAGCGAGAAATAAACAGAAACATTGTAGAAATCTCAGAAAAATCTCGTTTATAGAAAAGCAAAGGATCTGCGCGTTTGAGTTTAATATTGTAATGGACCTCGCGATGTTGAAGAAAAATTTCAGCGAATGATAATCGCATTTATTAAAGCATGTGACTTAGGATAGTCTTGAGACTCTCGGACATATAAGTTCACCCCTCTTTAACGTTGCTTAATTAATTGAGCTTTCCAGTACGAAATGGACCGCGTTCTCAACATCAAAGTGAAGCTTTCTGTCTTCCACTCGCCCCGAACTGCCTATCAAAGTGTCCTGCTTGCCAATTAATACCAGACCCAGATATTTGTCCGCCGGTCTGCAACATGTCTTATCTAGTAATAATAAGTAAATACAGAAATCTCGCAAATCATAGGGTCTATGAAAGGACTAATCTCTTAATGCTCGATCGTCCTTCCGATTTCTGAATTATATATGACTTTCTCGGAACAATTATTGTTAATTTTTAATATATATTTCAATCTTTTATAATATTCAATCTGAAATGTCATGAAATTTATAAAATCCTAATTACATGTTTGTTGAGTGAGTTCAGAAAAATCTAAATTTTATTGTAAGCAATAATAGAAAATACTTAGTAAGAGATGTATTTATGATAATTGAATTATTAAATTAAAATTATATACAGAGCAGTTTATTGAAATTATCGTTGCTCCATCGTCAATTGAAATCAATTATAAAGAAAAATGAAATTACAACTTATTAAAATGATATTGTATATTAATATGATAAAAATTGTTATTTATTTATTATTATATCATGATGAAATTAAATGATAATTATTAAGAAGGTGAAATAAAATTACATCAAGTATAATATATTGTGGATATATTGTAGATGAATATCCTCTATGATGCGAGGGATGATTCTGATCTTTGAAGGAGTTAAACTTTTAGGGGTTTTATATATATATATATATATATATATATATATATATACATCCTTCTGTGTCGAATATCAAATTCAATTGTTCTTGCTCGATATATTAATAATAAAGAATTTAAAACGCAATTGAATAAACATTATATATCAAGAAACGTAAAATAAAAGTATAAAAGAATGTAAAAACGAAAATAAGGAATAAGTGAAACGATCTCACGAACGATTTATAATAAAGCACTATTATAAACATATGCAATTAGATTTAGCCTTTAATTCTTTCATAACGTAATAAAACGATAAATAATTTTCAGGGAATTGTCTTGTGATTTTAATGCTAAATATAGAAAATATTTATAGCGAATATTTTCTGCTTTCCAACACAATAAACAATAAATTTTAATCATTTCTTTATATAATAATACTTAAACTACAGAGTCAATAAGAACTATTATTTAAAATAACTCGTTTCTTAATGATTGTACAAAGAAATGCTTTAATGAATTATATTATATTGTAAGATACCAATCAGATGAATACAACTTCATTCTTTAATCCTATAATGATGAGCCACATAATTCATTTATCTTTTGATATAATCAATAAAAAGTTATTTTATATAATATTTCTTATACTCACTGTTTATAAAATTTACAACTCGAGTCTCTATGTTTTATTATATTATGAAAAAAATTTATTCCTCTCTAAAAGTATCATCTCAGAGTAATTTCTTACTTCTTACTTACCCACATGATAAAATTGCACCAATAAATTTGTTTCGTCGTTATGAGGCTGAGAGAATCGAAAATTCACGGTAGATTGGTGTTTAATAGACAGTTGTTGGTAGGGCGATTCAATTCGCTGTCCGACATCCGGAGCCCCTTTACCGAGTATCGAGAGGAGGGCATCCTTGTTCTCGCGGAGATAGAACGTGGAGAACGTTGTATGAAACGTATACGTGTAAGCTTGAAGGGTGGTTTATGTATCGCGGGGGCAAGATATCCGATGATTTAGCTGCGGTCTCGAGGCCGTTCCGTCGAGAGTACTCGCGCCGAGTGTCTTCTTATCTTGCGGCTGCCCGCAGTAACCGCGCTGTAATCTTTTATTAATTCGGCGACTTATGAAATTTATCGTGGCTTTTGTTTACCGTGGCGCCACGCCGTCTTAAATCTCCCTATTCGCTGCCTGTTCTTCTCTTCTTTTGCATTATCTACTCGGCCGGTACAGTTCCTACAACGTTACGCCACGAGGAACACCGTTTTTGGAAACTGTTTCTATAGGCAGCATGTTCTTGCTCGAAAATATAAATTCTCCCAGTTAACTCTTTCGTTACTGAATTCATCACTGCGTCAGGAATTGAAATTTCTCTCTTTTTTACAACTACATTTGATTTGAAAGTTGTCCTGAATCTGTCTGAAAATTTTTGGAACCTGGGATCTTTTCTGAGGTGATAATGATTCATTAGTAGTAAAAAGACATTATTGGATCATCAAACGTTCTTTTATTTATATTTAATTATTAATAAAATGGGTAATAATTATGAAACAATTAATAAGAATTAAAATTTTATTCCAATTGTCAAAAAGACAACTTTAGAAATAAAATAAGTCAATTTTTGGTTATATAAAAGCACTTTTACATGTTATCAAATAACGTTATCTTAGTTAGTAGGAACTACGAATTAGTGATATTTGTGAATTATTTATTTTGGTTATTCCTTACGTATTCTTCTTTTATCCCTAACAGAATTGCCATCTATTCATTTTAATCAGATTTTTGGCTAAATGATTTAATGTTAAAGTATCTTTAACTTTTGATACATAGAAGTTTTAACTCTTCATCCATTTCAGATATTTATTTAAGATACTATATTAATAATAACAAAAAGATAATTAATTTCTTTTTATTACTAATTAAAGAGTAAGTTCCAGTTTTTACATATTTTTACTTATCCTATTTTATTAAAACAAATGTGATCTTTCATTTGATGTAAAATGGAACTAACTCTAATTGTAAGTAGAAGTTTATTAATATGAATATTAGTTAAGCATAAATTTGTAGCACGCTTGAAACAGTACTTGATTGTTCAGCCCCTTTTTAGTAATTTACTAAAATTAGAAAGTGAGACTACCTCTTTGTTGCAACAGCTCTTTCAATTGTTAATATAATAGTCTAATTATTAATTTTAAAAATACAAAATAGCATGCTCGTCAAATTTAAATTTCAGTGAATTAATTAATTAATTAATCACAGTAATCTTTAATTTTTAGAAACCTTGTATTTGATTTATAATTATAGTATGAGATGTACATACGAGTTAAGAATGAAGAACTATTAAAATAACAGAACATTTATTTACATTCTTACATATATTAATTTCGATCTCTATAAGATAAAATTGCAATAACTACACTTTTTTTAAATATAGATCTTTACGTATTTTCATGCTCTAATAACATAATTAAAGTTTCTGTTCAATGACAACAGTGTATTCTCTGTATTTTTACATTCTTAAACTTCATATTTCACAAAAATGCATAAAAGTCCACAGTCCAGTAATAATAACAAAAGATAAAATTATCTCAAATTTCCAGTCGTCAGATTATTTGTAAATAAATAATTATAATTAAATTTACTATTTTTCTATCTTTGTATCTAAAATCTAAAAGTTTACTATTTTTCTATCTTTGTATCTAAAATCTAAAAGTTTACTATTTTTCTATCTTTGCATCCTATAAAAAAGTAGGCAAGTTTCCAGATATATATGTAATATATCTCTTTACATATACACAGATATGTAAGTAAGTACCAACAATATTTTTTAAATCACACAGAATTCTTACCTATACTACATAGTATCTGTACTAGAATTCCATATAACGGTGGCGGAATGGCGCTATATTATTATTAGAGTCCCTTAAGTCTAAGAGCCTTAAATCTGCGATAAGTTATGGGTACCCCTTTCCCCGCTCCATCGTATCCAGCTACCCTGCAACCAACTCCCCCAGCCACCTTCCACACCTTATACCATTTCTCTGTAATATCTTAGTCTACGACGGCGCCTCTTTGGCCTTTATCTCGCATACATTATACGGCCCTGAGCGGGCCGGGCTGCCAGTTCGAACTGGGTAGGGATGCAACTGAAGGGGGTCGAAGGGTAATTGAAAATAACTGCCGTCTCTGAAATACGTCTAATCCTTTATATTTCGACTGAGATAAACCTGATAGGATCATCTGCAATTTTTGGTTACCGTTTTATCTAATTATTCTAAATGGAAAATATTATAAAAGAACACAATTTATTTTAAGGAATTTTGAAAAAATATTTGGCAAATTAATTATTTTGTCTATTTTATACATACACTATAAAATATAATGGATTTTACTATACTCTATACTATAAAAATTGTTTATATTAAATCTTACTTTACCCGCAAGTGAAAAGTAGTTATATTATTTAGTAAGATATAACAAGAGGAAATAATTAGGAAGTATATAATAAATATTATAAATATTGTAACAAATAATAATTTCAATTAATAAATTGCTAAATTAATAAATAATAATTTAAATTAATAAATAGTTATAAAATATATTTTTTCATTGGTTTATATGTTTACTTCGAATTAAATTTTATTTTTTATAATTAATATATTATATATTTTATAATTAATATATTATATATTACACAATAACATAAATAATTATATTATACAAGCAACAAATTTATTATTTCGCCTATATTTGTATATAGTAGAATGTAATAGTTTTCAAATAGATTTATATATTTATTCCCTTTTAAAATTTTAATACAGTCATAAATAAAAAGAGTAAAATTTTTTATATAATACTTTTATTAAAGTTACCTTGAACATATAAAGAATTGGATGCAAAGCTACGACTAACGATTGGATCTATTCAATATATTCTTAATTAAAATATAGAAACAAAAAATTTACTTCTATAAATCTTATCTCTAAATATTCGTACTTTGTGTAAAATTATTTTTGTCACAACTCTTAAACAGAATATTTTGCTATACAAATTAATAATATTGATCAAAATATCATTTATGAAATATTTTTTTCTCACTTTTTTAAAACTAACACTTTTATATTAACTCAAGTATAAAATCCAATTTTTTTATAGTACATTATTTAAAATAAAATTTCTACGTATTTTTCGTTTGTTTATATTTTTTTCTATTTATTTTATTTCGTACTTACATTCGTTTAATTTCTATTCACATATGCTCTCATTTCGACACCGCAGTCGTACAGATTACAGATATGCAGGCGCACCAATACTGACACTGAATTAACGTGCGTAACGCAAGAACGTAAATGTTAAGATTAAAGTTAGTATAATCTTTATATACAGAATAGATTGTTGAAAAGCTGATACGAAGTAGTACATTCTAATACGATCTTTGACAAGCAAGGTTGCTTACGTTATCTACGGAAAAAGTTAAAAACTTCTAGAAGGAGGTTTATAGGCGGAGATGGATCAAAGTTTCCAAGTTTCAAAGAACTGTCGAGGTTCTCCAAGTTAAGTTTTGCGGCGCGCTACGAACTTAATCGCTAAACGTCCTGATTGGCTCATTATAGGAAATCTTTAAGCATAACGTAGAGACGATGTATCAAATTTTCATTGACATCGAACAGAATTGTTCTTAAGATATTGCATTGCGAAAAATTCATCCAATAAACTGAACTCCGTTTTGTTTTGTTTTTCTTCACTTTCACATGCGAATGGAATTGTTTTGAAACAAAAAAGCACGGCGGAACAACGCTCTTATAAAGAAACTTTCTTTCAATTTTGCTATCAATAATAACTAAAAATTTTAATCATAATAAATATAATTAAACTACGAATTTACAATATGAAAATATAAAGTATCCAAATTGTAGTTTCAAGTGTTTTCGAAACAACTTTTGTTTCGTTTTTTTAATTATATTTCCAAAAATGCAAATTTGCGTAAATCTAATTATAATTTGCATAACAGTCTAATTGTTTATTATTATTATTATTAATTTATTCTACGACAACATTGTTTCATATTAATTATTTAATTTTCAAATCCATTAATCGTTATTTTAAAATAATGAATCTAATATACATAAACATTGTATTGTATTATTTTACAGTGAATCTATATCGATATTCGTTATTTACTGTGATATTTATGATTTTAATATTTTATATTAATTATCGGTTTTTATAAAAAAAAAAGGAATATATAGAATATATAGAATATATAGAATAAGAAGAATTAAATCACAAAATTGGAGCTAAATTAAGTTTAATGAAAATCGTTAAAAATTAAGTTTAAAGAATCATTTATCAGTTAATGCAACATCTAAATAATTACATACATTTCTGTATATATGCAGAAAAAAATTGGACATAATTCGATCTCTATTTAAATTATGCAAGTTTATATATATAAGGATTTATATTAATCAAGAGCAGATTATATATTTAATACAATAAATTTTAAAACGAGCATTGCATCAGGTCGACATTAGCTACAGTGAATCATAATTTCATCATCAGTAAAAGACATAAATTGAAATTTCGATCAATAAATATATAATAACCTAACTAAAGCTTTATGAAGAAGTCAGCCATTTCATTTGCAACGAGCTAATATTAATTAATATGTTAATTAATATTACTCAGAACCTAACATTAATTTTCAATGCATAGAATCTTAATTGGCTTTTTAATACCCTTTGATTTCTGATGAATTAATTTATCTAAATACTTTTAATAATTTGCCTCTCGTGTCATAAAAAAGATACGCTCTGTCAAATCTGGAAGAGATTCAAACTCAGGTGTTGGTGCGTGTTAGATGGCGCGAAGGAGCGAAACCGTCCATTAAGGAGCGGTACAGAAGTAAAGATTACATTCGTAACGTTTCGTCGGGTATTTCGTTGCCGAGGGTGTGAGTAGCAGGCAGGACAACCGCTTATCGCGGCAATAAAAAGCATCGAGCAAGATTGGCATGTTGCCTGCCGCAGACGACGCAATCTTTTCGGCTCTTTAGGCATATTCAGATGTACACTAGTTCTCAGATAGCGCTGCGAAATATGCTCATCCTCGAAGAATGTTCTGACATCGGAGCTGCTTGGAGCAGAAGAAGGGCGTAAGGATTAATTTATGGATACGAAATTTTAAAAACAATATTCCCTCTAATCGTAATAACGATGTTCTTGCCAAATTAGTACGCTAGAAAATATATATTTTGTAAATTCAAAAAATTTCAATATTACTTTCAGGAAGGGTATATTATAAAGATGAATTTTATATGAATGAATAGTATGACGAAAAATTTTTACGAACAAAATTAGCGAAAGAATAGCATCAGTCTATGAATTTTCTTACTTTGTACAAATTATAACTAAATGGAATTTATGAATCTTCATTATTTTACTCTTATTTATTCTTTCCTAATATAGCCTAAGAATATTGTATTATTTATTAAGTGTTGTTAATTTATATAATAATTTATTACATTTTTATTATATGATTTATATAGTAATTTAATTATTTCTTGTAATATTGTAAAAAACTATGACTATTATATGATAATACATTAAATTTATATATATTTATTCATCATACATGATCAGACAAAAACGAATATTATATATGAATATTTTCTGTAAAAAGTGCATCAAGGATATGAAAATACTATTTTACAGATGTATGTCATAAACTATCCTATAGATATATCATAACATCATAAATTATTATTATTATTTACAATTAATATTACCAGTAGTTTGTAGAATTTTTGTACATTTATAAAAAATTTTAAACTACCAAATTACATAAAATACACATAACATGAAAAAATATAGTGCTGTTTAATATTTAGCACGTGAAACAATATTCTGCCAAAATCGTATTTTTGCATTTTTGAAAATATAAATTTGTATGAAAATCCGTAGTCCAACTGTTAATGTTCTTTTGTACATTGATATATC
This sequence comes from Frieseomelitta varia, assembly GCF_011392965.1. Classification (NCBI taxonomy): domain Eukaryota; kingdom Metazoa; phylum Arthropoda; class Insecta; order Hymenoptera; family Apidae; genus Frieseomelitta; species Frieseomelitta varia. Next base: position 617,852 of record NW_025110166.1, on the reverse strand, counting down.
AACGGAAGTATTTGATTATTTTGATTATTAATTGATTATTATTTATTTAATTATTTTATTAGTTTATATAATCATTTATTTTTTATATACCATCAGTAATAAATGCACATATTTTTCTATCAGTCTAATATCCATATTTTATTTATTATACTTTCCATACTAGTTGTTTAAATAATTTATAATTTGATTATTTTGATTATTAATTGATTATTATTTATACTATTATACTTATATACTATACTATTTATACTATTATATTATACAATTGATTATTATTTATACTATTATACTTTCTATACTAGTTGTTTAAATAATTTATAATTTGATTATTTTGATTATTATTTATTTAATTATTTTATTAGTTTAGGTAATCATTTATTTTTTATATATTATCAGTAATAAATACACATATGTTTCTATCAGTCTAATATCCATATTTTATTTACTATTCCATACTATTTGTTTAAATAATTTATACGCGATCGTTATTTATATAATTTGTACGTAAAAATTGTAATTTACATTGTACCAATGTATTTCTTAAATATAGATATTACAATATGATTCGACATTAATTCTTTATTAAACACTTTCTTAATCACTTCGCACTGTATGGAACAATTTACTTCCCAAACTGTAGCATCAAAGTCTGATTTCCCTTGAATCTTAATTTGCACTCTCCTTAATACGCTGCTTCTTCCACACCTACGATCTTTAATCGTCACTCGCTCGAACAGAATCCTGTCTCAGGGTTACAGGCTCTCACACGGAACTCGAATGCGGATTTACATCGTCTGAGAGCAGGGTGACGAGCGTAGGAAAGAGAGGGTGAATAGAAACGACAGCAAACGAAGGATAGTTCCGGACGACGATTAGACAATACTACGGAAACATCGGAGGACGCCGAGGTTTAGCGAGTCCTCTTTCTCCATAGTTTGGGAGCACCAACAGATGTGCACGGTATCACGGACCCAGCATATATTTTATAGACGTGTATACGTAGAGACTCAAACACACGCATATCTCCCAGTATACGTTGCACCTCATCCTCGCGAGGGTCCCGCACCTCAATGTCTCTGATCTTGTTAAAGACGCACTGAACCACAAATAGCCGGCATCCATTCAAATATTAGCGAGAAATCTACCTACTTAAGCTAGCTAGTGTCGTGGCAATAACAATTTAACGCTGGGTAATATCACGACGAGAAAACTGGAAATATATTGAAAATTGAAAAATATAATGAAGTCATAATGTTGAAAATTTAATAAAAAGTAACTATTAAGATTTGTAGAATCTTTGATAAAAGCTTGACGCTTTCGTAACATTGTGTACATCGCAAATTCTTTATTATGTGACACAAGAAATTTATTCACGTATATCTCGATGTCTGAACTGGTAACTGGTATGTTCTACTTAGACACATATTTGCTATGTAGAGTTCAAGTCGAATATAGCTTTTGGTGCAAAATATCAATGATTTGTAGTATAGTTATAATATATTATAATTTCAATGTGTTTTATTAAAATTTTTCATAATAAATAAAATATCAAATGCATCATTATCAATAATATATTTTATTACACATTTTTATTACAGATATATTTTCAAAAATATAAAATTTTATAAATGCATAAAAATCCATGATCTATAATAACTATTTAAATTTTTTTTAATTTTTAATATCAGAATTAACGTAATTAGTAAATTGCGTAGATTTTCCTGCATACAAGAAATTATATACTGCAAAATTTCACGGGATGCATGTAATATGAAAATTATATATAAAACATCCAAAATATAGTGTTTTCTACATTATTTAGTACGTAAAACAATTTTGTTAAACACATAGGGATTCTACTTTTTTAATTATACTCTCAAAGTTATAAATTTGCATAAAAGTCCACTGACTAATTAATGTCCTAATTAATTTTCTTGAGATGAAATAATTAATATTAATAGATTTTATTCAGATATGAAGTCCGTTATAAAATTATAAAATTTTATCTATTTGTTTGGAATCTTTAATTTATTTTATTTTGTTACAAATAGCGTAGAACTTACAAATAATGTTAACTTTCTAAATTTCAGTATCATTACATATTTATCACATAAAACTGTGTGATTTTATTCATTTTCGCAATGAAATCATAGTTTAGTCATACTACAAACCTACAATTATTAGATGGTGTATATAAAGTATCGTTTCTACGAAATCTGATTTTATCAATTGTCAATTAGATTAAAAAAGAAAAAATTTGCTCCAAATTATGTATATTCCGCGTTAAAATATCATTTTGGGAAAGGTTAAATCCATTCTACATCTCGAAAATTTTTTATTGCATAAATTAAATTAAAACAGTCTACAAATATAGTGTAGGAATACTATTCTACAGCAGCTCCAATTTAAAAATGTTTGAATTTACAAATTGATAATTCTTATAATTTTGGAATTTTTTAATTGAAAAAGTATATTAAAAACTACATACCATCAAAGTTATATAAATGACATTTCACGATACATGCATCAATACGATCTTTTTTCCATTTTTGTTACAATTTCATCTTTATTTATGATTTTTTCTTCTTTTCACCTTCGTTAGTAAATTTGTGTAAAATTAACTCAATTAAAATTACAAATTTTCTCATTTATATTCCAATTTCACAATGTTCCAATTTTCTAATTTCAAATTTCACTATTTATTCGAATTAAATCAACAAGAGCATGATAACAATTTCGAATTTTGAAACACAGGGTAAACCTTGGGGATAAAGCCACGTACAAGATACCGTATACATCTGTACGCGCGATCTGTGCATAGTCGTCGATGCGTAAAGACCAGGACAAACCGCTGGATTTAATTCAGATACATGCCACAGCAATTACGGGTGCACGTTTCGAAAGACGTCTTCTTTTACGCGCCCCCTTACAAGGCATAAAAGGTGGTGGGTAGGGTCGTTCCGAGGAGTGGAGTTTGCCTTTGTACAGACTCGCAGTGGCGTTGAAGCCGACAAAAGATAAGCTGTTATTTATAACCGAGCTTAAGGGCCACTGCGTGGCGGGGGTGGCTTTAGGGAAAATAAAATCACTTCGGAATCTCATAGCTCGTATGTATAACCCCTGCAAAAGTATCTCTTTCCCTGTTTCGAATGCCGAAAGGTGACAAACGAGCAAGTTAGGTGTGAGAGTTCACTTAATTGCAAAACTCAACTGCTTTTTATAAGAAAAAAGGATAGTTTTGCATTCAATTTTAAAATACTTCTTTTTTTTAAATTAGTAGCATAAGAGATTTATTGTTGTTTCACATAAATCGGTTAAAATATGTAACATTTAATGGATATAATAATTACTAATATAAGATTTAATAAAGAATGTTCAATAAATAGAGTACTTTGTTTTTCGTATTTGATGTCAAATAAGTATACTATTTTGCATTATTTTAATCTGTAAATAGATAGAAATAAAAATAAATTCAAGAGATAAATTAAATGCATAGTAAAAGTAATAAAAAATAGTGAATAATAAAAAGAATGAAATTATTTTGTAAAATCTACGTAAATCTTATTTTTAACTTATATAAGTATAAGAATAAAGGAAGAACTTTTTTTTTATTTCGGTTATTTGACGTCGAAACAATCACTTGCGCTGGATTATTAATGACTCGAACCGCAAAAATTGTTTTTCAAAAAAAAGTTAGAAAAGAAGAAGAAATAAAAATTTCTTCAAAAAACAATTTTTCGAATCTCTCATTATGTTTCCACGTAACAACTCAGAATTCAACATTTTTATGTTTAAATTTAATACCATTATAAGATGAATCATGTGCTTATTATTTCAACAGAAAGAATATTGTATTAAATAAAGTAATAAAGTAATATAATGCAATAATAACTCCATTTTCAGAAATTATAATCTAATATTCGAAGAAAATCTACATCGTGGCATTATAGTAAAAATGTCAAATTTTTTTATTTTACAGAGGAGATATATTATCTATGCTCGAATCTAATAAAAGTTTTTTCGAAAAACAATTCTTTCTCAGGATAAATATAACAAGTAACTATAATAAATAACACGAAATATAGGATAAGTACAATCTTCTCGTTAAGCTTCCACGTGACAGCTCAGGGGTAAGTATTCTATGGTTAAGCTTGTCACAATCAAAAAACGAACCTTAAGCTGATACATAATTCTTATCTTCGCAGTGGAACTCCGTTTAGGTACATGAACTCCATTCATTTGAATCAAATTTCAATTAAATAAATTTTTGCTACTATTTTTTTGAACTTTTATTACATGGCTAAGAACCATTAGTAGAGAAGAATCGAAAAAATTATTTTATCCTATAATCAGTTTATACCGTAATGTTTATATTGTAATTTAATTTTTTAAAAAATTCTACGTCACAATATGTAATATCAATCTTTTTTTTTTACAAAGTAGAATATAATTGAATGTAATGAAAGTTTTCTCAAAAATCAATTTTTTTTCGAGATAAATGTAGGTACAATAAACATATGAAGTATAATTACGTATGACTTCATTGGACTTCTGTTCAGAACGGAAAGTTCTATGATTAAAAAACAAACCTCGAGCTGATACACAATTCTTATTGCTTCAAAAAAGGAAAAATTAAATAGTATGTTAAACACACCAATAACAATAATATAAAAATTCAATGTTATATATCGATTTTGACAAAGTTAAATGTATTGGAATGTAGTAAAAGTTTCTTCGAAGAACAGTATAAATATACAACAAGTACAAGTAAAAATATTCGTATGCATATAACATACATACAAAATTAAGTATTTTATTCAGTATAGTTATATATTACATAAATATAGCCACGATTATATCATATTATTGAATATAGTAATTATTAACTATACTGAGGTATACTTAACTGCAACCCTCTCGTTAACGTAATCAGAGAACGAACCCTCAGCTAATATCTACATACTACAATTCCTGTCGGAACATGAAATCTCGAGTCTTCAACAAAAGAAATACTATGGTGTATTAAACACGACAATAACATAACATTCTGAGAAATTGCCGTTTAATCCCCGAAGAAATTCCATGTCGCAGTATTTCCAATTAAACGGTCCATAAAGTAGCTGTGGCAAATCCTGAAACGTCTCCCGTGAAGAAGGTACCGTGCAAACGATACCAATGCAAACTCGTCCCCGTTTTATTTCCGAAGAGCCTACTGAAGCGTAACCCGAAGATCTGAGCGGAGACGACGGCGATATCTAAAGATTCGTCTTCGATGGTTCGTAGTTGTGTTGCCGGGGGTTGGGAACGCGGCGAAGGGGGTGGCGGAGGGCAGTTGAAACTGCAGGTTGGCACGGTAGGGGAAGGGGGTAGCGGCGGAGGCGGATAGGGGCGTCACGAGCGATGCCGGTAACCGGCGGTGAGGGTAAAAGGGAGGGGGTCGACACAGGGGTCGAAGCTTCCAGTCTGCAGAGGGTGCACCCCCCACCCGCTAGAGGGTGGGTGGTACCCAGTCCTCGAACTGATCAATACCTGAAACACCGCGAGGTATCGTCCCGCTATTTCCGGTGTCCCAACGTGGCCGGAAATGAAGGCGTTAAAAATATATAGAGAGACGTGTATAGTATATAGATATATATGTAGACATAGAGGACAGAGTCTACCAGGGCAGATAGTAGCGGCGTAATATCTTCTCCGGCAACTGTTTGGTATAGCTGGCCTCAATAGCGAGTTTGCAGGATGAATTTTTGTTGTCTAGATGGGCAGTGCCTTTCCGATATGACGGTAGCCGCGGTTTTGTCAAGAGAGAGAGAGCGAATGGAATTCGCAGACTTCTAATACTGTTTCTGAACGGGTGATAGAAAGAAATTCTTGAAAATGGGAAGCAAGAAGAGTTACTGCTCGAGATCTTTAAATCGTTATTCTGTACTTAAAACTTAATATAATGACTTTGTAAATACATTTGTTCCCTGCAAATATTAGAACAAAGAAATAGTTAACAAATATATGTAAAACTTGCAACTGACGCGTCAATATCCATTTTTAAACGATTCTTCAGAAATTGAAATAATTGAAACATTTATATCAAATCTGTTGTATTTACTCCATTTATTTCGATTTAATTGAAATTGCCAAATTCTAATATTTTAACTAAGAAATATATAAAATTTTAAATTTTTGTGTGGATTATCATTTTGGAATTGCATCCTTGGATAGATGTCATACTCGCTTTAATACCACTTTATGTTCTGGATGCAAGAGAACGACTTTTAAATTATAACTATTCGCTGCACTATCCAGCAACTGTGCCTTGAAATTAGAAATGGGAAATCGATACAGGCTTGATAATCAAACCCACACAGAAACCATTGTATAACCATCATCGTGATGCAAAATAGATACTCTTCGTTCCATAACCCGACATTTAAATTTTGTTACTCGGTGAACGCACACCGTTGTTTTAATAACGTAATGTTCAACGTAAGATGATTAAAAGCTTATTGCTTTAACTCTGCTGGTTCTCTTACTTCTCCTTCACGTTTGTGTCTTCTCAGATATCTTTCTTCTATGGAATACTGATTCGTAGGAAATATAAAATACGCAAAAGTGAATGAAATTGTATCATAACGGTGAAACTGAATATTTCGAAACTATCTGTAGTATAATAATATTTATTGAAATGTAACATGTATTGTCATATAGGCCATAAAAGAATAATTAATTCATTTGCATCACGACTTAAATTACACTGATGAAACTAAACATCCTGATTAAAACTTACCACTTTTGATTACTAACTGATTGTAATAAAATATCAGAGTATATAAATAATTATGTAGTGTAGGTATCTACTGTAGTATAAAATTCTTAATCACTATCTGAAGATTACTTTGCATTTGGTGATACAAAGCAAATATTATTCGTGGAATAGATAAGGAAATATTAACATTAGAACGCGACGATTGAAATATAAAATTCATATCAAAAAAATTAGGGTACAAGGAGAAGTTTACAGTGCAAGGAAAAATGCAAGTTCTTATTTATATATTCTACGAAAAATGATTCAAATTTTTAAAAATTACCAATTGGTCATTTTAATCACTCGAACTTTTAGAATTCCCTTTCATAGCATCAATGTTAAAAAAAGATATGATCAATGTGACGAATTTTATATCTTCTTTTTTTACAATTACGATTTTCGTTCAACAAATACGTGGTTGTATAGCTCTTTCTGTTTGAATCAGGGTTGATCATTTAAATTGTAATGATTTACATATAAAAGTTCGTAATAGTCGTATTAAGTCGAGTTCGTGTTTGAAATTCGCTGGAATCTAATTGAGATGAGCCAGAAGAGGAGCAAGTTGCAGGAATGCGAAAAACTTTGCGCGATCTTCAGGTTGGAGGGCGTGACCAGACGTCGAGCGTGCAACTCCGGATTTGTAAAATCTCGACGAAGGGGTTGGTTTAGTGTATCAACAGGTAGAAATGTAGCGTATCCTTGTCCCTACTAGGATAAGCCGTCGGCTAAGCGCCGGCGCTGGCTAAACCGCTCGCACCCTCTCGAGGGTGTGACCTATCATCCCCATTGGACCAACCGGACGTGTGAAAAAGAGAGAGAGAGACACGGTTCTGCGTTGGTCCTGCGCGGATAACATATTTTTTTAAATCTGTCAACACGAAGAGCGAAGTCTTTATCGCTGTCTTGTCGCTCGCTAGATAATGCTAAATAAATTCTTATCGCTCGTGCGGTATATTGTACATGCTTGATAAATAACAAGCGTTTTGTAAAATGACTTGTAATCGCACATATAAGTTTGTTACATTACATTGTAATCTCATCGAATTCTTTGCGATTCATCCTCATTTACGAAGTATTACACAGAAGTATTCATTGTTCATTTTGAGCGATTAATGTCGCTTTATTATATAATTTTTTTATTTCAATGACAATTCACGTGGAGATAATGAAGCATAATCGATTAGCATGCTCATTAGCATGCTTTTGAAATTTGTAAGAGGATATGAATCGTTCAAAGTACGATGTGGAAAAATGACACGAATAACGTTGTAATTGCCTTACTATATTTTAGCACTGCAATCACGGATATGTAATATGTGAATAAAATGTTTGAGTGAGATTAGAATTATTCTGTGTAAAAGATGAAATTGAGCGACAATATCGCGAACTAATAATTAATAGAAAAATAAAAAAATACTAATTATAAAAACTGATAATTAATAAAAAAGAATAACAATACTAATCGAGTGTTGGAATGACATTTATTAACTGATACTAACTAAGACAAAACTGTAGAATTAGAATTTACAAATACAAACGAAAAATTAGAAATACAATTACAAAAAATGAAAGCAATTTTTGTACTTTCGTCTGTTAAATATCTCATGATGTCTATCGCATGCTTGTTATTGATGTGTTGATGATGGTTATCGACATAATTCCAGGCTACAGTTAATCCAGTCAAGAGGGAACCTTAAATGCCACCCTGTTAGATTGAAGAAACGATGAAAAAATAGAAAAAGGTTATGATATAGCGACAGTAGGAGGGGGAAAGGGGAAAATATCCGCATGGGTCAGCCGAAAGAGACTTAGACTGTGGAGATGGCCGCCTCAATATCGGCTTTTCAGATGCTTCAGTACTTATCTAATGTCTTACATTTTCCAGTGGACTGCCCATTCAAATTTCGACTTATATATTTCATATGTAACATATTTTTTTATATTCAATATATTCAATATCTTTATATTTTATATTCTATTCCATATGTATATCTTATCACGTATACCATACATATATATACTTTTGTAGTATAAAATATTTATACATATATCTCTAAAACATTTTTCCACACTTTAGCTTCATTAATACTTGTTTATTATAGTACTATAACTAGTCAAAGTCATCGTCACTATCAACAATTAACTTTTTTTGAATATTGTATTTCCTAATACCAACTGGAAGTTTGGATATATTATACTGTATTTGTGTTTCAAATTTAATATTATACGATAGATAGACTTTATCATTTAATTGAATCATTCCATAAGTAACGTAATTTTTTACGAACTCAATTTAAAATGATAGGAATTGTTGCCATTAAAAGTTTTAAAATATTAAAGAAAATAGTTGAATAGAGAAAGATAAGAACGATATAAAAATATTGTGCTGCTAGTAGATTATTTTTCATTTTTATTTAATATATTCTTAAAAAATTTTCCATGTTATTAACCTTATTATTATTTGTTTACTATTAAACAGTAATTTATACATTATATCATAATAAAATGTATATATAAATTTATATATATTAAAACATTTTCTATTACAATTTTTTTTGAAATATTAAATATTTTATACTTATTAATCTCCAAATATTAACACATCGGATAATTTGATTCGCCGCATGTAAATTCAATATATATACTACGATGTATCGTAACATTTTGGGCGGATAACAGGTGCATTTGCCAATATATACTTCAATCTTTTTTACTATCACTGGAAATAATGTGTTCTCCACGCCTCATCGTGCGCACGAGTTATCTTACAGAGATATCATGTGGCATATCCCACGTTACTTATCAAAGATAAGTTCTCAGTAGTTTTCAGGTCGGTTCCGGGTACTGTTGGGCCATTTTCTTACGTTGAAACTTCACGAAAAGGAAACGCGAAAGTGAAAATGACCGATCAGAAATTATAATGTGATCGTGAAATTCTCGCGACGTTTTCGTTAACAAAAGTGTGAAACTTCACAAAGTGAAAATGTGATTTCTATGGATGTTCATGCGATCGCGTACGATAGCAGAGAATATGAAATACCGGATAATGACGCCTCGTGATTTACTCTGTTTGTTGGCCACCTACTTAGGAATTTTCTCGATCGCGCTATGCCAAAGTACTTGTCCAACAAGGTGCCTCTGCTACCTCAGCCAACTACCAAGGACTATCACGTGTTCGAAGCAAGGGTTGGAAGTGTTTCCTGAAAATATAAGCGACGTGGTGGGTGAATCTCTTCTGTGAAATCAAACCAGTAATGAGTTCTTCGTCGTAGCGTTGGAATTTCTAACAGATACGCACGAGTATTAAAGAAATGGCGATATAACAGACATTTTCTTCGCTTTATCGCATGGATCATTCTAGTTGTGGAAATGAGTCATTAATACTTACTAATATATCGACGGAGAACGAAAGAAATGCTTGAGTATCTTTGAGTATCTGAGAAAGAAATCTTTGTGATCGTGGTACAAGCGACTGAAAATGATTCTATGTGCGAAAATAGGTCAAGAAGAAAGAATGACATTTTTATTTTCTGTTTGAGACACTTCACTTTCGAGAAAATTGTGTCTGAAAGTTTGTCAAGTATACTTGAATTTGATTGATTCCAAAGGAGACAAGAATTAATAATCGACAGAATTACTCTGCATACAATAAAATTTTTTAGTTTAAAGTCTGATTTTTAAAAAGAATACATGTAAAAAGAAGTTAAAAATTTCTTTGGTACTAATTGATAAATTTTCAAATTTAATTTTCTCACAAACGAAACTTATTTACATACATAGAATAATCTTCTATCGATTACTCATTCTCATCTAGTCTGGAATTAAGTAAATTCAAGTACATACGTAATAAATTTTTAAATTCAATTTTCTGAAAGATTTTTTCTTGTATAAAAAAAATCTCATTCTTTTTACTCAATTCATCGCAAAAATACCTTGTATTTATCAAAATATATATGCATGTATCAAAATTTTTAACTCGAATCTTTAAATCAATTTTTGCTTAATATGTCACGTTGAATTGCATTTTCATGCTACGAATTTTCATGCACTTATGGAAAATTTGAGGATGTAAAAATACAAAAAATGCATAAAATATATAAAAATATATAAAACATCAAAAGTAAATTTAGTAGCGAAAACAAATTTCCATTTTAGACTTCGTTCTTATGATGGTATTCATAAAAATACATGCAATGCATAAAAGCACATACAATGAATTTCAATCTTATAAGTGCACTGCGATTTTTTATGCATTTATTAGTTGCAAAAATACACAGAATATACATGATATGTGAAATTATATAAAATATGCGAAGTTTAGCCTACATATTATGACATTTAGTAGGTAAAACATCTCTATTTATTTGTCTTTAGAAAAATACGAACTTCTACATTTTTTTTGTATTTATAGGAAATATTAAAATGCAAAATTTCACAAAATGCACGTTATGTAAAAAGATATAAACTGTATCCAAACTATAATGTTTCTATAATTGGTATATAAAACAATCGGGAGTCTATTTTTTTCATTATATTCTCAAAAAATTTGCATAAAAATCCGCAGTCTATTTAAAAAGTAATTTTGTACAAATTACAAGAGTGTGCATTAATCGACAACATTTTAAATTTATGAACATTTTTCTATTTAATTTAAGGCGATTGTTAACTTAATTATGTTGTAGGTACAGGAATTAAATTTATCTAACAACCTGTTAACGAATATCACTGATGACATTAATCGATTGATAGATTTACGAATCTTGAAACTAGCAAGAAATAAATTAACTTCGTTACCTGAGGATTTAAGTTCTTTAAACAGCTTGCGAACATTGGATTTGACTGCCAACAATATAAAACACATCGTTGATATTAGGTCTATAGTACAGCTACCATCATTGATGGTTCTATATTTATCCAAAAATCCACTATCTAAATTGGAAGGGTTAATGAGTGCCAGCATTAGAGCTTTGGATGCTAGTCATTGTGGTACAATTATATTTCACTAATTACATTACTATTTTAATAATCAATTTGTTACAAACTATATATTCTTCATCTAAAAATTAATATCATCATCTAAATATAATATAAACATGAATCTTTCAAGGTTTTTATTTTAAATAAATGTTCAAACGTAATGAATCTTAAAATTTAAATTTCAGTTCCTAATAAATTCTTTAATTTAAATTCTTAATCTATATTTTATTTATTCTACGTACTTAATCTATATTTAATTTTAAAATATTCTATAACTTAAATTTAAATTTTGAAATTACTTAAAGTCTTTTTTAAAATTCAGTATATTTATTTGTTTACTTCTTTACCTGAAAGTAGAATAAAAAAAGGTAATAAATGAATATATCTACTCTGTGATCACCTGGCTTCTTTTTAATATATTTTCATTTAACAGAAATACGGGAACTCACTAATACATCTTTGGATGGCCTACCAGAATTGACTATGCTTACCTTAATGGGAAACCCATTGAAAGACATTAACAAAACCTGGAGTCCAAAATTAGAGTGGCTCGACATGTCTGACTGCCTTTTAAATTATTTAAGGCCTGATACTTTCAATGGATTTCCAGCGCTTGAAGAGCTTCGACTGTCCAACAATCCTACTTTAGTCTACAGTACGAGGCAAGCAATCGAAATTCTAAGCAGAAAAATTATTCCTTAGAGTAATTAATTGTAATAAAAGAAATATCCAAAACAACAAATAAAGATAATCGTCTTGCATGTTATAATCATAAGCAGTAAAATTATATCTTTCTTTGCAATTCTTATTTATTAAATTAAATCTATATTATCGTATATATCCATGGTTATCTTAAATTGTTTTTTGTTTTTTGTGCAAATTTAGAAGATGTTAGAAATATATTTATATATTATGTAATGTTAGAGAGGAATAAGTTATTGTAAAGAAGAATCATTAAATACTTAAGGAAAATTATTTTCGGGTAATTAAATTTATACATATGACAGTAGTTTAATTTTAATTTTAACAAATTTGACGAAATTAAAGAAATTTGATAATTTCCTACTTGAGCTATATTGTTCCGTAGATAAACAAGCATTAGATCTTTTTCATTTAATACTAACTAAAACTAGATACTAAATTTAAAAAGATACTACATATGACTGATTTATAAAAAAATAACAGTTAAAAACAAGAAATAGTGAATACTATAACAAAAATTTGTTCTGTAAAAACAGAAAATAATAAAAATTAGTATTTTGGTATTAAAATTTTTACAAAATCTACATTTATTGTATAATCTATTATTTTATATTTATAACGTTTGAGAATCGAAAATCATCAACAGGTTAAATATTTAATTTATTAAATATTTCTTATTGGATATAATTTTATTTATGTATTTAGTTATTATAATATATGTCATATTATTTAAATTTTCATATATATATATATATATATATATATACACATTAATATTTAATTGGTAACATTTCACAATATTTCAGAAACTCAACATTGACACACTCAAAACTGAAAACGCTTGACGTGTCAAAATGTAATTTGGATAGACCTGGTCTCCACGGACTACCCTCGCTGACTCAGGCTCGATTATCCCGCAATATGATCCATATGTTGCCAGATCGAATTTTCGCCAAAAATAGAGAGCTCGGTTTCCTATATTTAAATGCGAATGGAATCGAAAAATTGAATACGAGTACGTTCGAGGGTTTAGTGAAACTTCAAGTGCTGGATTTGTCAGCCAATTACTTGGAAGTAATTCATCCGTTGACGTTTCACGAAAATGTGGAGCTCAAAGTGCTCAACTTATCGTACAACGTTTTGTATGAGCTTCCAAGTCTCACGTCAACCGTAACAACGTTGGACGCATCGTCAAATTTGATCAGCGACCTGGATGAAAATTTCTTAGCAAACATGCCGAAAATAAGAAGCGTCATTTTGAATAATAATCAACTACAAAGGTTTCCATCCAAATTGAAGTCCACATCGTTGAAGAATTTAGATTTAAGACGAAATAGATTAGTCGAAGTGTGTAACGACACGTTTCTCCAATTACCACAACTTCTGAGGATTGATTTGTCAGGTGCGAATTTTACCAATTTTTCAACAAGTTTACTACCATACCTGTCTTGAAATCTTAAAGTATCCTTTAAAAAATATAGTCAGTGTCAAAAGTCTATGTATCTCTGTAAATTTCAAATATTTAAAAGAAAATATGGGTTTTGAATATTTTATAGACTTTGATTTATTTATTAATTTTTTGATGACATAGGTTTTGAAAAAATAACAATGTTTCTTTTATGTTCGTTTATTGAAAATATAAATTAGTCAGAACAAAAGAGTCACAATTACGATGGGTGTATTAAAGTATATAAAATTATTCAGAATAATTATTAGGTATACAAAATAATCAGAATAGTTATTATTTGCCTTACTGTAAATGTGTTAATTGTACATAGATTTTCGTAAAAGTATGTTTTCGATTTATATATATTATACATAATGCTTTTTCAAATATATATATTATTTTATTTTAATATATTTATTATTTTTAAACTTATTCTTAATAGTACTTATTTTATACTAATTACTTGTATTTCTCATAATAATAATAAATCTTAAATTTTTAGGAAATCGATTAACAGAAGCTATAAATCCAGAAATCTTTCGAAATAATCCAAACTTGAATACCATAAAATTAGAGGACAATCCATGGCGTTGCGACTGTATTGACTTATACCTGATGTATAGTTTTCTAACAGAACAACCAGCAAAAACCGTAGACCAAAATTTGCTTTGCCAAAGTCCATCAAACGTATCCGGTTATACTTGGCATACTGCTTGTTTCAACATATGGAATAAATCTTTGTACTACAATAAAGATAGAACATGGGGGTTTGTGATGATCATAGTCCTTACGATTGTCGTTTTATCCGGAAGTTTCATATCTATCAGACACATGATGAGGATTAAAAGAAGAGCTATCGAACAAAGGCAACAATTGGAAACTTTAAGACTATTAAGGCAAAGAAGGTAAGAAATATTATTTCAAACGTTCATATTTGACCTACGAATTACTGACCATAAATAAAAACGCGCACTATGAATTTTTATGCATTTATGAAAAATCTGGAGATGCAATATTTCACACAATGTAAATAATATGAAAAATATATAAAGTATTGAAAGTATGATACTCTATATAATATTTAATAAGTAAACTAATTGTTTAGTTAGATTTCACTCTTTCAAGTATCTTCATAAAAATATAAAATTGCATAAATATCCATAGTCTAATAATGAGAAATATGAATATTTTATAATACAAACATAATTACAGTGCATAAGTATTTGAGCACTTTCATATTATTGTAGTATAAAATAAAATTTAAGTGAATCTTTCTAATTTAATCTTAACATATATAGTTAATAAATAACAATTAAAAAATTGCTAATGTCATCATAATTAGAAGCTGAAGACACTGCAGAATAATTTTCAATATCTAAATATGCCCATTATTGAAATTTTAGAACAATTGAAATATATACTTGTAATCATAAATTTTAGATTTTTACAGAATTTTCATAGTATTACATAGTTTTTAAATAGTATCAGCTATTAAATAAAAATATTGAATAATTGAATATGAAACAAAAAATATGAATTTGTCAAAAACATTCATCAATCATAATTGTCGAAACGTAACAAAAACAAACTTTTAATGGAATTGCCTAATTTGAAACGATTGTTCATTTATTTAATGCTTAAAAAGTATTCCAATTTAAATTAGATGTATTTTTAAAATATTACTTGAGTTACTTTTGCACTAAAATGAAACAAAAACAAAAATGCTAAAAGATAATAAAAGAATCGTATTAATAATTTTCTATAATTTTTCTAATATAGTATTGTTCACAAAAAAATTTTAAATTACAATTAAATTATATTTTCATTGTTCCTCAGTTGATAGTTTCCATCTACCAATCTGCAAATTACAATATTAGCTACATGAAACAAGTTAGGAATCTGCTTTATCTTAATAAAATAAATTCATTTAAAAATTTTTATAAATGTAAACAGTAAAACTGTTGTAAGTAATAATCTTATATTTCACAATCCTCTGTAAATTTTTTCAAAGCTTTTTAAAAAAGTTAATTAACTCTAAGAATTTATATTTTATTAAAGTTCTAATTATTACAAAAATTCCAATGGTCTCAACAAAAGTTAACTATTTCAATTGAAATTTTTTCTAAAATTACTGAAATATCTCTAACTTCTATCATTAATGTCATTAAATATTTAATTAATATTATCAATTTCAAGATAAATTAAATCATTTTTATCAAACATATCATTATCTTGAAAATAAAAATTCACCATTAATTATTTAATAGGAACCAAGTTGCACAACAACTGGAAGAAGAAGAGCACATTGAACATGCACCAGAACCAAGAATCCATCCCCTCGAGTTAATTGGGCCACCCAGTTACGAAGAAGCAATACAGATGCCAAGACTTGCTCGATCTTTGGACAATTTGGATGAAATTTCGGAGACGACTTCTGTGCGTGTAATGGGTTCCGCTGATAACATAAGATACAAATATAGAAGAACGAGGAGAACAAAAAAGAGAATACAGAGCGAGGACGATTTACTCAGAAGGGAAGAGCGACGACACGAAAGACTCAGGCGAGAACGAAATAGCTCCGCCGGTAACAGTGAAATCGTTTTACCACAAAGTCAAAGAAACTCTAGAGCTAACACGGCACGTAGAGCCAGAAGGAACAGCGCGATAAGTGATTCCATAGAAACAGGAAGTGAAAGAGTCCGAGCCAAACCGCAAACACCAAGTTCAAGAAAAAGGAGACAGAGATACACGGTTTACGACGGGCACTCGACCGATGATGAAGACTCGGACGTTGCACCAGTTGGTTCAAGTAGATCGATTATCATCAGGGAACTTCGAAGAGAACCGAAAAGCGGTTACAGGGAACCTGTGGTAGAACAGGATTCCTAAATATTCATATGTTATCGATTAAGATTCCACTAAGACATTTTTTCAAATGAAATATTGTTATATTTATATTTTTAATAATTTTATTTTAGAGAATGATTATAATTATTACTATAATCATTATTCTACCATTGAAAGATATTAATTAAAAACTGATTGCTATCAATAAGAAAATCATGTTGTGATAATATACTTTCATTGTTCTTTCGAACGAATTCTTTTTTCGCTGCCATTGAACTAATTAAATAAATAAGTAAAATAATTTATGCAATAAATGATATATCGCTATATATGTGAATCATTATGTTTGAAGATGACAAGTCTTCATTTGTTGGTCTCATGCATCCTAATCGTTATTTACTTATTTTTTAAAACGCAAAGCTTCTTTATTTCTTAATGTGTTCCTTTTTCAAATTTGTAATTACCATTTAAAAATAAATTTTTATCTTAAAATCTGAGGATTATTTTCATTGTCGACACTAAAAGGTTTAAAGTATATGTAGTTCATTTTCAATATTGTTCATAATCATCCGTCATGTTATTGTCAAAACATTATCATACCATAATAGAATGATTTTTATGTTTAACATTGAGTATTGCACAACTTTTAACTTTTTATTTAACTTTTCATTCATCTTTTGACGGTGAATGAAAAGTTGCAGGAGATTTGAATAATTAAATTATTTAATATAATATTAATAACTTATACTAATATAATAATACTAATACTAATACTAATATAATAATATTAATGACTCTTAATATTTTAGTTTTTACTACCCATCTAAATATTTGAAGGAAATGAACTATTCTTAAAAAAATGTATGTGCAATTACTTTAAAATAAAACAAATTATATTTGTTAATCATTAAAAACTCCATGAACAGTCTAAATAAATTGGGTATTTTAAAGGGTAACTACTGAAGTTTTATAAATATAACAATATGGTTAATGAAGGGATGGTATCAACATCGAACAAAAGACAAATGTGTATTTTATAAATATCAATATTTTATTTCGCATCCAGTGTTGAAAATTATAAACGCTTGAAAAATATATCGATATAATTGTTTCAACTATATATAGCTATCATACAGTTCGTTTCTATATATTGTATATATTGTATATTATGTATAACAATGTATATTTCATAAATGTTGCATGGAAGAAACTTATCTTTAGGAAACAAAATTAATGGTGAAAATAACGGTGACATGTCAATGATACCACGAACGATCGAACGTTACCCGTTCCTAGCATTTCAATGCTAATCACAGTAACAACAAAATGATTCTTCTTGTTGCACGTTCAATTGAACACGCATAAACAAAATGCTTCTTGTTTCCACAATTAATCTACTGTCATAGTACATAGACGCATAGATTTTCTTTGGAAGTAATTTTTACAAGGATTCATTGTCTTAATTCATTAAGGACCAACATTGCATTAATATAACATTTTATTTACAATTTGTTTTAAATTTTCAATTTATATTATCAAATCCCATTTCTTAATACTGATAACATAATATCGATAATTATTATTAATATTGATAATATAACATCAAATTCTATTTTTGAATACGTCCTTTTATATTTTTAAATGCTGCCTTTTAATATTAAAGGAAATTTCAAGGTCTCGTTTAATACTTTTTTATTATCATGTTTTCCATATAGATTTATACAATTTTATGAAATTTAAATAAGTTAAAGAATTTACAATTGATCAAGTGATAAATTATTGCTTGGTCTTTAATGGATTAATGACAAATACTTCGATATTTTACGCATTTGATGTACAAAAACTTACAGGAATTTGGTATAGAAGAATAAACGCAGACAAAAGTGATGAGAATATTTGTGTCAAGGCTCCAAGATTCCGAGAATTATCTTTAGAAATATTTATTTTTCATTTCGAAAGAATTCGATAGTTTTACATTGGATATTATCCAGCAAATTCTTTTTAGCCAACTAATTTTTCAGATTTTTACTAATTTCCACGACAATTCCCATTACTTTGTATGCATTGCAACAAATGTTTAAACAATATTTGATATGATATTTGTGATGTCGCTTTTACATTAATAGATTATTTTATAATTTCATTATTTATAATTTAATAATAAAATTTTTGTACAAAGATTGTTTAAAAATTTCTAAAAAATGCAAACAATTGGTCTTATACGAACTCATAGACAGTTGACATTTTATATTTAAATTGTCGAAGTTTAATTCCAATTTCAAATATATTATATGCTTTCATATATAAATTATGTAATTATATTACCTTATTTCATATCGATATTTTATTTAACATTATCGGTCCGACGATTAAAGTTATTAGAAGAGATGATATGATTAATCTGGAATGATTATTATAAATATATAGAATGTACATTTTATATAACTTAATTTTTTTTGTTATTATTATTAAGTGTTAAGTTTTGCTAGCGAAAATCAAATTCTTTTATATTCTCCCAAAGGAACATTTAACACTAGAACTATTAGAATGATCTCTGGCCATTTTTAATGATCCAGTTTTTGAGAAATGAATGATTTTTCGAGAAATATCGAGAAATGTCGCTTCTTAAAATCTTTTAAAGTCTTTTATATATATATATTAAAGGTCTTTTCCTGTATTATTATATTATTATATAGATTTCAAAATCTATTAATTATAATTTTATTAAAAAATTATATTAAAGTTTCTCTTCTTTTTTCTAAATTAAACAGTCATTAATTTCTTTGATACAAATTTTATATTTTAGTCGTCGATATAGTTCTAGTGTTAATATCACAAAACAAAACATTTGTCTACTATTAACATATTATAGTATACTTCAAAAACAATTTACCAAATATTTTTTAGCCACAATTAAGGCCAAATTTTAATATTAAATATTTGTTAATTTTTATGTACATTAATTTTTTAATTAATATGTTCCGCTAGCGAAAGTCCAATTCTTTCGTATTCTTCCAGAAAGACATCTGATATCACGAAACGAAACATTTGCTTGTTATCAGTATAATGAAATTAGATTACGAATATTTATACAATTTTAAATTTCACTAAAGAAATAGAACCAAAATAAAAATTTCTCTCATCCTTTAAATATTATATATGCTTTAGATATTTCATATATTTTTATTATAATGCGCATAATGTGCATTATGTGCATTATATGCATTTGTTTGTGTTTAAGTTTCTTATAAGTGCATAAAAATCTGCAGTCCAATTGTAATATCTTAAGAACAATTTGAGGAAAACTATATATAGACTTATATAAATCAGTTAAGGAAAATTTTTAATATAACGTTAAACATTATTCTTATAATTCTAGTATCGTTCATGTTACTATATTGAAACAATAATGGTATACATCGAGTTCAAAGAATTCCAGTGGAACTTATTGTACCAAAATTCCATCTGAGTTCATACAGGAAGGAAGATGCTTAAGAGAACTGACTAGTGTGCTAATATTGCATAATCGTATATAAAACGTATCAAATAGTTTTGCATCCACAAACCTCATACAAACAACGGAAGTATTACTATATACGACTATTATTTGCAAGTATGTACAAACAACTTCGTTTCGCTCATTTCTCCTATACCAAGTAAACGAATCGTCACTGAACTATACGCTACGAAAATGGACTTTCACTTACTGGAGCAATCCGTTTCACACTCGAAACATAATGATAGTATAATTCTATGTCTCACTTTATCATAAAAATGCACTTAAATCAAGGCCCGGATCCGGATAAGGATTTAGGAACACTGACGGCATTATGAATTCTATAAACTGGAACACACGATCACACCAATCTCCCCCGCGCTTTCGTTTTGACACTCTGGTTAGATTCGACTCTTTTCATCCACTTAACTCGCATTGAATTTACCTCATGGCGTCTTGACTAGATTCTCACCAGCCGCTGTTCTCGTGATGAGTATAGGCGTCCTTGGCACGCTATCGGGATTTTCTTGCAAGGTGATCTTTACTCTCTGAGCACCAGGACTTAAGGGAGGTTGGTTCGCTTCTGCTAGCCGAAAACTCGGGCTGCTATTGGTTACTGGATCTACCGAGTTTGTCTGTAACGACAACGAATCATCTTTGGGGCAATTTCCATCCTGACCGATCGTTTCTTTGATCTTTTGATCGTTCTGCGGGGTGACCGATCGTGGTGGTTTTAACGGTTCTGTACGATCGGAAGTATCATTTGGAGATTTCGGTATTTCCGCCGTAACACGGTAGTCATTGGAACTCTTTATCTCGTCATGATCCGTGGCATCGTCGACCAAAGGTGCGCTCTCCACGTTTCCATTCGAAGCTATTTTCGGTTGCGTGGAATTTCCCGTTTCCAGTAAAGCTTTCTGCATGTCTCTCAACTCGGTTCCATTCTCAACGTCACTGCGTTTCCTTCTTTTCCTACAAAAATCACCTTTATAAGCCGCAAACCCTATAAGAGTTGCTAAAATCGCCAATAAAGCGGCTAGGACAACATAAGAACCCATTCCTTTCTTCGATTGTTTCGCTGAAGATACCTCGGCCAGACCATCGTCCGTATCTTCCTCGTCCATTTTAACATTGCCCAATTTTGTCATGTCATGCAACCCGTTGTCCATTAACTCAACTCTACTTGTAGGTGTTGGTATGTCAGTTTTGATAGCCACTTCAGTGGTACCTGGAACTGTTTCGTCGAGGCCGACATTCTTCGGTACGATATCATTTCCAACCGCGGATTTGTTAACAAGTGATTCCTCCTCTTCGATACCTTTAGTCGAAGATGCGTCGATAAATTGTTCTTCTTCCAAGTTAGGTTCCTCCGATGGTTTCGTTGAACCCATAAATAAATGATAAAGCCCCTCGAAGAAAGAATCTTTCTTCTCGTCGTTATCCGTTTCGTAAACTTGTTCACCAAAACCTACTCCCGTTCCGGATCCTTCTCCAGAACCGTCTTCTTCGTCGCCGGAACCTTCCGTCGGATAAAATAAGCCATCTTCGTGGACTTTCTTTCTCTCTGTTGTAGTCTCAACCGTAATTAACTTAACTTTCTCCTCGGAATCAAAGAAAATCTCGTCGTCCTTGCTGATTGTCGATTGAACAGTTTCTGTCGTTTGAATAGGAAGTTCTTGTTCTTCCGTAGCAGCAGTAACTTCTCGTGACGATTCAGTTGTTTTGGATTCAGTGGTAGCAGAAATTTCTGGGAACGATGTTTCGTCTTCGAGCTTTGGAGCTTCGGCAGTAGAGCCTTCAATCACATATTCCGTGCTGTCGTCTTCTTTATCGAATGAATCTCCAGAGCCATAATCTTCCAACGAGTCCTTGTACTCCTGATCATTCTGCATCTCACGATCTTGCTCCTCAAAGTGACAAATGACCGCGGTGTCTAACTTGAACAACGACGTTCCCTTCATGTTTCTCGGATTGGCGCAAAAGACTTTTTTCGAGACTTTCACGCCCCTTTTCACGATTAGGTCTCTCACTTTAAGCGTTGCACAATCACATTGCAACGGATTACCTTGTACGTCCAGGTGTTTCAGAATCTTTAAACGAGCCAAGGCTGGCGGCAAATGCCGGAGATTGTTCTTACGAAGGTTTAAACTGTGCAAATGATTTAAACCATCCAAAGAACCTAACTCCAAACGTTCGATATGATTTTCAGCGAGATTTAAGCTCCTTAGATTCGTCAATTGACTGAAACTTCCTGGCTCTATTTGCTTAATAGCGCCTCCTGAAAGATCTAAATGTCGAAGGCTAGTCAAATTGACGAAAAATCCCGAATGAAGGATAGATATTGGTATGGAAGCCTTCAATGAATCAAGGTCGTAGGTCTTGATATATTTGACATCTTCGAGTTCGTGACAACGAGCTACTGTACCATTCTGCAGGATGCAGAGCCCACTGGTCAGTCCAGAATAACTCAAGAGGGCTAAGAACAACGGCAACAGTGTTCTTTGCATCTTTTAATCTGATTCACCTGGGAAAAAGAAAATAACATTTATAATTTCAGTTTATATTTTCAGTTTTCAATGTTCTTTTCATTGAAGATGAAATGTTATAGATATTAAAATTAAAATTAGTATGTTGTTATTAATGTTATAATGTAAATTAAGTTAATAATTCTACAATCAATACATAGTTTACATTATAGTTACATAAATATTATAATAAAAATTATAATAAATATATACGACATATATATAATACACGTATACTATATACATATATAATATATACTATAATACACATGATAAATAAAATTTAATTCATTAAAGACTGATAAGTATTTTGTTATAATATCAAAAATATATAAATTTCTTTAAATTTTGCAAAATTACACACGTTCGCTAGAGAAATTAATAACAAAAAAGGTATTGAGCGAATTCCTAGAATTCCATTTAATAACTAAAATATTAAAAAGATAAAATCGCAATATAAAATGATTTAGAAAAAGATGTAAATGAAATACGATAATCCTTAAGAGATTAATTTAATATTTACATTTAAGTATAATATTAATATTAATATTATCGAAAAAGACAGAAACGGAATGTGTATGTTGAAATAAAACAATATGAAGTAGAAAATTTTTAATAAAATTTTAATAATCAATAATAAAAAAATTTTAATTGTATGATTTTATTAAAACTTTTACAATTATAACTTTTAATTAAAAAGAAATATAAATTTATAAGTTATACCTATTCGAAATTATTGCTTCTTTAAAAATCTCAACGTTTAATGGATATTTTAACGTAAATAACCATGAATCATTCGTACTATTATCTGAAAAGTTTTATTAAGTACTTTATTATCATCACTTATTTACGAAGAACTTGTAACGAAGAATTGATAAGAGGCGATTTATTTTATACGGCAAGCTCATATTTTTTTCTATCTTAAAAATAACTATACGATATAATTTTTTAATTAAAATTTCATTAAAATTTCATTAAAATTCATTTTTGAATACACCATACATTATTATAAAGAGATATTGTTACTCATATATATGCTTTATTATTTATTGACAATTTATTGAAAATTTATAATAAAAATCATATAACATTGCTATATTAAATTATAGTAAGTTTTTCTATAAATAATTTTCTAAAGATGCACGTATGAACCTCAAAAATAAGATTTGAATTTATTTGCTTCCGACAACTTGTTAATTTCCAAATTTATCATTTAAACAAAAACTAAATAAAATTTTTATGCAGTTTAAAATTCAGGTTTTCATCGAAAAGAGCTCAAGATATCTACGTCAGAAACACGCGATGAAATGGCAACTATATGATTTATATCGGTGAATATCACATTTAACTACTAAACCATCGTCGCAACCAATTCTATTGACGAACCGAAGGCAAGACTATTAATTGGAATACGATTTGCATTATTTTGCATCTGCGTTCACGACATTATGTGACGTCATCAATAATTTGAATTTTTTTTTTATCGTAATCACATCAACTTATGACTGTGATTGCATATACTATCCATCCTTTGTTTTGTCTCGGTTTCTTCGCTTACCATTATGAACATCAAATGCTATCGAGTGGAATAATTCAAATAATCAATGCTTGTCTTTATTTCACGCAATGTATAAAATCCAAATACTAATACGAATTAAACGTACAGATAAAACTTAATGGAAATCCAAACATTTCTGGAATGCAATCTGATAATATTCAAATATTAGAGAATCTTAATATAGAATCTTAATATAGAAGTCATAAAAATTTTAAATTTCTGAAATATGATTGCGCAAATAAATCCATCGAATAAATAATTTAATTGTGGATAAAACTATGTGATAAATGAAATTGCAATAAAAAGAAATGTTTTAATGTTAATAAATGTATCTAGAATAGAATCTGAAAATGTTCAAATATTGACATAGAAATATTTTATATAGGTACTTATGGACACCTAAAAATATTTATTACAGAAATACAATGAATTATATTATATATTATAGAAATATGTCTAAATAATTTATAACTAAATTAAATAATTTATAATTTAATACGTAAAATAATAATATAGTTATATAATTTAGTTCTAAAAATAAAATTACATGATGAATGAATTTCTAATAAAAATATGTTTGTCAATATCATGTATTATGAAAGTGTGCGCCGCTCATCGGGTAATTTCATAATACATGATAACTTACATTCTAATTCTAGATTAAATAATTAAATCCAGATTAAATAATAATTTAAATTATTGATTTCAAGATTAATAAATTTGGAATAATACTATACTTGCTGATAAATTGTAACAGAAAAGTGTGCGCTACTCATTGGACATTTCCATAAATAATTTATAATTTAATTTTAGATCAAATAATATAGTTCCAAATGAAACTACATAATAACTGAGTTTCGAATAAAAATGTATTTGCTAATGTATCGTATTATGAAAGTATTATGAAAGCGGCAATTCATCAAATGATTTCATCGATTTAAAGTCCAAATGACGTATGCATAAGTACATTTGTGACAACTTTTGTGCCTAATGTGCAAACAGACGCAACAGTTAATAGAACTTAAGTAGTTACGTACTGCGCAAAGCAGTCTCGAAGTGTTCTGTTCGGATGCGTGGGTGGAGGTAGGTCATGGCTAATAAGGCAGGAAGGTTTTAATACAGATTCTGCCATCCTTTCTCTAAGAGAGATATGAAAATCAAATATCTGCTCGTCCAATTATTTATTGATTCGAGAACGTTCCTTTTCCAAATAAATTTCAGCACAGAAATATATATTTGTGATAAAATACTCACGATTTATTTGATCAGACGTAGCTCTAACTGGAATGTGATTCCGAAAGCATCTGCAACAGAGTGAAAAATATAAAAATAGAATTTTTAAACGGATATGTATGTGAGCACTATAATTAAACTGTTTGATGTTTATGCAATTTTATACATTTAAAAACTATAGAAACAGAGAAAACAATTATAAAGAATTATTTCAGCTATTAAATATTATGAGAAATATTGTATTGCTTTGAGTATTTCATCTCAAAATTTTCTATAAATGCATAAAAATACGCAATCTATTTATAAATTAATAATAAATAACAGAAATCGAGTAATTATAAGTTTGAAATTCTTATTTTGAACTTACAGTGCAAAGAACGTTTATAACAGGAATTATGAGTGAAATATAACAGGAATAATCTACTAAATATTCGTAACATATTCGTAACAATAATTTTGTTCTGAAAAATATTTTACATTTATTTATTGCTTTTGTCAAATATAATTTTGCTTTCTTTTTAAAAATGTGATATGTTTCCTTACCATTTATCTCTTAAACATATTTTCATCCATTAATATAAATAAAAATTCATTTTATTTATTATACTGTTAATAATAAGTTTAATTAATTAATTCTACTAATAATAAATTAATTTTCATGCTACTAATAATTTAAATATTTTACATGTTTTATTTGTTTGATAATTGAATTTTATATCAGTAGACTATTTAGATATTTTATCTGCTACTTTATTGCTATTTTATTTTGATATTCTACAGATATTTACTAATTTAAGCATTTTATATTTATACATATACTTCGTATTTTATATCCATAGTTTCTGCATATCATATACATTCTGTAAATTAATATACCCTTAAATTTTTTGAAAAAACATGAACATTCAATAATTATACTAAATGAATACAAGTATTAAGACAACATAAGCAACAAACTTTATCGAAAACGTTGTTGAAAGTTGTCAAAAATCAACAATGATATTAAAAATTCCTGGATTATAGATCATATAAATCTTGATATCTTGCATGACATGGATTCTTTTCGAATGACGTAAATTTTCGATAAAAATATTCAATTCGCAGGAAAGTGACGAACGAAAATAAATGAAATCGAGAAACAAGTAACAGAGTAGTAAAATTTTGTATGTTAAGAAAATATTATAATAATGATGTGTTTATATAACATTAAACGACTTTCAATTATTAATTTTAGTTAAAAATTATATTTAATTTAAGTTTTTTTATTAAAAATTTTAATAAGTTTTCATATTAAAAATTCTATATATACGTATTAAATACTTATATATGTAATATTATATATATATATATATACGTGTGTGATATGTGATATGTATAAAAGCATTTTACATTTATTTCTTACTTTTGTCAAATATAATTTTTCTTTCTCTTTAAAAATGTGTAAATAAACATTGTAGATATATTTAATATTATATTATATCGAAACAATTAAGTTCTATACATTAAAATAAAAATTAAATATATATTAAAATATAATAATAATGTATATTTAAAAATTTTTAATAATATTTTCGTGTCAGGAATCATGTTTAACTAACATCAGTTACATATATAATGGATTCCATAAAGGAGGAAAATAATAATACTGCGAAACTCGTACTACAGAAATTGCATAAGTGAAAATAGTTGTCTCATACACATTCAGTAAAAGTTATTACGCGAGAACTACAATTACTGGACAAGTTTCTCTTAATGCTTAGTAACGTTGTTACATGTTGTATATTTCTCATTTCTCACCGCAAGATAACTTCTTATTTTCTTTTTTTCTTTAAGTTCAAAGAATAAAGTAGTAGTATCTGTACAGCGTACGCGCTATATACCTACTAACCTATATACTGATATACAGAAAATTTTTCATTATCTACGTAAAAAAAACATATGTAGTCGAAGTCAATTAATATTTTCTCAAGGTCTTACAAAATCATGAAACAAAATATACACATTAAATCCGTTACTTGCAGTTATTTGATGATTACTAAACATATGTTACATAATTTTATGTAAATTTTTGTTGGATATTATTGAAAATCGAAAGTAATGCTAAATTTTATTATTAATTAGAAATAACAAATTTTTGTGCAAGTTTCCATTGTTTCATATTATTTATAAAACATTGTTTATTCTGATTTTTTTTGCCATATACTATAGAAAATGTATGTAGCTACTTTTTTGTAACCACAACTCTTTAAATTTTCATATTAAATGGTTTAAAAAAACTTATTAATATTATTAATATTATTATACACATTAAAAATTTATTAGCCATAAATATAATTATGATTAAAATAACTTATTTAGAGAATACCAATTGTTCATGAAAGTATATTTATAGAATATTTATAAAAGCTTTTTACGAATATATTACTTGTGGTATATAAATCATTTTGAAATTTCATTAACATTGTAATAAATCTCAAATATCATAATTACATTAATCAAATTTAAAATAAATATTAATATATATATTAATTATTATATATATATATTAATATATATATATATAAATTACATGATATTTAGTACAAGTTAAACGATTATAATTAATTATATCAATACGCCTGAATATTTAATAAAAATATCTTTGTCATTTACCATATGCTCGAGATGATCACGGTATATTAATTTCTTACTAAATATATATGTTATAACAAATATCTTGTAATTTTTATATATATATTCAAATTGATTTCAAGTTTGCTAATATAATCATAACTAAACTGTAGACTTTTTGCATTATATATTTGTATAAAATTATACAATTATTATATATTAAATTCATTTAATATGAAAAAATATAAAAAATTTGTAAAATATATATAATGCTTTTTACAATATTTAGTCCATCAATTTTCTATCACAGTTATATTTTTTAGATTGTATGTATTTTCAAAAATATACATTTACATAAAAATTTACCATTTCACCATTTTATTAATAAAATTTCAAAATGTACATGTGCAATGTATACGTATATACAAACATTCGAATACTTTCGAAACTACTTTATATTATATAATTCCGGTTTTCACTTAATCTACTACAATCTCATGAATCTTATTCATGTTCCAACATGATGACCCTTGAGATAAAATTTAACTTTAAAAACCAAGAAAGAAACGATACCTTGTAAACTGACAGCATCTATTATGATTCCTAGAATCTTTTGAATATGTAGGTATTCCCCAGTTCGAAGTACTAAGAACAGTCATCGTAAATCGAAAAGTTGGAAATAATCATTTATAATTCATTATTAATTAATCAGTTCAAATAACTTACTTTTGTTTATTCTTAACCTTCAGTTAGTTATCTAATATTTAGTTATCTAAAAATACCTTATACTACTACTACTATTTAATAATTTGTCACTTAAAATGGAAAGACAGAACTTAATCTTCACAAATTGTTGGACTTAATTAAATTATGCTCAATAATTTGTTTCTTTATTGTGGTAAGTTACTAATTTATACATATAGGAAAATTGTTGTAAAATTGCACTTGTTTACATTTCTAAGATAAAATTATGCCTAAAAATATTTCTATAATGTATACAATTTCCAAGATGTGACCTTAATCGCTTTGTAAACGCAACATTGAAGAAAACTTACACTAAAAATTATAAACATTAGAATTCACAAATGATTAACTTATAATTTTCCATAAAAATCTTATATATTTATAACAGTGTATTTTTAGAGATTTAAATGATTTTTAGTAGTATTTAGACAGGAACTTATGTGCTTTCTCGTATTCTAAATTTTTCTACTACAAACTTTATATTTTAGTCGTCGATTGTTCTGTTAAAAATAAAATATTTCTGATATTAAAAATTTAATCTATACTACTTTTTTCCAGTTTCTCAAAATTATATAACTGTTAATCTTTAAGTTGATAAAAATTTTATTGAAAAATATATCGCAATGTATTAATCATAATTATATAATATATAAATTTAATAAACTCAAATTCTTTACATCACTTTTAACAATGTAACGTATGTCAAATCTCTATTTGCAATACAAAAACATCACTGTATGGCACTTACTAATTGATCGTCAAAAATCCTGAATACTAAATATCAAAGGAAAAAAGAATTTAATATTCAAACAATTCTAAACAAGAAAAAAATTTTAAACCACATTTTATATTTCCTAAAATGGCTTATGTTTTAGATTTCATTTATTAATATTACTCAAAATATATAGATTATATTAATATAATTATTGCATGTACATATCTATCATTACATAAACACAGTATACATCTATCATTAATCTAAGCATACTATTGTATAAACTTTTAACAATATAACACAAAATCATGTAGTATATTAACATAAATAAATTAATTAAATTAAAGGTGTTATTTCTTAGGAATTTATGTTTCTAAATCGGCAAGAAGTAGTATGTAACACTATAATATGATACATCAAATAACGTTGTACAGAGAAACATCATTTCAGAATTAATTTAAATCTCATTCCTCAAACTTTATGAAGCATTTTAAATTTTTCTTAAATGAAGCAATTAATACAAACGTCATACAATGACGCATGCAGCAAATTTTCAAACTTGATTTTCTCGAAAACGAAGTCTCAAATCAAAAAATTTTATTCCATATTTTTTCTTTATTTTTTCCATGAGAAATCATTTCGTGCTTGCCCGTGCATGTTATTTATTTATTTGAACTCCTATCGTATGAAAGAAGTATCACTAGTAGAAAGCAGAATTAATGAATTTTAATTATTGAACCATTTGTTCCATGACAGATTCACATAAACGGAATTTTACTATATTATATCGCTCCCATTTAGCCAAAACTGTGATATCGGGAATAAAAGAAACAACGAGGAGTCGATTCATTCTAAATTGTACAATATGAATAACAGGAAGTGACAATGATTCCGAGTGATCACTTGACCAGGAAATTCAAAGTCGTAATGAACGTAGCAACGAGCATACACACCCGCTTTTGGTCATGATTCGACTTTTTGCCGGTTGCGCACTTAACGGTACTTTCGCGGCCTCGTGGTCCAGTTCACCACGTGCTTCTAACAGAGTCAACAATTCCAGAAGTCGTTTCAGGAGGTCGTGTACCTTTCGATACGAGGAAGACGAAAGTGTCGGTGAAATCTCAGCTCATTAATTTCCATGAAATCGATGAAATGATGTTATCGACTTTCCGATCTAATCGTTTTCTTCTTTCCTTTTTTAACAATAATATTACCTATTTATATTGATAATGATTTATGGATCACGCTAATTTAAAATTACTTTTTAAATTTACACACTTTTCAAAAGATAAGTAGCACGTAAAAGAAGATTTATTAACATATGAGAAAAATTGGCACCAAAAGACTATTTAGGAACATGTTTCAAATTTGTGATATCTATTGTTATTTTCCTTTTTCATCACAGTTGAATTTAATAATTTCAAAATATATTATTAAAACAGTATATCGCTCATTTACTGCAATATGACACAACTCAAAATCTGTAGTTTTCGAATTATTGGTATAGAAAGAATAGTTGTCACTTCGTGGTATGGTTCTGTACATGTTCGAAATATTATAAAAATTTGTGACATTTTAATGTCATGCTGTAACAAAATTATTACAAGAAAAACATCCAAACTCATTTTTCCTAAAAAGACAAAAATAAAATTGTATTATGAAAGATGTCATGTACATCCAATCACAAAAGTACACATTTATTTGTCAAATTTCAAAAATTTAAAATAGAAAAAGAATTTTTTAAATATTTTATGGATCTTAATTAATTTGTAAATTAAAGTTAAATCATTTTCAAAATATTAACAATGTTTTTTGCATTTGTTTCAAAGAACATAGAAATAAATCAGTAGATCTTACAAAAATTTATATGCAGTACTGTAGATAATATGTCTAATAAAGCGAATAAAACTATTTGTTTACAATTATAATTAGAATAAGAATACATCTTATGTTTAATGTATCTGTTTAATTTTAATTCAATTTTATTTAATTAATAAATTGGTTCTTTATAAAATATTCAAAATTCTTATTTTTCTTTAAATACTTGGAATTTATCTATATGTAAATCTCCGTAACTGACTGTGTATAAATAAATTTTATTTCAAATCTTATAACCAATACAGCCTTTAATATAAATAATAAAAGTAATATTGTAATAAATTTAATATACATCTAATATGTATAATACGATAAGTATAAGTGATAATATAATGTACTATTAAGTATAATATAATAATAAATTATTTATAGTATAATAATACATTAAACTATGTTAAACATATCATCTATTTCGTTTGTAAGAAATTTACAATTTTTAAATACAGAGTTTGTATTCATATTTAAAAAATGCTTATGTTTCTAACTTTTTATAAGCATCGAACTTTTTATCATAAAAAAATATTGTTATTGAAGTAGTGATTAATTATTATGTTGTCTTTGGTTATGCAAGTTACACATAGTCATAATAAGATAAATAGTCAATAAGAAATAATCTTCGCTCTACTAATAAGCATAGCTTTTAATAGACAATAATGCTCAAGTATCTGTTTACAAGACATTAATTGTAATTACAATAAAAAAACGTATAATTTAAAACAGAACTTAGGAAATAATTTAAAAATTTTCTTCTAAAAATATTGTATTTACAAAATTTAACTACGAAATTTAAATTATTAAATGTTTCTTTATAGATTTTTCTTTAATGATATAAACAATTATCAATATACAATATTCTTCTACGAAAATAGTTGAATACTTCTAGATAAAATATAATACATAGTATTACATGTACAGAATGCAGTTTGTTAACACTCTATGATACTTTCACTCTATAAAATTCCAGAAGGGAATGTCGCAAACAGAAACACTAATTTATTGCTTCAGTTGGTTGCAATCTAAAAAAAATCTTAATCAGCGATTTCTTAATACCGCAAATATTTCAGATGTATCATGAACAAAGAATGAACGAAACTTTTAATCTGTGCATTTTTAAATTTTCATGAACATAATTAAAAAAAATACAATCTACAAGTAAAATTTTGTTTCTTCTACTAAATATTATAATAAATACGCTACTTTTATGTAGGATATTTTTACATACTACATGCATTGTGTGCATTTTCACACCTTTAAATTTTTTATAAATGCATCTACATATCCAAAATTTTCTACATATCCAAAAATTTGCGACCTACATATCCAAAATCACACAACTAATTCGAATTATATTTATTAAGCTGTTAGAAAATTTAATATTATATTTTACGTTTCAAAATTTTATTAAATTTCGTTATTTTAACTAACAATTGACTTTGATCAAAGTAATTCTTCAAATAGCTATACAATTTAAATTTGTAATTATACAAATTAAAGTATTAGTGCGCATGTTATTAGAATAATTATCTTATTCTGCGAATAATAAATATGGATAGTAGTTAGAAGTAGAATCATAAGTTATACATTACATGTGTTAATGTATAAGGTGAAGACGCGAAATTTGATTATCTCGAATAATTTTTAAGATACACGTTACATGAAAACATTCTTTGTACAAAAATTGTATGATTTGAAAGAACAGATTATTATCGACGCATGTATTTCTTTGAAAAAAAAAAGATTTTATGTAAAAGAAACATAACTAAGTCTCGTTTCTTTAAATTATCTTTAAAAAAAATATGAATTCGCATAAAAGTCTGCAGTTTATTAATGGCATTCCACTTCGTTTTGTATATAAAATAGTTTACAATTATACATTTATTTACTAATATTATCTATTTATATTTATTACACTAATAATAAGTTTTACAACTTTTATATTTATCTATCAAACTTATATTTTATATTTAATTATCAAAATTAGCTAATTGATTAATCTGAGAAGCAGAAATATTAATCTTAAATATTAATCTTTCGCGAACCTAAATATCATTTACATATCTAAAGGTTAGTCAATGCTTCCGTAAGTAAAATGGCATTGAGAAAATTTCTACAAAATAAATCAGAATATGTGATATTTCAATATTTCTAAATAAAAATTTTAAAGTTTTTTTTTTAGATTTAACTCCAAATTTCTTCCAATTATTTTCATAATTACACTATATCATAATTATATTTAACAAACAAAAAATTAAATATTTTTTTCACTCATAATAATATTTGCTATTATAATGTTATGAATAATTATAGGTACAAAGCAATTTTGACGAAAGATTAAATAAAAAGATGAATTATAACAAACAACTCTTAGAGTATATTTTAATTAAGTAAAAGTCACTTTTCGAATCTTCATTACCGACAGGAAATAATTAATTATTTACTACAAGATCATTCTATTCAATTGTGAATAAATTCACTCTGTTAATAAATATAGGTCGTCACAATTTAATTCAAAATATCGTCAATTACACTATAACAAGCAATTGTACATTCGAGTAAAAAGAAAAATTCATCTTCATTTTTAATATACAGACTAAGAATAATACTACATCGAGAATTTCTAATAATAGAGAATTAATGGATTTTGTATATTTGCAACATGGTAATATAAGTTTCTAAGAGATTCCAATAAGAAATTCCAAGTATTATATCACAAAATGCATTTATCAGCTTTTTTGCGAGAAAGAAAAGAAAATTATGGACAAAAGGAAGTTTGGCAAACTATCAATATTTTCTCCAACTGTTAAATAAACTATTAGGAGAAATTTCGCAGATAGCAGCTTCATGCAACATTTTCATTTATAAATATAATTCAAGCTCAATAGAGAAGTAAATTTTTAAGCAGGTTATATATTAAATATTTGAAAAAATTATATTTATAATTCCTATTCTGTTTTATGTTTATTAATAAATTTTTGACCCTGTGTTTTGGCACTTTGACATGTAGAATTTTTGTTTGAGAAAAAAGAAGATAGTTTTAATTTAAAAATCGATTGTTAGATTAATTTATATCAGTCAATACACTTTTATTTAAAAATAAATTAATACAATATTCTTCATATACATTTTAGTAAGTATATTATATCTAAGCTATTATTATTATTATTATATCTAAACTAAAAATGGAGTTTCTACACCGAACGCTTCAATTATATAATATAATCTTTAATATGAAGCTTATTCTTTAACTGTTTAATTTCTAAAATAGAAATTGAAGTTTGTCATATAATAAAATATTAAACTTATTGAATATTCGTTTGCATCGCACTTATTTAAGACTGTACTCCATTATAAATAAACCAGAAGGTTACATGATATGAACGAGCAAATTATGAGACATAACAAATTAACTTAGCAGACGGGGAATGGAACGAACGCACCTGTATAATTATTGTGCGGATGTACGCGCATAACGTAATTACAGATTTAGTGTCTGCAGTATACATTTGAATTGATGTCTATAAAATGTTTAGAATCCTTGTTCTTCTTTAAATATCAGAAACTTGCGAATTTTCGTAACCTAACGATTATTATTATAATTTTTCACTTTTGACCATTATTGAAAATAACGTTCAGAATAAAAGTCAGTTATCAGTTGTGTACAAACTGCAATATAACAAATTCTTCAAAGATTGCTTTTTTAAAAATATCTCCAGTTAACATTTTACTTTTTAAATAACACTAAAAATTTTTAACCTTATATTGTTGTAGTTGATATCAAAATGAATTCAACGATCGATATATTATATATACCTAATCTATTAATATCGCGATAAATTAAAGTTTCGTTTGTGAGCGTGATTTTGAAATTATATATATATAATTTTTTCACATACTTTCAACAGTAAATGATAAGCATGTGTTTCACGCCAAAAAAAGGATAACTAAATATACAAATTCCACAGAACTATGTACGTTAAAAGAAATAACCTTAAATATTGGAATAAACTGATAACTTTTTACACAAAAGTATCAAAAACGTTGTTACATTATCTGAAAATTTCATTAACTCCTTTCATCCGGCATCAAGTTAGCTATATTATTTTTAATAAATTTTTGTGTCACTAAATTTGTAACGATATTATAAACATAGCGAAAGAGAAATAAATTTTCTAATAACTTCAGATACAATGAAATCTTATTTGAACCATTATTTCTCGAATATTTTGATATTCGAACTGTTTGTACTGATAATATAATATTCGAATAATTAATTAATTCGAAAAATAAAGATAACACACAAGATGTGTAATATTACATTTAAGATGGTAAACTGCAAAAAATAAAACGCAGTACTATACAAAGCAAAAACGTTTAATCTTTAGTATCATGATTTTTTATTTCATCCACAAGAATTTCTATCAACACACGTTTGTTCATACTTTATAAAAAAAAAAAACCAAAAAATTTCTTTCTAGTGTAACAATTTGAAAAATAGAAAAATATAAATGTCACGACTATATCAATTCGATTGTGCTTAATTATTATATGGAATGTTATATTCACAAACATTATATTTATGAAAAAATTTAAGGAAAGGAAAAAAATTAACTGCAATTAAAATACAACTTTCTTAATGGAAATTAATCTCTAGATAAAACATTTTTGAATTGGAAATGAAAAATTTTGTAAATTTTGCATTTGGTGCAATTAAAAAAAAGGTGCACAATGATGACGGTCACGATATAATACTAACTGTAAAACATTCGTGTGCTCTCTTCCAGTGATCCACGAGTGTTCAATTTACATGTCTTTTTAAGTACCATGAACAATTGTTATAAGCGTTAACATAAAACGATACATCAAGTATCATTAGAATACAAAAGATTAATCGAATACTTTTGATTCTTTATTGGAGGCTTTTACCGTATATCACAAGAAATCATTGCTCGATCCTTAATGAATTAAGAAGGCGAATGTTTTGTTAACAATAACAATAATTGTTATAATAATTCTTATTACAATACATTCATCTATAAAAAAGAAATTAAAAATTAAATTTAGAAAATTTTTTAAATTAGAATACATTGTCCCATAAATTTTTTACATTGATATCATATACCTATCCCAACAAGTCTCAGTGATGTAAAGAAAACATGTGTGAGGAAGAAATTTATTTATTATATGCTGAGAGCTTACATCTTAACAGACACATGGACATTTATTTATCATACGAATGTCTCAAAAGGATGAAGAGAAATACTTAATTGATGAAATGAATGGAACGAACGTACCTGTACAATTACTACGCGCATAGTGTAACAACTGCAGATTTAGTGTCTGCAGTATCCATTTAAGGGAATAGCAATTTCACGGGTGCTGGAAGACACGGTAGAACCTCAGCAACGTGAAGCGCAACGACGACGAGGCATAGAAAGAAAAGAAGAAAAAAAAGAACGAAGTGGAACCGAGGAAAAAGGAAAGCAGAATGAGGGAATGCGGGTTGGAATAAGTCAGGTGAAAAAGAGAAGGAAAGAATGAAAAAGAGAGACGCAGGCCACACAAGGAGAGTGTCTTAACCACACAGGTATCGCGATATCGATGGCAGCCGGTCGTGCGAAACGATTAGCAAACCGTAACGCACCAGAAATCAGGATCGAGCCATACGTCAGGACAGGTCAATCAACTCGAAGTAATCAGAAATAACGAGAGTCGTATTTGCTTTTCTAACGAGCAATCCTATTTATGAATCGCCGCTTTCGATTAATCATCCAGACTCCACGCTCGATAGCAAAACTAAAAACGATGAAAAAGCAGCGATGCTTTTTCATACAATGACGCTGCGACAAAATCATTCAAATGTGTTTCTTACTCGTTCGGAGGTTATTAAGTGGAAAAAACTAATAGGAATCTGTATTGCGCCGATAGCTAACGCAATACGTAACGTTAACGATTAAAAGTAATGAATTCAAGATCGGTTGTAATTATCCGTTGGTAAACATTGACTTCGATTCGATAAAAAAAGGTATTATTATTATATAACTAAGGCAGCAACTTTGGAAATATGTAAATAATTGTAGGAAAACAGTCGACAAAATTATCACAGAAAAAAGATGTATATACACAATCACGTTTAATAATAACCGAAGGAAATGAATTTACAAGTATTTAATGTTGATTAACACGTTAACTGCAATGTAAAATTTCACGATTCGTCTATATTTTATTTATGGAAAATATCGTGTTACAATAAAATATAATGAAAGGGCAGTTTTCTTATAGTATTAGTTAATTATTTATGCTATTTAAAATATTTTTATTGAGAAATAAAAGCGAAACTGTGGATAATATCATATGATACATACTCAATGAATTATACAATTTAAATAAAATACTATTGAGAAAATATTACTTCAATCTTTTATTTAAATTTTATTTGCTTGGATCAATTTGAAATATATAAAACAGAAGTTGCTATATCTATAAGATAATTATTTTTTTTACATCATTGATTAATAAAAATATTTTTATATTTGATTGCGAACTAAAAAAGTTAAAAGAAATATTAAAAGTAATAAATATAAAAAAATATGTATTCAAAATATCATTATTATTATTGATTTAAAATATTTTTGAGATTTTATTATTATTATTATTATTATTGTAAATTTTATTGAAATTTTATTATTATTATTATTGTAAATTTTATTGAAATTTTATTATTATTATTGTAAATTTTATTGAAATTTTATTATTATTGTAAATTTTATTGAAATTTTGTTATTATTATTATTATTGTAAATTTTATTATTATTATTATTGTAAATTTTATTATTATTACTTGTAAATTAATCATATATAGTAGAATATAGTATCAGTCACTCATTTATATAATATCCAATATCAGTCACTTATTTACATAACAGATTATGTAGATTTTTATGCATTTATAGGAAATTGCAAGATATAAAAATGTAAAATGTATAATATGCAAAAATATATAAATATATTATAATCTATAGTAGATAAAATAAATTTCTACTTAGGTCCCGTTTTCTTTTAGCTATAAAATCTTTCTTTTATCTATAAAAATTTAAAAATGCGTAAAAATTCGCAATTTAAATGTACGAAATACTATTAATATCAATAAAAATACTAATAATTTACAAAAGACAATTTCTAAAACTAAATATGAAATGGAAGTGCATATATATTTCTACTGCGTAAAATATAATATATATTTCTTATAATTATATTCTGTTACGTGTAAGATAATGTAGATTTGCTATTAAATATGAGATCATTAATATATTTCCGTAAGCGGTGCTATTATAAAATAAAATTTATTTCTACGTATTTCAGCTGCATCTTGAAGTTATATCATAAAATCTAACAAATTATAATACATAATTTTTAATTGTAACATAAAATGTAGAGATGATAGCGATAAATCAACCAATCACGTAAAATTAAATCATTATCATTATAGCTATCGTGTTAATTGCAGTGGAATACTAATGAACGATTTAATACAAGATCAACAGTTGTTGCATCTTATCTTTTGCAACCGGGGAATTGCACAGAGGCAAGATCAAAGTCGACAAGTAGTCTTTAGATTATCTTGTAAAAATACGTTATTAAATTATCCCAAAACTAGATTCTCTTACGCAGGCATGAGTAACTGACCAATTATTAATTTCATGATTATCATTTAACATTGACAAGTTGTTTGTAATACATAATACAGTGACAAAAATA
The DNA here is from genome assembly GCF_011392965.1 of Frieseomelitta varia. Taxonomy (NCBI): domain Eukaryota; kingdom Metazoa; phylum Arthropoda; class Insecta; order Hymenoptera; family Apidae; genus Frieseomelitta; species Frieseomelitta varia. The sequence continues at coordinate 578,569 of NW_025110166.1, read as the reverse complement.
GTACCGTTATCGCGATGCAAACTGGTTTCCTGTAATCGATGAAAGCAAACCAATCAGTGTGTTATTATAGATGGTAATGTTAAAATCGTATCATCTTCAGTACACCAATGTGTTTAAATCTATTTAAATTAGTCGAATAGAAGAATCACATGGCCAACGCTTCTAAGAGTACAGTATGTACTTATTGACAACCAATGGAAGCAATCAAGAACGTTATCTCGCTGCTGACACACATTTCGTAACGAAACAAACGGCGTGATTGTCGTATGTATTATTCGGCTATAAGTGGAAGCCAAATGTACCAAATAATTTTTTAATCTATCAATAATAAATATGAAGGATTAGGAAATAATGATTTGTAATGTATTAGCTTAAATTATTATTTCAAAGCTAATCATTAATAATTATTACTTGGTAGATATACTGTCAAATAGTGTAAATTAATTTATTCAGTTAGTAGATATACTGTCAATTAATATAAGTTAATTTATTCATTTAGTAATTAATCTTGACAAACAGAAGATATTAGATATTTAATATAATTAATATAATATGTATAAATATAAAAAAAATTTAGAAAAATTCGTGTAAATATATAACGTGTAACGGAAAAGTTTTTTATTTTCAAACTACCTATATAATTTCTAAAACATCAGATAAGAAAAATTTATAATACAGATATTTTTCTAAAATAAGAAAAATTTATAATACAGATATGTTTCTAAATTTATAATACAGATATTCAATTATAATACTTGAAACTAGTAAATAGATTATCAGTAAATTACATTTCAAATTAAAATATATTGTCGATCAATCTTTAAACAAATAATTTGCTGAATATTCATCTGCTATTATTAATCAGCTAAACTATTCGAATATTTTTGAGTAGTAATGTACATACAATGTAAATACATATAATACGTATAAAATATTTGTTTATAACTCTATAAAAAAAAAAACGTAAGCTGACTGAATTTTATATAATATTTCTTTCTTTTTTTTCTTTGTCTGCAGATTAAGCATCTAGCATTTAAATATTTAACCTTTTGTTTTGAGTGTTTAGTACTAAAGCATTGTACAAATAATCTTATGATCAATTATAAAATAATTGATCTTATTAGAGGTTCAAACAGTTAGAGTACAGTACATTAAACAAATACCTCAAAAAATATATATTTAAAAATGGAAGAATTTTTTAATTTCTTATATACTTCTCAGTATTAAACTCTTAGATTTTTGCTTAAATTTTAAACATTTAAAGAGATAAACTTATATCGTATATACAAAATATAGAGCATATCTGTTCTTATATACAATACAAAATAAATAAATAGATAATGTAATCCTTAAAAAGATCATGTTTGCAAACAGCACAAAACTTATTTATCTAATGAATATTTAATATTTAAGTAATACCTTAGTTAATACTTTAAATTAATATTTAATACTTAAAACTTAAAACTTAAAAAATATGAATTAGAAATTTTTTATAACAGAATAGAGATCAACTTAACTATTAATTGTTTTAAAAGTTACAATCTATGTAGAAACAATGCCCTCAAAACAAACTTGTTATCCTTCTGATGACGACTTAATGTTAATATCATTGTACAATTCAATCAACCAGGCGACCTTGACCCCCTATTTACATACGTGTAAATCAAACGCAACATATAATGTTTGGAGTTCAGAACTTTAAACATTAATGAACTCTAGGCACGACTAAATAATTGTATTAAATCCAATAATAAAAAGTACAATTCTTCATTAAAAATAATAGAAACCTTACAGGCATTTAATTAATAAATAATACCGTATATAGAGAAACAAAATACAAATAGATTTATAGCTTTCCTATTCTCTTTATTTTTTTTTTTTTACATTTATATTTTCTCGGACATTTTTTCTTTTTACAATATTTAAAAATTTTCTATAAATATCTTAATAATAGTTAATGAAATGTAACAGCCATTTTCTGGTCGTATAGAATAACAGCAGGATTAATTTTCACGGTATACAAAGTAGAGCGTCATTTATAATACAAATATATATTATGTTAAATATAAAATCAATCAAAATTAATTGATTAATCACTGCTATCATTATAAGAAACATTTGAATTTATAAAATTTTCGAGGAAAACATATCTTTATTTTTTATTTAGTGCATACACGACAAAAATTGTTAAAAATGAATCTAGGATTGTGAAAGGTCTACACTTTGAAATGAGTCTCATTGCTATACAATTTCTTATACGAAATTATAACAGTTTAAATATTATCAATTTTTCGAAGTATTGGAAATTTGGCGTATATAAGTTTGTGTCCGCAACTGTATAATCATTATATTTTTTGAATTACGACATACATTTGAAGTATTATCGATATTTACAAATACAAATACAGATAAAAGTAATCAATAATTGGGAGTGGTATTGCCGAATTCTATGTATATAAATTTTCAATATCAGATTTTTCAGAAATCTCAAACATAAAATTATATTTTTAATTTTTTACTTAATCTTTCATATAAAAACATCTCTTTTTCGAATGAGAAGCCAAAACGCCTTACTTGTATACTATGTACTGAATATATCTACTCAAAAATTAACAAGTAGATTTTTATATGTAATTAACGTAATAAACCTCGGTAGAAAATTGTTTTACTATTGTACTGAATATTATAAAAAATAATATTTTGGATATTTTATACATTTTTTTATATTACGTGCAATTTCACACCTCAAAATTTTCTATAAATGGAAATTATGATAATTAAAAAGTGCAGTTTATTAATAAATATCACCCATTCTAAAATTTTAAATTACAGATAAGAATTTTAATTTAATATAATGTAATTCTTTTATTTTCATTTCAATAATTTAATAATCCAATAATAATAGAATATTTTTAAATAAAACTATAATTAATTATTATTATATCCTAATTATTAGTCCTTTCTTTCGAATTTCGTATTTTTCCAATGACTAGATTGAATTACATAATCTTTTGGTATAAACGCGTGGCGATTACCAACCTGAAAAACGATCGACGTGTTACAATAACATTTTGAGATCTGATTTCATACGAGATACACTGTCTATACGAGATCAACGGATCTCTTCCTGTACAGGTCACGGATGAAAGTAAAATGAAATAAATGCATTGTAGAGGCTTGATTTTACATTATTATACGATCTTTTTCACTGCGATATAAAAATCGATTAACGAAACACGATACATCAGCTTTCGTGGATTTAACTAATACTGTAGTCTATTTAATTCTTATTAATATCTGATTTTCTTTTATTATTATAATATCTATATCTTCATATTTTATTATTATATTTCAAAATTTAAATGCTAAAAATTCTGCACAATTTGTTGGTCTTTTGCTATATTACTATATTTTTCAAATATGAAATATGAATCATTCCTTCGAAGAGAAGTACGTGTTAACAAATACAATTCAACATAATTTAGTATAGTTTAATATAATATAATAAGTATAATTTAGCATGCCGTTTAACATAATTTAAAAAAATTTGGACATTTGGAAAAATATTTGTACATTTTCAGAATTAAAAATATTAAAGCTATATAAGAATAAATATGACACTTATACAAATACAATATAAATTTTACAAGCGTTTAAAAAGATAATATTAAGTAATTTTCCGTTCCTACATATTTATTACCTATTAATATTACAGCTAATTATAAACATTAGCTATTATTCACTCCTTTTTAATTAGCTTACTATTATTGTACTAGCTATTATATTGTATAAAGTATAAAAAAGTAATTTTGTTTTATATACTAAATATATATCTTTGGAGTTTAGTACATTTTATATAAGGTATTTTCAATCGGATGTTACAATCGAAAAAGATTATTAACGTAAGATGATTTTACACGAAAAAGTAAGTGGAAAATAAAGAATAAATGTTTTTCATTTAAAGCTCCGTTTTCGAAAAAATCGAGTTCGAAAAAATCTATCAGGTACATTTAAATTTTGCTATATATGTATAAAATAGCATACAGCGTAATCTAGAAACCGTACTATATTCCTATCGAAGATAGAATATATTTTTGTTTTTGTCGGAGATAGAAAAAAATTGTAGAGAAAAGTATTACATTGTTTAAAAAGTTCCAACTGAACAGTACAATTGCACTTGCCAAGTCTGCTATTTTCTTTTCACGAATGTATTTCTTGTATTATTTTGAATAAAAGATTATTGGGACGCAATATCGAAAAAATTAATATTTTCTGAAATATACTACGAAAGAAAGTACCAAAATAAATATAAGCAAAGAATTAAATGCAGAACACTTTGTTTTTTATTTATAATAAAAAAATACATGCATTTAACGCTGTAAATTTGTACATAATCGGATGTTATTTTTGTGTAATTTCTGTTAAGTTTCTATTGCGAAAAAATATTATACAAAACTATTTTATTTACGATAAATTTGCAAAAAGAGTATCGACGAGTATAAACGAATATCGTGTTATATTGCGACACCTTTAAACGAGAGAAAAAATGTAGCAAACATGTAATATAAAAGTTATCTTATCTTATCTAATGCAATCTTTCAAAGATTACTCTTTGAGAATAGTTTCTAGCACACGAAATATCTGAGTAACCAACAATTTTCCTTGATGAACTATTTTCCATATGTGTAATATTAATACAAAAAAAGTAAAATTCCATTATAATAGAGCAAAGTAATGAATTAATGGACAAATAAAAATTCAAGAAGTATATTTTCAGAATGCTCAATATTCAATATATGCATTAAAATCAGATACAATGAATGCAAGAAATTCACAATAAATAATTAAATGACGTAGTTAATCAATTATTTACAGTGCCTTCATTTCACTTTCTGATGATTTCACTTTCATTAATATTATAACGTACAGTTTAACGTACAGTTTGCATAAATTCCAACATTATATTTCTCACTTCATTCTCTAAATGATTAATACTATATTTAAATTAAAATATTTCAATTACATGACTTATAGGAATTATAATACCCGATAAATATAATAATGATGGAGTTATAATATAGTAAGTGAAATAGGTATAGAATGATATATACATAAATTTAAGAAATTTATAAAATATACTCAATACATGTGAATAATATTATAAATCCATTAGACATATTTTATTTAAATTAAAATCATATTTCAAATCAATATTCAGTTCAAATTTTCTCAACTGTAATAATATGATATTTATTGTTTAACCATTTCATGTATTATTAAAGTATTTTCAATACTTTCTGTTCATATATGTTGAAATAAAAATATAATATTTGTTTTAACAAAGTGTATGTAGTTGTAAAATTTTCAATCATATTTTTTTGCAATTATTAGAATTTTTATGCATTTATAGGAAATTTGAAATATTGAACATGTAAGGCATATTTTAGCATCTATATTGAATATTTTTTTAATTATAATAATTTCGGTGTTCTAATTAAAATATGTTTTTAACAATAACAACAATGAAAAGTTACCAAGTATAAGAAACATGCATTATTGTTCAAAATTTTGGAGTAAATAAAAAATAAATAAATAAATAAAATAAAACCATGTATTTTCAGCAAATAAGATGGTACTATATATATATATATATTTTTTTTTTTTATATTATATATACAGGGCGTTTCATGAAAACCAAACCACTTGAACATTTTCTCTATTAGTACGAAAATTATTTCTAACTTAAACAAATTAAAGAGACGAATCGAATAGAAGAACTATTTTCTAAATATCATTTTTTAATGTTTTTTTCAAGATCATTGGCATTTTTTATATAAAAATCGTATATTCTTTTTCTATTTCATCAGGTAACTCATGAAAAAATACATTCAGATATATTTGTGACATGACCTTCAAATGACCTTGGACTTTAAATTAATGTGAAACTTATATTGAGCAAGATTCTGATAAACCCTAATTCGCCTTTCAAAAATGTAGTGTAATTTTTCCCAGCTTGCGTACCGTTGATAAAGCAAGATCCAATTATCTTATTATAATTCCGCATTAAATATTAAAACTATCGCGGATTCACAACCGATCATCATACCAATAATGCATATTTCTTAAGTTTAATTAACCATGATTTGTCGAAGATGTTTCATCGGTAAATAATATTTTTGTGAAAAACATTTCATTAGGTTGACGTATGAGCCACTGATCAAAGTTTAAACGATTTTCGAAGTCTCTTCCATCAAGGACTTAATGAACAGATAAATGGAAAGGATGACATTTTTTTACATAAAGCATTCGGAATATGCTTGAAACGTAATTAGTTTCACGTGCAAGTTGTCTTAAATTAATATGTAGATTTTCATGGACTTTGGCGATGACGTTTTTTTGGTTAACAAAATGGATAACAATTTTATGTATTTCTTTCTGTCGACCAGCTTCACGAAATGTTTTAGTGATATTTACGTATGTAATGACGCGATGGACGAAATTCTTTTTTATAAATTCGAAAGCTTCTCTCAGATACTGGCAAGCCTTGCCATAAATGAAAATCATTTTCTTGTTCTGAATAACTAATTATGGATCACTTGTCGACTTGATACACCAAGAGAATTAATAATGAACAATGCTTGAGAGAACTAATAATAAACTAATTTCATAGTGTTGTAATAGTATTTGTTTACTTTCAAGATCACTTCTATTTCGTCTGCAATCTCACTTAACATAATTAATTTAAAAATATTAAAGTCCAAAGTCATTTAAAGATCATATCATAAACATATCTGAATGTATTTTTTCATGAGCTACGTGATGGAATAGAAACAAATACATGTTTCCTAGATAAAAAAAGAGCCAATAACCTTGAAAGAAACATTTAAAAAGATAACTCTATCTATCTCTACTAAATCTATTCTGTACTCTATCCGATTCGTCTCTTCAACCAGTTTAAGTTACGTAAGGAACGATTTCCATATTATCATTAATAAAGAAGATATTCAGGTAGTTGGTTTTCGTGAAACATCCTATATATTGTATATAATTATAATATGTAAATTTATTTCTGAATTTTAAATATGAACATGGATACTCCGATCTTTTGAAAAATTAAAAAAAATCTTTAATTGCCATTTATCATGACACACAATTAATTCTATTTTCCTGTCCATTGGGAAAAGAACTTTATAAACCATTATTATTATTATTATTATATAAAACAACACCAAGCGTATGTCTAAATATAAAATATGAGATTTATTTTCTGAACATAGAACATGAAATTGAATTTTTTAATATTTATTTTGGAATTTTTCAAGTGTTCTGAAAAAACTTCTGAAAAAATGAAGAATACTTAATTAGCGAGCCATTCTTCTTGATATTACACACAAACGATTGTTGGAAGATACGTAGTTTCTGAGAAAAAAAAATTCATTTTGACACGTTACGTGATTCATAGGTTACATAACGCACCGTATCACAATATTACATCAGAATTTCACCATACAGGTACACTGTGCTTTCGTTGTCCACCATCGATTTCGCATACGGTGAACGGAAATGGCGAACGTAATATGGATCACGCGCAACGCCGCTAACCGTTTCGAACAACGTGAAACAAATGCATGCAAGTAAAATGAAAAGAATGAAAGACCAGCCGAGAGAAGATAAAATGAATATGCCGAGGTTGTAGGTCATTCTGTCGACTTCAGAATATCAGCATTGCTAATATCGTCAGCAATGTCTTTTCCTGCTTTACCAGCCAACCGGATGAACGCACGCAATATTCCAACTTGCATCATTTCTGACAATTATTTGCGTGAATGTTATACAATGAATATTGATGATCATTAATTATCATACGATTCATTATAAAATTACCTCAGGCGATATTCTAGTTTAGAATGTTAAATTTTAAGTAATTTTCAGTTACGTTCAATTCATTTTTCCTAAAAAAAAAAACCACAAGACTTTCTGTAAAGACTTTTTGCACATATATTTATGGATATTTAATGTTAGAACCATCGATAATTAAAACCTAAAATTTCTATCAGAGATATTAAAGTAAAAAAATAATGAAAATTTAAAATATAATAGAGCACACAAGTTATCGTTTAAAACAGATCATTTAAATTTCCAAAAATATACTGTTTCAAATCTGTAAAATTTCCAACGAAAGTTTTTTGGTTATTTTGGCCAATTTAATAGTTTTAGTCTTAAAGCATAAAAATTAGTTTTTTGAAAGTAAGAATAATCATTACATAAGTTATGTTTCTTTAATAGAGTCCATTCAAAAATAAGAGTTTGATTGATACGATTAACTAAAATGAATCTGTCTTCATATTGTATTGTCTGAGTAAGATCTAAAAATTAGTTTAAAAATTAAACATTTCTTATATACAGTGAAATTATTATAAGATTGTTCATAATATTAAAAATTTTAACAAGATAAGAAATTTAATTAAAATTAAATATTATTTTAAATTAATTAAAAAATTTTAGTAAAAAAAACTTAATTATATAATAGAAAAAATTTTAACAATATTTCGTCTTAATAATTTCATTAATATAATCTGATTTACATATTAATATAGAATAGCAATATATTAATATCGAATATATTTACTTGAAAATGGCCCAAAGCTTTGTTTATATCTAACAGTACAATTGAGGAGTGCAAATATTCACAAATTTCTATTTAGATTTTTTTTGTAACATTAAAAAATTTCATATTTCTCCTTAATGCTTTCATCAACACAATCTGCTTTATGTACTTTGTAGAAATACAATATAATACTAATATGTATTTTACTCGAAAAGAGCCTGCACATCTTGCAACAGTATAATTATCTTGTATAAATCTAACACACATTCATTATTAGAAATATTTTATATGTAATAATTATTTTTAATTTTCTAAATATTAATATAATTCAAACTACACAAAGCTTTAATTGAAACTATACTTGTAGCTTCAATAAACACGATCATACTTTGTTGTCATTTGGAATTATACATCTTGAAAAATTAACTCTTATTATTCTATTTGACAAGACTGCTTGAGGAAAACTTTTTCTAGATGAATTAATGTAATAATTTTTTATGTTGCAAAGATACAAAGTATTCATTACCTTAATAGGAATGAAGAGATTTTATATATGAGCCTGATCAACTCCATTTTTCTATTAATTTCTTAATTTCTTTACATAAGTACAAAATTAATATCCAATTTTTAGGAAATGAATAATTTACTTTCATAAGTTCAGAAAATGATGCAAATAATAATAAATTCTAAGGTAAAGTTATAAAAACAATATTTATAATATCATTTTCTATACTTTGAAGTTAGTCAATTTTACTGAATCTAAACGAAAGTAGGTATTTGATATAAAAGGAACAGTTCAAGATTGCTATAGCTTTTTCATTTAATATTTTTGTACTTCTTTTACGCACTTCATACTCTATTTTTAATATAACAATATTTTTTTTATGATATTTTAATTTTTAATATTTTAATTTTTTTTCCTTATAATGCTTTAATTTTTGTATTTTTAATATTTCAATTTTCTTTCTTATGATATTTTAATCTTTGCACTTTTAATAATTTAATTCTTTTTATGATATTTTCATTTTTGTACTTGTAATATTTTTATTTTCTTTCTTATGATATCTTTTTATAATTTTCTAATGTAGCTCTAATTTTTCGTTTATTTCATACTCCTGTCACTAATTCTCTGCATTATTCTTCCTTCTTTTTATTATTATTCAGTTTTTTTCTTCTTTATTATTTTTCCCTTTTGTGTTAATTTTTTAACTTTTCACGTGTCAGTTATTGCGTCAACGCTTCCTTCTTGAAAAGTTTATGAAAACTTACAATACGTAAAGATACACGTTAGAAGATCAAAAAAATTCATAAATTAAACAAGAACAACCAAGTAACAAGCTCTACTAATTGCTTTCATATTTCTGTGTAGTTTGAGGTATTAGATCAACATTGCCTTTGATGGAGTATATAACAGATAAACGGACTTGCGGTTTTGTGGGATATGTTTAATCGAAGGTTTGTAATTAATACCGAAAGAAAATTTCAATAAAAATGATAATATTTAAGCAGTTTCTATATCGATTATTTGTAAATCGAGAAGGCATTATTTGTAAATTGAGAAGATGAGTTAAACAACTCATTAAGTTTAAAATAAAATTTTTAAAATATATAAAATATATACTTGTATATATCGAAATTCAAAACGATATTATTTTTGAAATATTTATTATATTTATAAAACAAATTATCATTAAAATAAAAAGTTAAATAGAAAAATATTATTGTATGCTTCGCTATGTATTAGAAATTATATATAATTATATCAATCGATATTATGTTATATTTATTGCACAACTTAACTTTAGGCAAATGTAAAGTTCTATAGTATTTCTACAATCAAGTTTTTAGAATCAAAATTATACATTAAAGAATAAAGTTTCTTTAATTAGCCCAATCGATTGCAAAAATCAGAATTGATCTTTGAAATTATCTGTAGTTTTTATGCTAGTTTTATGCAGTTAATCGGTTTTTAAGTATTTCTTCCGGGAAATTGCGTCGATTTCTAAATGAATTTCTAATCATTTTAGTTACATAACAAATATTAAAACGTTTTTGTCAATGAATAATTAATAAAATAAAATAAAATAATAATTAAATGGATAATTAATCATTATATATTAAAAGTAATTAATATATAATATATAATATGAATGAATACATCGATACCGTAATTAAGTATATAAAGAAGTATTGTACAGAGATATAATTATTAAAATTAATTATAATTATTAAAATTATACATAATCAATGCTTTAAATAACAAACTATATTAGTAACTATATAGCAGATTTCAATGTATTTATAGAAAAAATATAAAATTGCACAAAATGTATGTAGTATGAAGAAAGATATGTATAAAATATTCAAAATATACATATTACTTTTTATAATACTTGATACTTGATACAACATAATTTTCTATCAGGATTCTATTCTTTAAATTACATTTCGAAAAATGTAGAAATCCACATTTTTTTAACAACGAATATTCTGATTTATTAGATGAATTTTTTCAACAGCATTAAGAATCAAGCAATGATTTATTATTATAAATACTTCAAGTCCTTGAAATTTTGTAAAATTATAAAATATAGAAGACATAATTATAAGATAATGATAAACGAAATATTGAAATTTCTTTTCAGGAAATATTGAAATTTCTTTTCCCAATTTTAAAAGATAGACTTTTCTATTATGTGATATGACATTTATTTCCAATAGATTGATAATAATGATCAATGGAAAAATTGAAAATTAATAAATTATTATTAATAAAGAAGAATAATGTACATAAGAAATTTTGTAAATAAAATATGTGAAATATATCATCTATTATATTAGAACATATATCTCCATATATCAGTATTATGTGCGAATTCGAAAACGAAATAAGTACTCTAAAGATTACTGTCCCTCAGTTATTTGTACAATTCTTAATTGATTTAATAAATATATTTCTATGTTACATAAATGATATTGAAAATTTGTTCAATGTAATGAATAAAAAAAAAAGAAATAAATATTGCGTTGATTTATGTTCGTCGCATATAACGATAACACACATTGATAAGTTTACGATAAAACATAACAAAATCAGCAAGAGTTCCAATAAAGTTTTTAGTTTGCTCGATTTGTGATAATTACGTATAATGTCACGTAATGATAAGTTCGTGTTCTTTGGAAAATTTTCAATTTATTGCCTGCAATTACGTTATATTAAATTCACATTAACTTTCGCATTACATGATTCCATATATCTTTAGATTTCATCATTATTTTAGATGTAATATTCAATTCTTATATTTATTTCTTTTATATTATAATGTTCTATTGTAATAAAATATTATATTTATACAATTATGTTTTCTTCATATTTAATTATGTTTTATATTTGTATCTTTGCTTTTAATAATAACCTACAGACATGGAATAAATTCTATACATATCAATAATTGACTATTAAAAATAAATAATTGTTATACATTAAATAACATAAATAACGAAAAAAAAGTAAAACAGACGAAATTTCTGCAATTTTATGGAGTATTATATTCTTAAGAAAAAAAAAAATGATAAGAAAATATATTATCACTTCGACAGTTTCACAATCAATGAATTGCAGAATATACTATTTACTCTAACAAGCTTATCATAGCATTAAGAAAACTTGTATTATTTAAATTTTTTTACTTCACTAAGACAGAAGTAAGAAATATTGATATCATTAGTTATGATATCTGTCTACGATACAAATTTGTAACTCTAGTAACCTAACTACATATATGCATATTTTTATTACATAATTTTGTGATTAATTTGTAACGGAATTATCAATATTAATGGGTCATGTAAACATACACTAAATGAACAGATTAGCACCCTAGAATAAATTAATAACACAAAAATACATCAGAAACTTAGAAAATATAATTTAAAATTTTCAATTCCTTGTCAATAATTTAATAATATAACTACTATTGCAATAATGAAACTTTTTTTTATGAAGTTATATTATATTTCTTTGTTGCTTGTTGGAAAATTCCGACAGGAGTATTTAACAACTCAAGAAAGACACGTGAAGCAAAAAACAAAAGAATAAAATTAATGCAAATAATCATAAAGCTAGAACTGTAGTAGTAAAAAAGTAGCTTCGATGACGTCTGATTTAACTATAAACATCGGAAAACTTATCGTGATATTATAATGCATTTTGCGTTGCATCAATTGGACTTTGTACTTTAGATATTCCTGGTACAAATCCTTTGATGCAAGTTAAATTATGTCATCAATAAATTATTGATAATTCTTCTAAAAAAACTAAAGCTATAGAATTTAACAATAGTTTTCAATATCAGTAAAAATCGTGAAAATATTACAAAATATTATGGCAGAACTTTATTTGTTCTATTGCAAAACATTCTTATTAATTGTGATGACAAATTATATTGGAAAATACAATACTACGGGAAGAGGATGAATCAAGAGGTCAAGTTTTAGTATTTTTCAGGAAACGAAAATTTATTTTTTAATAACGTTACAATTTCATGTTTTCTTCATATATTAAAATAAATGTAAAACTCAGGAAATTTTAACTCGATATAGACAATGATAACGAGTATACACACGAGAAACATGTTGAACTCAAATTAACTCAACTTAAGTTCAAAGTTTCTTAAAATTGACATTCCCCTTTTACTCTTGGATCCTTTATATAGTGTATTCCTATATAAGCGATTCCTGAATTTTTCATAAAATTATATTTCATAAAATGAAGCTACCATATTTTATGAAAATACAATAAAATGAAGCTACCACATTTAAGTAAACATAAAATGAGTATTATACATATACATGTATATAAATTTATAAATGTGTTATTAAAATAAAAATAGAAAATAATAACAAATTGTTTTTCGTAACGAACGTTATCACATCTAAATCATTAAACATCAGGTTGATCTAGATCTCATTGAGTTTCTACTTTAAAAGTGAGTTTACATAATTAGAATTAATGTTTGATAATTAGAATTTAATAGAAAATTTTGTTAAGGATTTATGTTAGGAATTCATATGAGGAATTTATAAAATTAAAGAAAATAATAAAACGAATATAATGAATGGATTTTCGAAGGAAATTTGAATGAATTCAATTTTTACATTTCAACATTTTTGGAATAAAATTAAAAAAAATTTTAGATATTTTTTATCGGATAAAAAATCAGCCCATTATTTCGTAAATTGTTTAATAAAACAATCTTCTTCCTTATTTTTATTCATAAAATATATAAGCTTCATTTGAGAAAACTTGAAACATTCTACATACTAATGCTAAGTATTTTTATTATAGCAAAGAACATTCTAGATATTATTTTATACACATATTACTTTTGTATTATAGTTTTAGATTTCTACTTGCTAAAAATTCTATAAATTTTTAATTACAAATTCATAATTAATAAATTACTGCTATAAATAATATTTATATCATAAATTCTGAATTATTCTATCAAAAGTATAGAAAACATTATGGAAAAAGAAGTATGGATGCAATCATATAAGTTCATAATTTTAATAATAAACACAAATAAATATTTTTAATTAATAACAGAAAATTTAATAACTAACAAATTTATAGTTGTCACAATCACTAAATTAGAAAGAAGAAACTACAATATAATTATATACATATAGCATTCAGATACTGTATAAGTTATATTTCTGTTACAATATTTAACACCCATTATAAGCCAATTCACGCGTCAATTATACGAATTTCTATCAATCGTCGCTTAATATCAGCAATCATTTCCAATCAGTATCATCTTAATTATGCGAAGATAAATCGATGCTTCGAAGAAATTGAATACTTCACTCAGAAGAATATTTATTTCAGAAGAATATTTATTTAAACTAGATTACAAAATATTATCACACAAATAGAGAATGTCGAATTATTTGATCAATGCATAAAAAATATAAAATGTCCTGGTATTGAAAATACAACTGGAAAGAAAGCGATTCTATATGAAAAAATATATAAAATAAAATAAAAAATAAAATTTTTCCATTTTTAAGAAAATATTTTTCATTTTCATGAAAAAATATATAAAATAAAATTTTTCTATTTTTAAGAAAACATTTTCCACTTTCATGAAAAAATATATAAAGAATAAATAATAAAATTTTTCCATTTTCTATTATAAACATACACTTCATAAATTTTGGCTTAACAAACATATACTCAATATGTTCGTAATATATTTTTAAATTGAGTTTTCTTAAAAACGATACGTCTTGTAAAAAGATCATACCTACACTTTTGACTTATTTTTACAAGTAGAATAATTCCCTTCATTATTTACTCTTAATCTTTTATTTATTAAATTTACTCTTAATCTTTTATTTATTTACTCGTAATCTTATTCTTATTTTTGAAATGATAGAAGTGGCCTTGAAATCTTGAAAACGCTTCCACCTAGATAAATCCAATGGCCATCGTAAAATGTCTCTTTCGAAACATTTTAAATTTTATTTGAAACATTATTTGCGATAACGAATACTTTGAGATAATCGCGTGGAAAGATTAAAATGGAACACCCTATATATGTATGTATATAAAAATTATTCCGTGTGCATCTATTATTCTATAAGTGTCCGAATACTTTCATGAATCACTGTGTAGTTACGTGTCTACACTCATACTTAAGTGTATACCTGTACGACCTTAAGTTCTAGTTGTGGCCCGAATAGGTATTGTGCAACACGCTAATCAAAAGCAACGTATAATTCTATCTACAACAAATCCAATGTCATCGCCTTTGAAATGAAACATTTGTATCTTTAGTGGAGCTATTTAAACCCGAAATAACTCACTATGGAACAAAACTACTACAAGTTGCATGGCCTTTAAGGGATCTAATAATAACTACACACTTTAGTGAAATGACGATGCTAATTTTCACACAAATTAAGGTTTCGTCAAGTGACAAATTTAACATAGAATTGAATAATATTGAAATCTTTATTTATTTGCGTTGAAATTTTAATTATATTTGTAAAAATGTATGTGTGCAAATTTATATAATTATAACGAGCTGTATCGTTTTCTTTGTTTTTTAATAAATGGTTAGACTATATATTCACGATTATATTTTTTTATATATATAAGTACGATAATACATGTATATTTTTTAGATAAGAACATTTTCTTTTTTCTTATATAATTATATCAAATCGTAACTTGACATAAAAAGATACTAACATTAGAACCATCAGTTATTATTACGCATTAAAATATTCTTCATATAAATCATTGGAATTTAAATAATAATTAAAATGAATAGATCTATACAATCATTCGTCTAAATCCATCTACGTTTATAGAGAAATCATTATTAATTTTGACAAAAATATCCGTCATATTTATTTTGGGTTTGGTTAAATATTTGCTGAAATCAGTCATATTTACGAGTTTGCTAATATGAAGTTAACATGGTCAAAGATTGAAAGACAAGGAAAACAAACTCAAAAGGAACAGGTTACAACTTTCCTTGTCTTTCAGAGAATAAGTTTCACAAGTTAAAATTAAAATTTACACTATTTAATTAAACCAAAATTTAAACTTCCATCCACGTTATTTTATACTTTTTTTTACATAGATTTGATATGTGCAAAAGAATGGTACATTTCTATTTGAAATAATTGCAAAATGCACATACGTTATTGTATTTACGAAAATATTAGGTTGATGTATATGAAATATTATTTTTTAAATTTGTATAACTTGATCGTAATTATTTCTATATGTATCCAGTGCACTTTTCTAACTAGTAGATTCCACAGTTATAAGAATTATAAATTAAAAAATTAAAAGATTTTTGAAATGTAATTATTACATATACATGTAATACATATATTACAGTGAAATGTAATTATTACATATACAGT
Source organism: Frieseomelitta varia (assembly GCF_011392965.1). NCBI lineage: Eukaryota > Metazoa > Arthropoda > Insecta > Hymenoptera > Apidae > Frieseomelitta > Frieseomelitta varia. The sequence continues at coordinate 562,014 of NW_025110166.1, read as the reverse complement.
GTTTTCCATTTGTCACCTGTTTTAATTAATTTGTGTATTAAAAAATTATCTAATTGTAATGAAGGATATTTATAATCTTTCCCAAATACTAAATGTATGTATGTTTCTCAGTGCATATCTGTTAAATAAACTAATGTAAAAAAATAATGCTCTAATCATTTATGCTGATAAAATATATATAAAATAAATAAAAAGGTTTTGATGTTCTATTTATAAATTTTTTTAATATTCTACATATAACTGTAGTTTTTAATATTCTATATATAAATAATTTAAATAACAATGATTGAAATAAGTAGAGCTGTACAATCATGTCTCTATCTAAAAATATCTGTATCTTCTCAGCAATTGTAAGAAAAAGAATTTTAAATTTTTTATATTGGGTTATAAATGATTTATAGCGAATTTCTTCTTCTTCCATGTAATTGATAATTGACAACTGATAGATTCAATCTTCGAAGAAGCTATGTTTCATACACATCAATATAATAGTGTACGTGTTTATGCATATGAAGTCATTCATCTTCTTCTTGTCCTAACATTTTTTTTTAACTTCAAGCAAAAGACAGATTATAGTTTATAACACAGTGATTATTTGTAACAGTTGCATCCTGTATATAAAAAGAAAATTGACATTAATGTAGAAATTAAAGAGCGCACTATATCGTGACATAAGTTTAAGATAACAATTTTTCGAAATTGCTTCTTTCCCAAGTCGAAGGCGGGAAATACGCTTCGATGGCGTGACTAATCACGACATACGTAGCAATCCAATCACGCATACGTGTTAATCCGTCAATAATATCTCTATGTTAAAACAAAAATAATTTCCATTCATACTCCTACTACCACTATTTTTTATTTATTAAAGACCTCACGTTCATAAGAAAAAAAAAAATTGTTATATCATGTACAAATGACAAACGAACAGTCAATGCCTTCCATCATAGAAGGGAAATAGTGAATGAATGAAATAGTTGTAGGAGTAACGGAGGTGTGTCAACCAACTGACATCATCATAAGAGTTTACTACTATTGTAATTTATGTATAAAACTGAATATACAAAATCACTTTGCAAACGTTGAAATCGACTGAATATCAAAAAGCAATATACATTACTTACGATGATTTTACTGTCATATTAAATTATGACAATTCAACCTCACGATAAGATACCTTACATTTTGAAAGTAGTAACTTTCGATATGATTTATCTATTTTCAATATAAATATATCTAATCATAAAATATAATCATTAGTCAAATAAGAAATCGTATGTACTTATAAAAAAAAATTTCTATCTTGTTTTTTTTTATTTTTTATATTAAATAATGTTAATCCAACATTAATTTATTGAGATGGTTTGTAAGAGCAGAATAAAAAAGCTAGATCATTAGATTCGCAGAATTATTTAAACATTATGTACATATGTAGTATTAAAAAACTGAACCTTGAAAAAGCTCATTTTCTTGTTATACATTTTATTATACATTATGGTTACGACAAGATTAATAATCTTTGTTGTTAATTAGCTATTGCTAATTGAATAATCATGTAGATATGTTCATATTCGCAGAATTACAGAAGCAAGAAAATTATTAGGAATACGAGTTAATTACAATTTATATTTAATCTTTCCTTTATCTATTTCTAAAAACATTTAAGTGGAAATAACAAATTGAAAATATTTAAGAAGTAATTATTTTCTTATTCTCATATGTATTAATTTCAAATATCTATAAGTGTAAAATTATGAATAAAATTAGCCATATCTCAAAAATATGTTACCAAATAAATTGTAGAATATATGAATATTTTTTCACCTTTAAACACACAAATTCAATTAATTAAACTAAACACACAAATTAATTAAATTAAATTAATTTTTGTTATTTAATAAATTTATACTGTAATGAATTAAAGTCATTTCACTAACTTTATTAAACTAATTAATAAATTAAATTAAATATAAGAAAATAGTAGATAATTTATATTAGTTTTAATACAGTGGTCAACGATGCAATGACTAGCGTTCCTATTTTATTGTATACTATTCTATTTCTATAAATATTTTATGAATTTCTATAAATTGTATTTTTACAAATATTATAAATAATTAAAGTAAAGCGAATATTAAAATAAGACTGGCTTAAAAAGAATTTTAAGTAACACTTTTATTCTAAAATTAAATATTCTGCCCACAAACAAAACATGTTGCAGTCAATATGTTAATAGAAAAGCACGCTATCAAGGTAATAAACTTTTTCAAACAACTTTTATAGTAAGTTTCACTTTATCAAAGTATTATAAAATATTAATAACAATATTAACCAGAAATATATATATATATATATCATAATAAATTATAATAATTTATTAATAAATTGATTCAATTTAGAATAAAATAAAAAAACTGTACTTTTAACATTGGTACTTCAAAAATGTAAACTATTGGGATAAATATATATATACTAAAATTTTAATCACTATAACAACAATAAAATAATATCTTTTGTTAATATAAAATCAAGGTAGTATTTTTATTAATTAATCTAAAATAATTGCATTAACAACAATAATGAATAATTCAGTTTGCACAAAGAAAAAAGAAATTTTAGCTTAATAGCATATTATTATTCATCATAAGTCAAAATAGAGTTAAACCATATTCCATTGACCGACCCTGACTGTCTGAAGGTTGTTTCTTACTTGATTTCTAGTGATTTATTCTAATTTTAGAAAAATACGGACATTAATGCAGGAAGAACTGCTTTACAAAAGTCATGAGATGTAAAATAAGAATTGAAATTTACACAACACGGATATAAATAACTATTCATTTCGACTATAAAGAAAGTGCAATTACCTATAAAATTAATAGCCACATTACGTACGTATTCTTAGTGAATTTTATCAGTCGAAAGACTATTAAAGTTACGCGCTAAAAACTTTATAATCATAGATTGCGTTCACGATAAAAATTCTTTATTGAGATTTCTTTTTGCTTTTCAATTTTCTTTTTAACAGAATCTTACAATATTTCTTTGTAAAAATCGTTCACTTGATGAAACGTGAAAATATACTAATAACAAAGTTAAAAATAAATTTCATCGTGAATTTCACTTGCAAGAACTAATTACAATTATATCACGTTCTGCCGGTCACACTAGTATCGAGATCTGTAACCGGTAAATGATAGAAAGCTGACTTAGCAGAAACGTCTTAATCCCGAATTAATTCAACGTCTCGATCCAGTTCGGAACAGGATTTTCAACTTGTGCCTGAATTTTCGAATTGATTCACTTCGAAAATGAAACGGAGTTACTCGCGGATAGAAAGCTTTTTCTAAATGTCTTGTGAAACCACGTGTCCTTACCTCCCAGACTCCAGTCGTTTGATATGTTATCCTACCGAGATATCCTTGAAGCGGCAAAATATCCTTGAATTATTGGGTTCACCGGCACTCGGGGAAAAGGTGAGGAAAGAACTGATAGAAACGTTATCGATGCAAAGTGTAATAAAAGAATGGTATCGGAATTTTGATAATACTCGAAGGTCGTTCGATCGGTTGTAGCGAAGGGGTCAGTTGAGGACCGGGGCAAGGCTGGTGCGCGCGAGATGAATTCGCGGCAAGATCGAACCGACGTAAGATACGATCTACCGTAGCCTGAAGCCGAGTTAGGACTGTGGACTCTGACAGTCCCACGAGCGAGAGAACGTAGTCAGCGAGCAGGGCTGCCAACTCTCCCGCTCGCTCTCTTGGCACGGTGGCCCCACCACGTATTCGTGATGCACACTTTAGTAGTGATAGGTGTGCGCGATCTGTCTCCTGGGGAACCGGTGAAATCATTCTGAAGAACGCCAATCTCCCAGGTATGTCTTTTACGCATGTATGACGAAATGCTAAATAACTACGAAATCTTGTTTCCTATTTCTCTTATCCTTTTCTCTGTTAGTCGGCGTTACGTAATTCGTTCTTAAAAATATTAATTGATATTTGTGAGCAATTGCGAATGTTCCTATTTTTTTTTTTTTTTTTTTTTTTTTAAAATAAAAAAAAAAAAATGTAACTTATGTAGAAAATTATTCTATTTATTATATGAGGGTACTATTTATATATAAACGTATTGTACTTCGAATATTTTATACATTGTTGTATTGTTACATTGTGTATGTGATGATATGTTAAATAATTACGAAACCTCATTTCCTGTTTCTTTTGTTTAGTCTATTAATTGACGTTACATAATTCGTTCCGCTTCTATTAATTTATATTCGCATGTAATTACAAAATTGTAAATATTTATATTTTTATGTACTTTAAGATAATGAAAAGAATAAAAAAGTAGAAAATTATTGCATTCATTGAGTGTTATAAGAGATACTTTCAATGTTTTGTATATTTTTGCTTATCGAATGCATTGCTTGCATGTATGACATACTAAATAATTACGGAATCTTGTTCCTCATTTCTTTTATCCTTTTATCCTTTTTATTCTTTCTTTCTATTAATCCCGCTTCTATTAATATTTATTAATATTTGTGAATAACTACTAGAATATGGATATTTATGCAGATTATTTAAGAAATAGGTAAAAGATTATTGTATTTATTAAATATTATAAGGAATATTATACTTTAAATATTTTAAATATTTATATTATATGCGTTTTTCGATTTCCTTTATCCATATATAATGAAATACTACTTAATCATTTGTTTCTCATTTCTTTTATCCTTTTTCCTATCATATATATATATATATCAGTTGACATATATAACTGATTTATAACTATGATTATTTATGCAATCTTTTATGAAGATAATAAAAAAATTGAATCTAAATAGAAAATTATTTATATATAAATATATAATATAATTTTACATATTACGTGCATTGTATGTATTTTTGCATTTTTAAATTCTTTATAAATATATAAAATCTGCAACCTATTAATTGTTTCTTTAGTTTAGTGATTAGAATTTAAATGATATATCTGTTCCACAATTTAGCAATTTTAAAAAGGGTTGGTAATACAATTCAATGTAAGTGAAACCATATAAATATGTTTTCTTAACTCAATCAATATTTATAAAGAAATTGCGGATTTATATTTTTACGAAGATAATGAAGATAGAAAATTATTTCATCTATTAAAATATTATAAGAAATATTGTACTTTGAATATCTCATCTTATACATAAATACATAAAAATTTGCATTACTTATAAATTAATAAAAAGTAAAAGGACTCGAATAACAAATATTGATCACGAAAATTCAAATAAACGTAAGCGTAAAGATTTTACACATACCTGTAAGTGATTATTCATAGCAATCTCGACCAATCGATTATCTGGAGCATGTTTAATTATTCACTTACTGTTAGCAATTTATGTTATGCGCGAGATTGCAATCACGGTGATTATAACATTGCAGTCATACAATTATATTTCATGTTAATGTTGGATATAAATACAAACACTCTGTCATATATAAATTATTGTATACAACAGTCTAAATATTAGTCATGTTATTATTTATTATTATTTATACAAGAAAATTTACGTTTAGAAAATTAAACCACGTATATTGATAATCACTTCATTAAAGAACAGCTGAAAAAAACGTTTAAATAAAATTTCCAAAAGTATATGCAATGAATGTAAAAAAAATTTATATAGTCTTATAATAATATAGTCTTAAAATATGATATAATCTATATAGTATTAATTTCTTAAATTTTTATATAGTATTAATTTCTTAAATTTTATTGAAATTTAAAATAAAACTTAAGAAAATAACATCAACCCTTAACCGATGTAAAATTAAAAAGTAATAATTTGTAATTGCAAAATATGTATATATGTTTATAAACTTGTAAATAAATATAACAGTAAAAATTTATATCTAAAAACTTACATTATAATTGAGACATAGAAACAAGTTATAATTCACTAATTATTTAATTAATTTTTGTTATAGAAATAGGTAATGAATACTTAATTGTCTTTTAGTTGAATAAAAAATAAAATATTTCACTTTTATGTCGTATAATTATCAGTTAAATTTGCAGTGAATATATTATTCACTTTAGAGCATTGAAATTTATATAAAATTTATGTCATTAATTAACAATAAAATTACCCATGACTAAAATATAAAATTTGTGCCAGAAAAATTAAAATGCAAAGAATATTGTTTTATAACAAAGAACATATATTTTTTTATGAAAAATCAATCACCGCTATAAATCTATAAAATTTCTCTGAAAAATTATAAATTGTTCATTTTGATCACATTGATAAATCTATGATATGTATCAATATATATTATATTTAAATTAATATATTTAACACTAGAATTAAAACTAGAAAATAGTTAAAATATAACAAAACGTAAAATATTAAATATTGGAGAATATTAAATTTATCAATTTAAATAATTAATTTAAATATATTAATATTAATATTGTAATTTAGCTATATTAATTTAAACATATAAACTATTACATTAATATACTACATTAAATATCACTTACTTTCGCGCTATAACTATAAGATTACCAATCACTGAAATCGTAATGAAATTTCAAAGTATAATTGAAAAGAATATTTTACGTTGCAAAGCATCCTATTAGGACTCACATTCTTTACGAGTAAACTTCTACTAACATCTACTAAAGATAAACCACGCGTACATAAAACGTAATTCGCAACGAATGAATAGCAATAGAATGACCGATTAAAATGACTTTACGAGCGGAAATAAAAAATACATTAATTTTTTTAGACTATCCTCGGTAGTCTTGTTTCACAATGAGCGAGGCATTCGATTATCGATTATCACTTATTCGCGTCTCCATCATCTCGAGCACTGGCGCAGCGAAGAGAATTCTCTGAGGTGGCTTCTGGTCTATGACTTATTGTTAGTCATATCGACCGACACTCGTCGTATATTTTCTGACCCAGAAAAAGATTCCTACGAGCGGAGAAGCAGAGTGAATCGAGTTGAGTTAAACGCCTAACATGTCTATTGCTTCACTGTTGGTAAGCATACGACTATTACAAATCGACGATTAGGATATTATTGCAAGTCAAATGTTACTTGGTCAGGGATCATTGCCGTCAACTTTTTTATGATCCTCTTTATGGTCAACTTTTGTTTTGAATCTGGAAAACTTAAAAAAGAATCGAAATTTTATAAAAATTTAATTATATATTGATATTAAATATTTTAATTTTTAATATGTAATCTTGTACCGATAATGATATATGAATTATTTTTTCAGAGTATATTTCAAAGTAAATATTGATATACATATATTTGATACATATAAAGGTACTATTTGATATTTTCTAGAAATCCGTCTTTTTTTATCATACTTATCTAATATACTTATCTTTGTTACATAAAATAATAATATTGATAAAGTATATCAGTATTATAGAGAAAAATAATATAAAACAAATTACACACCTTTGTTTATCTTAAACTATTGCAACCTTTGAAGACATTCATAGATAGGCTACGAAATTTTATGTATTTTCATATTTTTGTAAGCATAATTAAAAAAATGGAACCTAAATAAGAATTTATTTCATTTATTATATATTACAATAAATAACTTTAGATATTTCTGTATATATGTCTTCCAATTACACATAAACTTGCAGTCCAGTTAAATAAATATCATGTACTTGTAAACGTTACTTATAAATAGACATTTGGAAACAATTAAAACTCGCAAAACTATAATTTAGAATAAATCATCTGATGATTGTGTAATTTCAGAGCTCATTATTTAAGATTCACAAAAAAATAAATTAACATTATGAGCAAATACCGTTTTGCGTTACAACCTTGGCATGTAAAGCGACCAGTGACACAGGTGTGAATGCGATATATGTAATATCATTTCCTTTAGCAACCTACGTCTGACTTGTGAGACGATCAATTATAATTATTCTTAAGAGAAGAAAAATATAGCAAATATTTATTAGCATTTGCTTGTTAATTTAATTGACAGATTACCTAAAAAGAAAGAATATAAAATAAGTATAAAAATATATTTTAAAATTACAGACATATAAAGTAATGTATTAATAAAATAATGTATTATAATTTAAAAATCAAACTTTTAGACCGTGCTTTTATTTTAATTTTATATGATATTTACTCATCAAAATAGATACTAATTTTATGTATATACGTATATAAAAGCAAACACGGTCTAAAAGTTTGATATATATATATAAACAGTATTTTGAAAATATATTCTTCGTAAATAAAAATCATAGAAAAATGTTAAGTTGTTTGAACGCGTTAAACGATCATTATGATTTTATAAAGATTGGTTACAATACTTACAATCCTATTAAAGCTACATGCATGGCAATGAGCCTGAGTATAACAAAGTTAGTGGAAGAAACAATGATTGCAGTTTATTGCATTATGCATCACATGTATAATACTTCGCTCTAGCTTCGTACTTTCTTCAGAATGTTTTTAAATTAACATCGTTTAAATACGCTGTGCTATTTTTCAATGTTCTTTGTAAAGAAACACATCTATTAAGTCATATTACTTTCCCAATGAAATTTTAAACTTGAATCAGTTTCTTCAAATTTTATTCGCTTGCAATAATTGATGTATAAGATCGGTATACAAGGAGTGCAAATTAATATACAGCGGATGATTTTAAATGTAATTTTATTACAAGGTATAAACTTTAAGAACTTTTATTTTCCAAACAGCGTTAAAAGAGAAACTATACAAACGCAAGTTTCTACTTTCTTCCGCTTTCTTTTCCCGTTCCTTTCTTTTTCCAGTTTCGATTCCTGAATACATGCACAGTTCGCGCATGTTAAGCAACATGTAATTGCTAGAGCCCCCCTACATATTAGACAACAAAGAAATCGTTGTGAGCACACCTTTACACAATGTCTTAGAGAGAGGAACCACTTAGATAGAGCCGCAGTAACTCTATAACATAAGCGTGCCAGTTGGTGGCAAATTTGCGGATGCGTGCAATTGGCATTGCCTATGCCCTGCGTATACCTATATGTTGGCAATGGCAAACCGGCTGTCCAATCGGCAGCTATGAAGCAGTTAACTTAATATAGGCGCACTCGGAATGTGTGCCATCGACGACCTCGAGGCCTTCCCTAGGTCAGTGCTAATTCTTCAGAACCGACCACCTCTTCCGAATTTCCGGTCAACCTTCAAGACGTCGCGTCGACAACGCCGATCAAAAGCCATTATAACCGATCCCTCTGTTTATCTTTCCCTTTCTCTCTTTCATTTCTCTCTCCTCTCTGTTTCATTTCTCTTTAAGAGGTACGAACGAGAATCGTTTGACAGTAGTTATAATTCGATGAACTTGTGGATTCTTGTTAATGAAATCAGTCTTTAGTAAAACTTCATCACTTCTCCACTTTTCTGATGAAAACGAAATGAAAACTAGGTTGTAATAATGCAGCACTGACTGATCTTGATTACTGATTCATTGTATTATACAATGATGTAGCAAAATGCAGTAATTTACTGATTTCCAAATTAATATTATTAATCATGCAAATGTTTATATACATACTTAAATTAGATGTATATTATATATGATATATATTAATACATTAGTATATAATATATAATACATTACACAGTAATATAAATATGTATTGTATAGATATAAATTATAATATATACAATTGTAATAAAATAATATATTAATTATTATATGTAACATATAATATAATATATGTATTAAGAAAATAAGATAATGGTGTGAAAAATATTTGTTCTATGAAATACTAAATAAATTTTCAAATAATTGTATGAAAAATAATCATATATATGGAAATTTAAATGTGTACTTATATCATTGTAAATATTATTGTATATTTTAAATATAGGTCCTAGAAGAACCATTTTTAGATGATCAATAAATTATTTAGTTATTATTTATTAAAACATAGAAATACCATATCAATTATTTACATGATTCAATTCTCTGTAATCAAAGTGAATAACAAAACATACAATTTCTCATTACAGAAATTATTTTGCACCTACATTTTAACGATTTATTATTTTGTGATTTCCACTTCTAGTCCAATATTTTTTTCACCACAATTAATTCATATTCGTACGAAAGAATAATAATAATAACAATAATAATAATGTAAACTAAATAATAATAATGTAATGCACTGACATTATCAAATATGTATGACGCATTTTAGTTTCGGGAACAACGTCTCTTAGAAATGTATCAGTCTTCAACGTATAAAAAGTCGCGTTGTTTGATTCGAAGAATATTTCGTATTTATTCACTTACCTACTCCTGATATCGATGTTATCAGGCAATCGAGGAAATTTGCAGCAACGTGTTTGCAGTGCGGACAGTATCAGTAACTGAAGGACGTAGTTTCACTATCAAAGATTTAGATAGTCACTAGTCAAATTCTAGAACAGTTTTCATATAAATTATTTCAATACTATATAAAATTGTATATATTATGTACTAGTATTAATTAGATTCAGGTCTAATGAAATCAGTTACTAATGAAATTTTTATGAAATTCTAAAACAATTTTCATACAAATTTTTTTCATTACTACATAAAACTGTATTTATTATATATTAGTATTAATTAAACTGAGATTAGTGAAATTTTTATGAAATTCTAAAACAATTTTCATGCAAATTTTTCATTCTAAAACAATTTCATACAATTTTCACTACTATTCATTAAAATTGTATGAACAGATATGTATAATGTTAACTTATTGTATTGTTTTATCGTTCTTCTTTAAGAAGCTGATCTTTGATTGTTGTTTTTTACTGTTCGTTAAATTACATAAATAGATAAAATTATTTATTTTACGTTAGTTAAATAAATAGCACAAAGAAGATCAATTTAATTGAAGTCTATATTTTTTTGATGAATAGAATAAAATAAATTAAATACAGATTCATATACATAAAATTCGAAAACTAATTCAATATGAATTTATACTTCTCAAGAATACATATAAATGATATCGTGATGCAATACTATCATACCTATCACAAAGCGTTTTCATCAAATCATCGTTTAAGTATAATTTTCTACACTCAAATACTTCCAACACAATCATTTAATAAAATGCATGAGTTTCATGAAATTATCTTTTTGTTGTGAGTTTTGTGCAATTCTCTATTTTATACGTAGAATTATTTTTACTCTATATATCTTTGTTGAATTTACGTAAGTATAATAAATTTTTCTGAAACTATATCGTCGCTTTTGGCTTGATGATTCATGAATCAATATGTATTTCGATATGTTCAAACACTTTGCTATGTCAACGAATCAAAATGTGATAACGAATCGATAATATTTCAGAAATATTTCAAAAATTACATTTATAATATAAAATTAGAAACATTATTAACATTTTAATATTAAAATTTGATTGTTTAATTTTCAAATGATAACAGTAATATCAAAATATATTAATTTATATAGAACCAACTTTCACCTGATATTTTTAAAATATTACACAACTTAGGCGAAATCAATTATTCTTTATCACTTTTCAAACACTAATGTATTAGCAGTACTTGTTTATCATTAATTATACTTAACATTCTTATTGAAATTGTTTACTAATAAAATTAGACACTATAACACTATTACCTAACAAAAATATATACAGTGGCTATTGCAAGTACTTGTACTCAATGAAAAATTATAGATACTTTAAACTGCTCTAATTTCAGAAAAAAAATCAATAATCCAACACAGTTCATTTTAAATCCGAATTCGTTTTATTTTTATATCATTTTGGAAAGGATAAATGAAGATATTTTTCTTTCGAAAATTTTGCAAATTCATCTGTATGAAAATATGAAAAAAATTTGTTTATAACTAAATCCACGATTTTTAAGATTAAAATTTAAGTATCTTCTTCACAACAATACCTTAAAATTTAATTTTTTTTACAAAATTAGAAGAGTTTAAATTTTTAATTGAATGTACGAATGGTTTCTGTACTCAAGGTAAATAAAAAAATTTTTAAATAATTATACATATATATATAATTATTTAAAAACTGTTAAATGTTTTTTTAATATATATATGATAAACATAATACTAATTGTTGTGCATTATCTTTTTTACCAGGTACATTCTATATATTTTATGTTATTGTGTATTAAATTTATCTCATAGTTAAGTTGAATGATTTTTGTCCAAATTTTGTACTCTGTTAAAGCTATCAATATAGGCATTTAAATCTAATCCAAACCTAATTCAAACCTATATTGATGGCTTTAATTGATACAAATATATTCCAAATGTTAGAGATACAATACAGGATGACAAAAATATTTTTGTGAACATCTCGCAATTTAAAGCCAGATGGCAGTAACATGTATAAGGAAAAATTGTTCAGAATATTACGATATGTTCACAACATATTTCAAAATCCGTAATATCGTTTGTTTTGTAAATATTTATATAATACATATAAATTACTATGATGTTTAATATAAATCTAATTCAAAATATATAAATTTAATTATATACTATAAACATAATTTAATATAAAATCTAATTATTCTTATTCATATTTACTCTATTTTAATATAAAATCTAGTTATTTTTTCTCAAACTCTGTAAATCTGAAAATCTAATTATTGATATATTATTATGATATGTATATAAAATTTTATATAAAAGTTGCTCTTATCTTTTGAATAAAAATTAAATTTCAACTTCCTTCCCCTACAAAATTACACGAAACTCAATTATCGAAGAACATTATAATGTAAATCTACTCATTTCTAGAAACATCTTATTCTACCAAAAATTTATGTCAAAATTAATGATATAAACATTGTCATCTGTATATAAATCATTACTAACCTTAACTACCGTAATACGAGTTAACCTTCACGTTCTGCAATGAACAGAATTACACTCTTCAATTACAGACACGTGTACCTTTTGGACATAAACATAAAACATTCCATGACAATCTAATTATGTAAATGATGAATTGAAAGCGATACACGTCGAATCATATGGTCATGGAAATTAATACGTTTAATTAAACTTTATTACTAATGTATTTTGACATTTAAATTTGAAACACTCTATGTACTTCGATACTAATAGAATGACTAGAAAAAGAAAATAGTAAACGAGAAATGAATAAGAAATTTAAAAAGTAGTGAAAACAATATGAAAAAAGAGAATAAAATTTATCGATGTTTTATTCATTCTACATCGTACACTATAATAATTGTTAATAGTAAGTATTTATACGCAAAAGATTGTTTTATTGTTTAAAAAATTATTAGATTAATAACAATATTATCAATATTATAGTAATAAATAAATAAATTGGATATCTATTATTATTCTAATCATGTTATCCTAATTATAATTGTAATTATTATTTTAATTATTTTTATACTATATTTTAATTTTAATTATATTTAATTATTTTAATATCTAATTAATAACACTTATTTATATTATTTATAACTATATTATTCTAATAATACTTGTCCAAATATTTAATCCGAATATTATTATTATCATCAGTAAATACACATATATATATCAACAATAAATATATCTATATTTTGAATTTTAATAGAAAAGAAAAATACAGATTTGAAAAAATGATGCATTAATAATTTGGACAAAACACAATGGAAAAATATTTTGACACTTTATTAACAATAATTTTTACCTCTTATATCATCGAATATTATATGAATTTTAAATGATAATGATTAAATATATCTACTTAAAATTAGAACGTATAAATTATTGTATCTAATATAAGAAGCAATATTATTCATCTAACAACAGTCTTCCACGTGGATGTCATAAGTAGATGAGAATATTTCACTTATCGTTAGTATAAAGATTTCAAGGATTTCGACTTTCGCTTTACACATTTCGCGCGACATATCTTATCAAGTTAAGCGAAGATTACTATTTATATATACCCATGTGAGTGAATACACGCAGAATTACAATTTTTTAAAAATAAAAAAATTTTTTATGTTTGCCATTACAATAAACTACTCAAATGGATATATTTTAAATTAGAAATATCTATAATGTTCTACAATCATATATGTTCTACTCACTAAAATCATAATAATAGTATTAAAAATACGAAAAGTAAATCTGTCTATAAAATGAGAATTTATTCTGAAAGTTTATTTCACGAAAAAGAGAAAAATGAACATTATAATCTTCATCAATGTTTAAAAATTATAAAATTATTAAAATTATAAAAATACTTTCATACATAGGATTATTAAAGAAATATAACTTGTGAACGGAAAGAGACGAGCATAATAACTGAAAGAGATGATTTTTGTAATTTCGTTTTTCATAGCATAAGAATTAATAACATGATAGTATTCACCGTGCTTAGTTATTACGATAATGAAAGGTTTTTCTTGAACTTCTCATTACATGGTCATGATCATTCTGATTTAATTTATTCTTTAAGAAAAGAATTCTTAATTTTATTGATAAAGATACAAAACAGAATATAAATGAATGGTGCAAAGAACATCAAAGCTTCTTCTATAATAATAAGCTTCTATAAATGAAATCTCTGTTTTAAATTTTGAATAATTAAAATCAATATCCCATTGTCTACTTTGTAAATGAATTTGTTATATATAGGAAAGATGTACATATGTACATACATAGTTCACTTATAAAGAAAAATTTTCTTTCAGATATAACTTTCAGTTCACTTTAATATCGATTTCCAGAATAATTATAGAATCAGAACGTAAAATTATGCACTTTCACATGTTTTGTCATTTGGCTGTTGATAATTTCAATAATTGGCGTCTAACTTACATACTTGGAAGTATGTGCGGTTCGATAAAATGGTCCACGCGAAGGTATTACATTACGCCCACGTAATAAACGGCGTTAACGCGAGAATGTTAAGAGTTAATGGACCAACTTCCCGGACACGACGAGTTTCAACGGCCGTAGCAAATCCTCTGGCAATGACATTGCCATCTGCCACGTCATTGATGCCGAATAATTTTTCGGTATCATCTTGCAACATAATTTCGATGTATTAATATAATTGGCAATTGAAAAGTTGGTAGTTGCAACATTATGACAACAACAGTTAATAACTGAAAGGAAACACAATTCTCTGTCAAAGATAGTATATAATTAAAAAATAGAGAAAAAACTTTGGTACTATAAAATTAATGAAACCAGAGAATTTATAGCCTGATTTTTATTAGATTGAGAACTATCCTAAAACTTACTGACATGACTATACGAAACCTGGATTATGAATCAATGAGTCAATTTCCGAACAAACATAATGTAGAAATAATAAATCCCACATAGTAAAGGGGTAAAGGAAGTGATCCTTTCTCTTACTCACTACGTTAGGTTACCTGGCCCTTATATTTAATGTATTATATTTATATTATTATATTTAAAAATGTATGAGAAACAATCAATCAGACCCCTATTTCTTTCAAGGGACTTTTCATTATAGTACGTACGTTATGGCGAACTAACAAATAATTAATAGAAGCGAATAGGAAATCACCGCACAGTATCATCCAAATCATAAATAGTCTAAATCTAATTACTTTTGAAGCAATAAATAAATTTTACAATACCAAAATATCTCTCTCAACAATTATATTGAATAATGTATAAAATACGATTAATATAATATAAGACAATGATAATGTAAGAAGAAGATATTATATTATTATAGTATAATCTATATTTTTATTCTTATATTTAGTACAACTATAACTTAATATATTATTTCGTATCTCGAGAAAAAATAAAATAATGAAAAATTATTTATTTACATTACACAATTCCTTCAAAAATATTCAACTATTATTGGAAACATTTTTTTATATAACAAATAGTTTGCAAATAATTAGCAAAGTTAGATGATTCTGTACGCTTCCTATCTTAAAAGAGAAAATCAGTTAAGTTATTAATTTAGTTATATATTTAAGTTATATATTTAAAATAAGTATTATGATAGTTCCAAGTTAATTTCTAAGAGTTAAATCCAATTGCAACTATGAAAATTTGAAAAAAATAAATAAATAAAAATTATTTGAAATTGTTTATAAAGAATCGTAATAAATCTTTTAGTTGAGAAATATACTTAACACGATAAGTCGCGATCTTAGTCGATAAAAACATTGATTCGTGCAATGAATTGTAGGATGATTTGCATTGATCGATCTGCTCACAAGACAAACATCAATCCATTTTAATCCACCATAAAAATGTCAATCTTTGACAAACTGAAGTTATTTAAACTCCTAATCATTTCTTTTTCTTCAAGTGGCAAAAATAATTTACATATTAGATTTAAGTAAGATGCCCTATATATCAAATGTATTGCTGTTATCATCTTCATAATTTGGAAAAAAGGTGTGAAGCATCCAAATTAAACTAAAGATAATGTGTGCTCATAGGGACACTCTTATGAGTGATAACTGTAAAGAATAAAAACAAAAAAGTGAATCAAAAAAAAAAAGGAATCATAAATAAGAGAGAGATTCTAGAAATCATAAATAAATTATGCTGTCAGTTAATATTATGAGAGCTTCCTATCTTGTTTTTCTTCGATATTCTTGGTATTTAATAATCCTTCTCTTTTTTTCTTGCTGATAATCCTTTACCATTTCTTCAAAAAATCTTTAAATAATTACTTATTACTTACTAATTTCATATTTTTAAAAAATTAAACAACTTCTAAATGAAATTTCTTTCCTTCTAAATATTTTTTTCCTTTTTATATTTTTTTCATTTCTGAATTATTTCAATCACTTTAAATGCAAGATGGTCCCCTGACTTTTGCAGATTATTTGTAGCAAGTATTCTGTACTTAACCCCTAATACAAACTAAACTAAACCGGTTAAAAGTTAGTCGGTTAAAACGATTATTTAGTCTTTGATACGTTTACTCAAATTAATTTAAATCATCTTTATGTTACGATACAGATTTATAAGATGTATTGTTTACCATATAAGATTACAGGAAATGGATAAGTTGGCCTACTTCGTAGCGACATTCAGAGAGAAACGGAGTTTGAAAAGAATGTGTAATGACAGTTGATTGAATTGATCTGACATTAAACGGAATCTTTGGTGAAACTTGTCATGTTAGATTAAGCTTTAGAATTATGGATATTGTTAACTAACGAGAATATTAACTTCAACTATATCTGTTCTAGAAACGATGATTTGCGAATAAACACTTGAACATGTCTATCAATAAAAAATACAAGCGGTATTACACTTGTGTTGTAAAGTGATCCACCGTTCCTGTGACCACTGTCTGAGACCAGGTGTTTGTAAGTAAATCCATTCTCAAACAAAAATACACAATTCAAGCATTCGATGTTCGAAGAAGACAAATCGAAGTTGTCATACGATTAGTCACGATATTTATTATCTTGGTTAACATTAATATATTATTAATTATCATAGCAGTGATATAATAAACGCTTATTTTCAGGAACACTAATTTTGCACTTTATTTTATTTTTTTCATCGTGTTAAACACACGCGTTTCTTTGCAAGTATAAATATAAATTGTGTTATCTGATAAGAATTCTCAAGATATCATATACAAACCAAATAAAAATCTTTTCTTACTTGCCGCTCATAAAACGAAAAAATGCTAAGGATGATTATGCTTTATCGAAAAGATAACTCTGGAGAATACTCTATTTCAACGAACTATTCTTTAATGTAATGAGGTATATAACGCAATTTTGATAATATATGTACATCAGAGCTAATTTTAATTTGCATTTCTCATATGAATTTCAAATATTTGTTAACTTTTACTACGATGGTTGCCAATAATCGGCATTTCTATTCCTATAAATATTTTAGAATGATTAAAATAGAATACTGTTGACAAAAAATTCTAAATAACACGAATGACTAGATAATACTTTAAAATAAAAAATTACTCGATTATCTTCATTAGTTTATCTTTTATTGTAATATTTTCCAAAAATTAAATATTCTATCCTATAAGCAAAATATATAAATTTCGTACGGCAGTAAATACATGTGTTAATACTTTAATGTTAAAATCTAGGCCACTAGAAAATATTTATGTATATTTTATTAAATATAAATATCTATAGATGAAAATGTAAACCTATTTAATTTGCTTCAATTTATATATTTAATTAAAATAATTCAAAATAATTTTCGTATCTCATATTCTGTTGCAAAAATATAGTAAATAGAAATATTCACTATATAAATATTATACTGTACGATACTATATATAATACATAATATGGATCAAGTAATAGTGAAAAATCTATCATTAATTTCATCAATCATTGAAATCAAATCATGGATAAAATATAGAATAAATCTAAACCCGACGTTGCCACCTGTTCTGAAATACCGATCGTGCAATGGTATTGTTATGCCATCTATGATTTAAAATGATAGGGATCACCTGATTCCTTTACCATTTTGATGTCACGTTCTGTCATATCGACTTAGGCAAGTAATTGCACTGCAGCGCTATTGGCGATAGAAATTAAAATCAAAAAATACAAATAATGTTACCGTTTCCTCATCAAAAATTGCGTATTTTTTGAATTGAATTCGGTGACACTATTACGAGCGAACATACATATGTATGTACGTACAATAATAAATCGTAATAAATAAATACGAATTTATTAGACATTGTTTATGAAGCTCTATCATCGTATAGTATAGATTTTTCGCAAAAGTGTATTGTTTTTTAATGGATCTCTACAATTTTTCTACGTTTGAACTTTTTCTACGTACTATTCTGAATAAAAAATCCGGTATCGGTATTAATACGAGTAATGCTGCAGGTCGCAGAAAACGAACTTTGTCTCTCGAGTCAGATCCCGAGCTCGATAATTTCGCAATTTCTAATTTCGTTAGATTCTGAAGCAGGGACAATCTGATCGCGCGATCGGACAATTCTCTTGCTGTGTCAGGTTTAAACTGCCTGTTCCCTCAAGAGTCTTGGGAAGCGACTGACTTTAACAACTGCCTAAGGGCTCCAATCGATTCCACTTCGAAGGGGCTGTATGCTAGAGATAAACCTGATCGAGAGGTTTTCCGACTTGAAAAACATCTATCTACATGCGCAGCTATTAATGCTGCCAGGTAATGCTGCTAATAAGGTATGTTGCCAATAATGGCAAGGTATGATGCTAGATGCTTCGTGCGTCAATTTGCAAAAAATTTATATCAATGAATTGAACGAAAGTCATGCATATTTGAAAATTAAGTTTGTATTTTTTGACACGTTGAATGCAATGCTGATTTTGCATGGCTGGCTCAGGACGCCAACATGAATTTATTATTAGGGGAAGTATTATTTGCAATAAATGAGTTGAGGCATATAATCATATTTAGTGTTAAAAATTAATCTTACTGGGAATCACTGATAATGGAATGCGCTCCTTCGATTTTCATTTATTTTTTACAATATTTTATTTTTACGATATAGTGAAATTGAGAGTTGTATTTCTTTATGTAGAAGCTCACAAAGAAAATTATAACATGAAATGGTAGAAATGGCAGGAAAAACCAATATCATAGTCAACGGTCAAGGTATATATTACAGCATTGACTAAGAATAGGATAGACCGGACATTAAATGGGGCTTCGTGTCTCAGGGCACAGACGAGGTATATGAATAGACCAAGCATCTTACGGGGTTTTGTGGCCCGTGACCTGAAATACCGACATACCAAAAAATAACTGGATTTTAGCGCACTCTACGCTTAAAAAACGGTGAATTGGAGAATTACATCAAGTAAAACGACCGAGATTAGTCAAGTCACAGACGAGGTATATGAATAGACCTCTTTGAAATTTAATTTCAACTTTGCAGCGCGTCATCAGATTATAAAATAAGAAATTATTATCGCCAATTTAAAATATATTTGTACATAAGTACAATGACAATCTCTTATGTTTCGTTTATCAAAATTTGTCCAGATTTAATATTTTCCAAGCAAACTAACTAAGATTCAATGCTTCATCATTGTTTATTATATAACAGTTTACAATATTAAAAACAGTTTGAAATGATATGGCATTTTGTTATATTATTATAAGTACTCGCCAACATTTACAAGTTAATATATGCTATATTTTTATTACATTTATTTATTTAATATTATATATTTATTTAGACAGATGATGAAATCTAGATATGATACTTTGATATTCCCATGGAATGATATGGGTGCATTAAAACATTGAAAAGAAAATTTTGAAAATTGTCAAAAGTATAGGACTAGTTCTATAAAATATATAATAGTAGAAATTATAAAATATAATTTCTTATAAAAAATACTGGAACTATATTTTAACTATTATGAATTAAATATAAAAATAAAGTCAATTCATATAAAATGGCGAATTATTAAATGACAATTAAAATTTTATACTTATGTACAAATATATTTTAAATTGGCGATAATAATTTCTTATTTTATAATATGGTGACGCGCTGCAAAGTTGAAATTAAATTTCAAACAGGTCTATTCATATACCTCATCTGTGACTTGACCAATCTCGGTCGTTTTACTTGATGTAATTCTCCAATTCACCGTTTTTTAAGCGTAGAGTGCGCTAAAAAACCAGTGATTTTTTTCTCTGTCGGTATTTCAGATCTCCGGCCACAAAAACCCGTAAGGTGCAAGGTAAGGCCTAATCATATACCACGTCTGTGAAAAAATTATTGGTTTTCTAGCGCACTCTATGCTTGAAGAACAATAAATTGGAGGACTATATCAAGTAAAACGATCGAAATCACAGACGAGATATATGATATGATATTCACATATGTCCTCGTCTGTGTCAAGTAGTGAAGATAACAGACACACACTGTCTAAAATCATTAACTGAAGATAGCACCACAACCTCATCTGTGTAGTGATTATGATGATAAATAAATTTATATCACAATACTACAAATAAATAATAATTCCGTAATTAATTTTAGTTGTTTATATAAAAATATTATCAATATAACAAAATATATAATTACTAATAATTTAATGAAGATTAAATAATGAAAGTTAAATAACGAATCAATAATTTCTACTATGGTTACAATATATATAAGTGTCTGTAAACATTTCTATGGTGATAATAAAATTACTAACTATTTTTAAATATTCTATTGTTTATATTAAATACACATCTCGACGAAACGATTTAATGAACAGAGATGTCGTTGATCTAAATTTCTTCGAAGTAAAGATCGCTACACTGTGTTTCTGTCAGACTGAGTAACGATTGCAGCGCCAATGATACGGTGCGGTACAAAATTACATATCGCAATATTCAGGTACAATCGATTTAAATTTGTTGTCAATCTATAATATTGAAATATAACATAGAAATATTAATTTTTTGCAGCAAATACCACAGGAAGAAACATCAAACAGAATTGTCAGATAAAGATTATATTTGATAGCTTTTATATCTATTTCTGCATTAACAAATCTACAGCTTAAAAAAAAAAAAACAGTGAGCATCATTTTAAAGAGTTGTTACACACAATCCAATTAATGTTGGTTAGAAGTAAATATAATGTCTCATAAATATATTTAAATATTAATTATAAAAAACTTTTCAACTTAATACGTTATGTGTGTTGTATAAAATATACTTCGTTGTGAGATATGTTAAATTTCAGAGCAATTTGAAAATTCATAGTTTCATATGTTCTTGTACTAATCAGATCGCTTGTCGATTATCGTATTAGCATGCTGTGATTTATTATAGACAATGTTATATGGTTATAATTGTTCTAAAGAATTATATTCTTCAGAACAATTATATTCATATTATTTATTATTACTGCCCATCTTCTATTTTGTTAATTGTTCATCACTATTCTTCAAAATTTTTTAGTTATGAAGCCTTGTTTTGTTAACTAACCGCAGGTCTTATCTAGTTGGTTGCCGTAGATATTCCATTGTTGTATCCTGTATAAATTAAAAACAGGATTCCATTCTGTATAAATTTTCTGATTTGTTTCAAATTTTATCAATATAATCACAACAATCCTGTTTCTTTTATACACGATGAGAATAAAATTTTAAAATATTTTATATTAATGCATCTAAGTGTACATTGAGGGCATAGAAAATCAACTAAATCCTATATATGTGCGCTTGAACCCTCGCACCATCAAATTAGTTCACGATGCAAACCTGTTGCACGAGGAGTTATTTTGTTGTCGAAAATGGTGATTAAATATATCTCCCACATTTATTAATTAAGATATTAAGACAATTATTTTCACTAATTATTTTCATCATTATACATTTACCGTTCGTGTTAACTTCGTTTAATTAACGTACGTTCATCTTCGATAATTTATTGAATATTATTATAAATTTATAAATAAAAATTATTTTTCTCTCTTTATATTTTCTCTAATTATTTTTTTCGTTATTACATTTACTATTTATAATATTGCTTGTTTTGTTGTTATGCAGTTTTCGTTTGTACATTTGATTTCACACACTATTCCATATTGCAATTAGAAATTTAAAGCAAATAAAAAACATCATAATAATTAATAACAAATTCTATGATTTTTTAAAATTATGAAATATAATATCGTACAATATAATATAATAAAAATAAATAATAATATAATATATGAATAAATAAATTCATACAATACAATGATATAATATGAATAATAACATTTGTTTTATTCTAATGAAAACAGTTGTATTCTTTAATACAAAATATGAAATGAAATGTTTTGTCCGAGAGAATCGAGAAAATTTATCAGGTACTTGTGTATCAAGATCATTTTTAACAAATTATATATTATATATCGAAATATATAAGTCTATTTTCTTAAAAATAA
Organism: Frieseomelitta varia; assembly: GCF_011392965.1. Classification (NCBI taxonomy): domain Eukaryota; kingdom Metazoa; phylum Arthropoda; class Insecta; order Hymenoptera; family Apidae; genus Frieseomelitta; species Frieseomelitta varia. Next base: position 539,054 of record NW_025110166.1, on the reverse strand, counting down.
AGGAAAAAAATTTATTCTACATTTTTGATTTATTTTTGTACGCGCAATAAATCTTTAATCTGCTATTGAATACCGTTTGCTAATATGAAAACGTTAGGGGCTCCTATTCTGAAATAGGTCTTATATGAAGTATCCAATTACATTCATTCTTTTAGACGAATTCCTAAAAGAATGGATAAAAAATAATGGATAGAATGGATGGAATGGATAGAATGAGATGAAGATTGGATGGTACTGAAATTGAAGCAGTTCGAGAAGGTAATGGGGTCATAAAAAAGCGACGAAAAAAGATATTTAAAATAGGCGAGTTTTGGTATACTTCTGGAACAAAAAAATTCCTTTCCATATGATTCTACATCAAAAAGAATGAAAAATATAATAGTCACTTTTCCAGGAAATGATGGGAAAATTATGAAAAATATAGACAAAGGATATAACCATAATTGTAACTCATTGAACTTTAATTTTTTCGTCACTCTTTTTTTCAAATAGTAGTTCATCTATAAAATAATCATTTAGAAACTTGTTCATTTAGAATATGTTGGAATATATACGGAGTCGATGTTAGAATATAAACGAGGGGTCAACAAGACAAGGTCAAGATAATTAGACAGAGCACCACGAGGTGTCTAACAAGTCAATATTCCAAGTTAGGTATGTGACATGCGAATATAAATATGCATGAAATAAATCCACTGGTCAGACAGTTCAGTCCGGTTCCTGTCCAGTGAAGTGCAATAATAGTGAAGTCATTATCCCGGGAAAAGTGGTGCTACCTGTGTGTGAGTGAAAAACTATTCTTGTTCCGCCGACATCGACCGCCGTAATTTTATTAGAATATTATTTAGAACAATTTTTGTACATTATTATTTAATGAATAAATAATTAATTTCAAAAAACTATATATCATAGAAATCATCCAAGAAAAAATTCAGAGTTTTTTCATCATTTCAGAGAAAAGGGATGACTATTATATTTTTCGTTCTCTTGGTGTGTAGAATTATGCTGTGAAGAAATTTCAGAGGCAAAGAAAAAAAGACTTTGTTGAGTTTTCTGTTGAAAGTTTAAATGAACAAATCGGCAGGAGAAACTTACATCCTTAAAATGTTTAATTAAACTCTATATTCTCTTTTACGCGTGTTTAAATTTCGTTGTCTTCAAAATTAACAAAGTAAATTTTTCAAATTAATATTAATTAACTGATTCTTTCTCTTTTAAAGATATATTTAATCTAAAAAACCAAAAAAAGAAACTAAAAAATTAATTAATCTAAATGTAGTATATAATATATACTATATATACTATAGTATAATATATAAGTATAATATGTACTAATATATACTATACTATGTACTAATATATAAAGTATTGCTTTATTTTTTCGTTAATTATTTTCTCAAATTCATGATTACAAATAGTTTTGTCTCAATAAATGGAATTTTCAAATGGCAGACGGTGCCTAAATGAGTCAATAAAAACTAGAACTTCTTCATAGCTTTCTATTATTTTATTTATTAAATACCTTCTAATTTTCTACAAATATGAATTAAATATTTTCTAATTTTCTTCAATATTCATATCAAATAGATATGATACAGAGTAACATTAAAGAATAATACTATCTTCATAAAATAATACTATCTCAATTCATTAAAGAATAATACTATCTTCTAAGAGTCAAGAGGACCCTTTCATTTCATTCATAACATGATAATTATTTACATTATAAATAATTATAAACATTAAAAATATTTATTAATTAATAATTAACTTAATAATTTCAATCAATTTTCACATTTCGTATAAAATCAATAAATACTGTGCCTTAATACTTATAAACGGGATTCCACACACTTCCTTTTCCTGCAATCAAAATATGAGTAGTACGAAATTTCTTGTCCAACGTATCCACGGTTGAATTTCTCATAAACACAAAAATTACTAACGACATAACATCAACATTGTTCATTCTTCCGTGCATCGTGGAAATTTTGTACTTCCGTACACCGTGCAATCAGAAATTATGAAAATATGAACCTCGGTCGTTCTCTCAAACTGAAAACGAAAATCGGGAATGGGCGGCCGCATTTGAAATTTCTCAGATGGATGTTGGGGTAAACCTTCTGACGCAGCGATAATTGCTGATATTACAAGGAGAGGAAGATTGGCACGTTGTGGTACGGAGCATGCGAGACATGGATATTTAGGAGAGTTAGGTTGTCAGCCGGATAATTATGCAGAGTTAGATGTCAAGTTTTCGGAGTCCCTAATTTCCCTTCCTGGCCACTATTAATACAGGGTAACTTTATTCGGCATATCAATCAAAAGCTGTGTTAAATGAGGAAAAAATGTTTACGCAATTGATTCGAGGAATTGGTAAGGATTGTCGGGATATTTCGGAGATGAATTACTCAATCAGTGAATATTTTCTTTTTTCTTTTTCCTTTTCTCACCGCTGTTGACAGAGGGTAACTGGCTCTTTATTTATGAAACGATACACGCGATCGTGTAGAATTTCTTACGTTTTTCCCTTCGGCAGATACCGTGTAATTTTCAATGCCATCATGCCGATGTTTTTATTATTTCTTGAATAGAATTCTCTTTGATTGAAGGGCTTAATATAAAGTAGGTATACTTGTGTCTGAAAATGTAATTATAATACAAAATACAAATATTTTCCCATCAAAATGTGATCAGATGATGATAACGTCTATTTTTTAACTGTGTCGTATGAATAGATTTATTATGAAATAATAATTTTTTGTATTTTAGCGAGTCTAGCCATTATGAATGCATACGAATATTTTGAGATTATTAGAATATTATTTCTATCAAGAGAATGAAATGAAAAATAGAGAAAATAACAGAAAAATTTGAGAAAATAACAAAATAAGAAAAGCAAAAAAGAAATGAGAAATTTAGCTAAAAAAAGATTACGCACAGTAAATTACTTATATTATAATGTAAAAAAAAGTAAAAATAATTTTTATAACGTAAAAATAAATGTAAAAAGATTCTAATTAGAATTGAAATATTTGAAATATCTAATTCATTTGTTTAATAGTTACGTTCAGTTTGATAAAATTCTAAATTCTAAAATAATAATAAAATGATAAAAAGGGTGTGCCTAATTTAATTTAAATTCATTATTTAATAGAATATTTAGAATATTGTTTTAATTACTGTAGTAATTCTATAGAAAAAAATGAAATTTCTAATCATTTTGTTCAATGTATTCTTCTTGTTTCATCTTTAATAAAAAAATTAGAAATAAAATTATTGAATTTATTAAAAAGTCAACTAAGTATCATTTCGTTAATTGAATTCTAGCAAATGTTTGATGTTTGTTAATCGATTTTACAGCAGGTATTCTCTTAATTTTAGCCGTAGATGTGGATTTTTAAAATAGAGCTAGGCGATTAATAGATTAATAAAACACATATTTAACACGAATACGTTTACTGTTTCACTCCATTCATGTTTAGGATCTCTCTATCATTAAGTCAATATTTTTCATTTAAAGACACCCTATAAATTGAAATAGGTCATCCTACCTGAATACAGTAATCAAGAAGAGAATTTAACAGAGAAAGTATTAAAGCCCAAGAGATATAAACATTAAATTTCCTTTTACATACATTAACGTATACTGGAAACCATATAAGTATATTCTATCAAAATTTACTAATTTTCGTTTCTTTATTCATTTATGGCATTTAAATGAATAAATATACGATAAACTTGCTTCTCGGTACTTAATTCATACAATAAACATTCTTACTTTCATATTCATGCTTGAAAAGAAGGTATTTTACGATTCTCCAAAATTTAATATTTTGCTAAATGTTTTCAATTATCCTAAGCAAACTAATCCATGAGTTGCACGCTAACGATATTTTTCATGTTTGATCTCTTTCATTTATTTTTGCAGTGTTTCGTAGCTCTCGACAAATATTGTAGCGTTTTCTTCGTCGACAGGAAGTCTTGAAAAATATCTCGACGCAATCCGTAATGTTTAAGTTAGAAGCAACGTAATTGTTTTACGATGGTAAGAACTTCTATTTTTGATATTAATTGTATCTTTAACAAATAATTAATTACATATTTATTTATTAGAATGAAATTTTGACATTTATATATAAAATGCTTTCACAAATGTGTAAAATTATTGTGTAAAATTAAATATGTAAAATTAATTATTATATGATTTAGAGCCCTGTTCGATAATATCTTTAATTTAAATTCGTTAATTTAAAGGTTGAAATTGATCAAACATAACATAATTATTTTGTCAATTAAAAAGAGAGGAGAATATACATTAAAGCCACGTATAAATCAATATTAAATTCGAAAGTTCTAAATTTTCTTCTGATTTAGTAAAAGCTAACTTTAATATCTACAAAGTAAAAGTAACGTTAATATCTACAAATTTAATCAAATTTATCTAAAAAATATATTATTGATATGAAGAAATTAAATCGAAATAAAAAACTTATGACCAATGATCTATTAAATATTTCAATTGTTATAATTATAACTTTGTTTTATAATGGTCAGAATGAATTAAATATAGTAATTTTATATTTTAGTATAATTTTGTATCAGTATTATTAATTTAGATTAGTATTTCTAAATAAATATATTTCTGAATAATAAACTGGCTGAAAACGAAAAATCTTATAAATAACTTAATCCTTTACAGTCCAACTTTAAAACGTTCAAACATTCTTCTTTGAAAATCCTGGACGATGATTATTCAAAATGTTTCTAATATTGTTGAAATTGGCGATAATCGATAATCAGATAATAGAATCAATAAAAGATGATTCTTTATTTTATATTTGAATAATTTTCCGTCAAGTTCGTTCATTGGCAATATATGGCAATTATATCCATTGTATTACATCGTTGATAATATATTTCACAATTCATTTAAACTCGATCCTTCCTGGATTTCAGGTAATGGTAACGTTTCCCAGAACACAAATAAATGATAAAGTATATAACAAAGGTGACTTAACGGAAAGTTTGATTAGCGTTCTACGTGCAAAGAGAATCAAGATGAATGTAGGAAAAGTAGAGCACGTTCAAAAATTAAATAGATTTCGGAAATACAATTGAAAAGTTCGGATACAACAATTTATGAGGTTATATAGTAGTAAGTTTCGAGGAAAGTAAAATTATATAATAATATAATAAAATAGTATATAATTATATAATAATATAATAATATTAATAGTATATAATTATATAATAATTATATAATAATATAATAATATAATAATATTAATAGTATATAATTATATAATAATTATATAATAATATAATAATATAATAATATTAATAGTATATAATTATATAATAATTATATAATAATATAATAATATTAATAATATTCATAATATTCATAATAGTGTACAATTGTACTAATATAATCACGTTAATTCAAAGAAAAAGCACTCAGAGAGATATATGTGTCTAAAAGTCTTATGAGAGAATATATATGCACTCTTTAGACAATTATTTCGCTTGTCAGATATCAAAGTATGAGAATAGTAGAGTATCTTAAGGAATGTGACATGGATTTGTCTATGTGACTATTATCTATATAACTATTAAATTCATTATCTCTTCTGGGTCTTCATAGTTATGGAATCCAAGGAAAAGACGTTGATTTTGAAAGAGTTAAAAAATAAATTTGAACAAAGAATTTACGCAACTTGAATTCAATATAGAGAAAACATTATCAAATAGGAAAGCATCGCATAAAATAGAAAATCAAAGGATAACACAAAACATGATTGCACATGAACATGAATATAGAAAAGCGGACCAAGAATGGTCAAAGTTAAAATAAGGAAATTTATTATTAAAGAAAATAAGAGAGAAGATGCAATGACAAATACAAAATTACGAAAATAAAGTGTCTGGTGTTTAAATAACACACAGTGAGATATTTAATTGATATAGATGTCATGTCGCTGGATGGCATCATATAACTAGTCCGCTATGAATGTTCCGTTTTATATAAAATATATTGTTATTTAAATATAATTTTTATATTTTTTTGAAATTGAGATCCTCCTCTGTGTATAATGGTAAATTCCAATTACAATGCCGTTCAGCGGCGCGACTCTTGGCCAATTATATTGATCGAATCTATGTGCAGCGAGGTAGCGTTACATGTGTGTAATAATAAATATAATAATTTCAATATAGATAAAAGGACAAAAATTTACAAAAATTGTGTTCACTTCCGAACGAAAATGAGAAGTAAGTATCAAAGTACAAGTATCTAATTATAGATTCAATAACATAAAATTAAAATATATAATGTTTGTACCAGATTTCAAAAGCAATTTATCGTCCATGTCTAGCATTACAGAATATACGGATATAAAGTCATTTTTCATAAAGACTATGCTGTCATAAGACATAGCTATGAAAGCCGAGATGCGAGATGGACTCTACTTCTCATCGATAGATGAGAATTCTAAATTTGCAGGATGACAACAACATGTGCGGGCCAATGCATATAGGCAAATTATATCACATACAACAAATACAAGAAGATAAAGTTTGAACCATTATATGGTTTGTAAGCAAGCGAACAGAAGATAGTATCAGGTATTAAATAAATATCTGATAAACATTAATTTTAGTGAAACAGCTGCGAATTGTGTGTATGTAGACTCTGTGAATAGTGACGTCATGTAGACAACTTGTTAATCAGTTCCGAAAGTCTTAGCAAAAAAGAAAAATTTAAAAATAAGCCCAAGATAAAAGATTTAGGCGAAATTAAGTCTAGAAACCATTCACGTGAAAAATCACTTTTAGAGAATGGAGATATAAATGTAATATATTTAAGTACACATGCGATGATAGCAGTCGCGTTAACCAAAGCCAAGTTACCAAATATTAAGCATTTGAGATGCGTGAAAATGTTAAATTTATATTAAAAATGTATAGGTGAAACATTGACCTAAGATTAAGGAGAAATATTGAAATTGGCGATAGTTGATACTCTTGGAATTAATATACAAGAGATAGATTTTTGTTTTATCCGGATAGTTAATTTTCCGGTTTGATTTGTGTTAAATATGTGGCAATTGTATATATTAAAACAACATATTATATTGATATTAAAAACCATATCTATATGATATTAAACTCTCTATTGTATATATTGTAAACCTCGATCTTTTGCAGAGCACTTCTCGTAAATTTTCAATATCTAGGTACATAACGAGTTAGTGCATTTATTTTCAAATACTACTATAAAATTTCTTCTTCACACCTTCGTATGTGTAATTCAGAATCACCTATTATATATTGTTTCGGATGAGATCAAAGACGTATATTTTTCTGAACCTCGGCATCGTGCAAAGTATGATAAAATTTTAAAAGTTCAGAAAATGTGTTCTTGAATGACATCAAATTTTCCAGTTCCTTCCCTTTAAAACTACGTCGAGTGTTAGAAAAGGCACGTAGCTGTCCAATTATTAACAATTCGTTGACGCATACCCTCAAGGATGCTTAATTGAACTTTATAAAGAACATATTTTAAAAAGTATATTTTTGAATTTTCAATAATTTTAGGAATCATATTGTTGAATTCAAAATTTTCTTATAAAATTATTAAAATTTTATATATTACTACTTCTTCAATTTCGTCAACATTAGATATTATTATAATATTTTACTCTTATTATTAGATTATTGATTTTATTCGACATCAATATCATAAATATTAATTTTGTCAATATCTTTGAACTTAAATATATTTTTATTTTATCATTAATACAAATTTTTTCTTTATTTTTATTTCATTATTTCTTTTTTTTAGAAACTAGAGTTTTTTAAAACTAAACTAGCGAAAAGATATACATGATAAATTTGGAGATTGAAATTTACAGATTTAAATGAGTGATGGATTGATCTTTAACGCTAGAACTATCGACTAAAGTATGAAACGTATACAAGAAATAGTAGAAGAAATAAGAAAAAATTTATGATATAATAAAAAAATACAGATTTAATATATTAAATTTTATTCATATATTAATAGACATACTATTGTAAGTTTATGAAATTTCTGTGATAATAAAGTGATTATTTTATTTTTTATGTGTCAATTTGTTAATGTTAATTTTCTTTGTTTTGTTATCTTTTGGAATTTCGTTTACTTAGAGAAAAATATTATTGGTTAATTATATTTAATTTAAAATCTACATTTAATTTAAAATCTGCCAACTAATGGTAGTTGCTACAAATAAGTAAACTGCGAATTTTTATGGATTTTTATACATTTTTAAATTTTTACGAATAGAACTAAAGAAATGGAACTAAATAGAAATTTCTTTTATTAAATACTACAATAAATATTTCATTCTTAATATTCCACATATTTTTGCATATTATGCGCATTGCATTTATTCATCTTCAAATTTTCCATAAATATATTAAAAGCTGGCAGTTTAGAAATACACTCATTTGATACTTTTGCAATGATACATCAATGAAAATAGGAAATAGGAAAATGAAATTTTCAAAACCTGAATGCGTATAACTTCCAGATTGCACTAACTTCCACATTACAGAGTATGGTTAATCATCGACCATTCTTCACGAAAAAAAGAAGAGAGGAAAGAATAAACGCAACGACAAAAGGAAGCTTAACAGAAAAGAACGACCAATAGTCAATTCCATGGATAGTTAAAACATTGCAACGTGCATCAATTCAGAGTGATTCCAACATCGCTCGTATTGAACTTGATCTCATTTCTCATAGCCCAATTAGCCCACATACATATATAATATATCCGCCCATGCCGTACCGTATGGGGTGGCTTTCACCCAGGAGTGTGCGCAGTAACAGGTAAACGGGCAGCCTCTGGGTTGGAGAAAAGGCAGAGCAGAGAGGAGGTAGCCCCGTGAACCCGTGTGATGATGCATAAGGGTAGACGTGTCGTGACTCTCAATGCTGATACTTCGTCGGGTGCCGGTAACGGGCCACTCGTGACGTTCTCGTTTGTAAAACGGCCATCCTCTTACTGCTGGTCACCTGGCCCGATTTTGCTCCTGCCATTCGTCCCTGGACTGAATCGATTAATAATTGCTGTCTAATCACTTTTCGGTAACTTTTTTTCTCCAGCCGACGAGGGAAACGCTGGTTCGCGCCGAATCCGCCTTCACGTCATCGTCGTCATCATCGTCGGCTTATCACCGCCACTGCCGCTGTCGCCACCGCCACCGCCATCGCCACCGCTGCCGCCGCCGCCACTGCCGCATCCTCGGACATCCGTGGCCGAGGGAGTATATATTTAGAAAGGCAAACGGCGCTGGAGGGGGGACTGAGAATCTGGAGCACGAACAGGTGGTGCAGTATCAGTTGAACAATATCAGTCGGGGAAGAAGTAACAGGTATCGTATCACCGATATCACCTTCTTCTTCCTCTCTTCTTCTTCTTTTGCTTCCTTTTGTCCTCTGACCGTTTTCATTTTCTTCTTTTTTCCTCTTAATTATTGTTTTCTTTCATCGATTCGTTTCGAATTCGTACATATTACGCATGTATAATATTCGTGTATATTACATGCAGTTTATAGATTTTTTGGACAGAATTTCATTTACTTATAGGAGAAAACGGTTATTATTTAATTATAGCTATTTATTCTGATTTAAAATCTACCAACTAATAACTGCTGATACTTTTGTAAGCAATAAATATATAAAATAAAATTAACGTGATTAACATGACTAATTTGTAATTTTTCTAAATTTACAACGATGATATTTTTAGATATTTGAATAATTTTCAAATAAAACCTTGCGTTCTTTATGATATTATAAATTTTTTCGTATTTCTTATATTTTGTCTTCGTAATCGTGTCAAATTTTCAAAAAACGCATGAACATCTGTAGTTTAACTACAAGTCTTAAAGAATACTTTTCACTCCGTCCATGTTAAACGCCATTTTGAAATTCGAATTAGTAATTTCAGTACTATCGTACTTACACTTAAAAGTCTTAAAACTTTATTTTTATAATATTTAATAATCAATGTTTATCATAAAAAAAAATTTTTAAATTACGTATATATTTTATGATACAATTATTAATATATTAACTTTACAAATTCTTTATTGCATGAATTATTATATTTTACTTGAAATATTTAGTACTTAAAATAAGTAATAAAATTTTTAAACTATACGTGTATTCTATAATAATATACTACATGTGTTTTTATAATATTTTATAAATGTATATTTTATAATTGTATAAAGTATTATTTAATTTTTTCAATTTGGGAACAAAGTAGTATACATTCCAAGACTTTTGAAGTATATTTAAGTACTTACTTAATCGCACTCATAATTAAAAGTAACTCGCAACATTTTTGAAATGCTCGCTAACAAGAGTTTCATTCTTCCTTCTTCGTATTTGCCATGCGAACCGTCTCGTTCCAAGAACATATATTTAATTTACTGAAAGTTGGAAAGTCAAAATAATACAGCCACAAGAATTATCTGTTTGTTTTCAAAAATTTTTGGTCTGTTTGGTCATTTGACATTTTGGTCAACTTCTAGCTGACTTTTCCTTTTCGATTTAGGTCATGGTTTTAAGAAATCTTTAATACTATCTTTTAACTTCAGTAATCGTCTAACATTTAATTTTAAACAATTTCAAATTAACTTTTTGAGTTCTTGAATCGAGTTTTCGAATAAACTTCTATCTTTTGATGATTATGCACACTATTGTACAATTAACGAAATCTTTGTTAGGTACTGCTTAAGGATTACACAGGATATCCCCCCTAAGTTTGTCATCTCAAATATCTCCGTTGTTTTTGGACATTTGAAAAAAATTTATTGAGTTATTTAGTACAGAGGGAACCATAACATTGCGGTAATAATTTTTCTGTAAATGGAGGGATGTCAGGAATTTCAAAATCACTTTCATTTTTTTCAATTGGAATGATATGTTTTTCCATCCATTGATTGATGCAGCTCGACATTCTCTATAAAAAAAATATTGAACTGTATGTTTAAATGTATATCAAAAAATGTATATTAAAATGTATGTCAAAAAATTATTAAAATTCATCGTATGAACGACAAGGAAAAACAGAGACAGTATTCTTATGTTTATAACTGTTCTTATCTTTTATGCACAGATTTTGTAAAATTAAAGTTTAAATATCTAATAATTTTTTTATATACATAGGTTAATATAGGTCGTGCTACATCGATGAAAAAAATATATCATTCTAGTTAAAACATAAAGGTGAAGATAATTTTTATATCTCCGATTTCTTCTATGATTTCTTCTTCACTGAATAACTTTTGTTAATAAAATGTTTTCCTATTTCTAAAAATATTACGATAAACGAAGATATTTGAGATGGTAAATTTAGGTAGAACTCTATGCATAACTTTAGTAATTCATGTATGTATGTAGATGTTTGTTTAGTACAAAGTGAAATACAGAGATGGAATAGACAATATTAGTTAAACGCAGAAGACAGATAGATGTAAGAAATTATAAATTAGAAATGATACGCTTACAAAACTTAAAAATATTTAACTTTATTTTGTATTTTATATTTTCTGTGTTTAAGATTTGCAATAAATTGCAAATGATTATTTATGTAAAATTTAAGTGTGAAAGTGTAGGAGTATGAAAATATCTATCAATTTAAAAGTGTAAAAATACGAAATTATATAAAATATTCAGATATTATACAAAATTTATAATTACATACCATGATAGATATTATATAAAAATATCTATTAATTTAAAAGTGCATAAATGCAAAATATATAAAAATATATAAATATATAAAATACCTATAATAAAGTATAATTATAATGTTTAATGAATAGAACAAATTTCTATTTAGATTCAATTTATTTAATTACATTGTTAAAACTCTAAAATTACATATTTCACAAACTACAGATAAAATTAAGTTAAATTAAAGATTTAAAAATTAAGTATACTATAAATTGTTATAATTTTCATTGATATCAGTTAAACGTTAAACATTTTTTTTTAATAATATTTTACAAGCTGTATATTTACTGCTTGTATTACTTTCCTGAATATTTGATATTTTCTTTCTCGCATACAGAATGATTAAATGTCAATAGATCAGGAAATAGATAGCAATCTATCTACGAATAAAAATTATCAAGATTTTTCTTACTAAGATACAAAGTAAGAAAGAAATCGATGCACAATATGCCCTTTGAATGCTCACTAAAATTATTAGAAGTTTAAAACTTTAATAGGAAATGGAGAATATGTAACAAATATTTTTTGATAAACATATATTTTTTGATATATTTTTTTATTCTAATATATTATTTTCTTTAAACCTTAAATAAATAAATTAATCATTTTAAGCAATTTAGACTTTGAGTATCTTATTTGTATGATATTCTAGCAAAACTGAACACTCAACTGGGTTAAACAAATGTATATCATTACCGAACCCTCGAATTTATCTATAGGCTATGTTGTTATTACAACTTTTAAAAAATACAGCTATTAAAAAAAGTAATGACGAGACTATTTATTTTTTATTTAGGTACAATAGAAAGTGTTTTTTTGCCATTTATTAAGTTTTAAAAATCAGTTGAATATTAAATTGTCTGTTTAAATTTTTGTAATTTTTATGAAATAGATGTATTAAATATCCTGTAATTTTTATATATATTTGTAGATCTGCTCCAATAAAAATGTTACAACACACAATATAATAATAAACAGTAGAATATATTAATAAATAAATAAAAAGTTTCTATGAATGTTCGAATATTTTGGTGAGAAACATATACATAGAAAATCAATTGATATTGAATCAAGAAGTTTGTTATTACAATGTTGTTTTTCATATAAAAGTTCGAAAATATTCTCTATAAATGAATGCACGTATACCGATTACTTCAGTTTATTTTAAATAAAAGTAGGAAAGAAAAAGTTGTACCATCCCGCTCATTATAAAATTCAAGAAGATAGAAGATTTCGTTAAACTACAGAAATTTTCCTGTTATTAGTTTTTCTTTTTAACTTTATTTACAACATGGGTAATTATTTACAAAAAGCCTCTCCCATTCGTTTTACGCTTTTACTTGATAATGCGCAATTTTTAATTGTGAAATAAAGTTATTATTGTATCAGATAGATTTTTGCTATTACATTAAAAAATCGTCAGTAAAATACCGATGTCTTCTGTTTTGCTTATCTCTTTTCATTGAGAATTAGCTAAATTCAAGTCGCTTGATAAATTCAATTTTCTCGAAAACGAAGCCTTAAATTTAAAAATTTTATTCTATTTCTTTTCTTTTTTTTATTTCTTTGTGATGAATCATCTCCTGTTCAGTTGTACATGTTATTCCAACGCACCTTGTATTTTTGCGAATAACTTAAAAATTAAAATATAAAGCGACGGTTATGTGCATGTGTGATTTCAAATCACGTCCTTGATAACATATTTCAAGATTATTGAAATCGATGAGATATATCTCTTTATAAATAATTATCAAAATATATGATGTGTACATATCAGATTTACGCATTTTATTTACGTATACACAATTTCCAAAGAAAAAAACAAAAAAAAAAATGAAACAATAACTTATTACGAAGTGCATGCAAAGTTGTTGACAATTATTCAAAAAATTGCTTTCTTTTTCTTACTTGTGTCGTTTAGAACGGTGGAGAGAGGCTCTTGTTGAAGAGACTCAAGAAATTGGAGTTCCTAAAATACGGCACGATAAACGCCATCGCATTCTAAACAAGGTATTCTGGACAATCAATATTTATTGCGGAGATCGTCGGAAGGAAGCGTTTTTTTCCAACAACCTGTGATTATGCTCAGCCCAAAAATGCAAAAATCTGGTAAGTTGCGAACGAAACAGCAACTATTTTCTGCTCAGTTTATATACATGGCGTCTTTCAAAAATATTCGTCGCGTCTCGATCGCGAGTTTTACGATATTTATTATCTTCAAAGCAAATCTATCGCATTGAATATTGAATTGTTCGTGCGGAGTGCCATGATTATTCAAGAAGTACTTCAGTAAAAATTTCTTTTAATAATAATACAAATAATATTTATGTAAACTCACATTGTTAGGAATCCAATTTTTAAGTCTGACGATTAATATGTTATCTGTGAAAAATGAAGCTCATTTTTATTTCAGATCGCCGAATTTTATTTAATGGAAATTTAAATAATGTGGATTTTGATAATAACTTTGATAATACTAAATGTTATTTCAAATGAGATTTAACAGTTAATAGTTAATTAGAAAGTTAATAACGAGAATTTAAATGAAATTTAAATAAAAATTGTATAAGATAAAAAAGAAATAATGAAATAAAAATTTAAATACCTAAGATTTTATTTAAACAAGGATTTAAACAGAAATTCTTCTCTTCTATTAAATAAACTTTATTTTTTTAATCTAATTTAACTTGAAATTTTTATTAAATTTTTGAATGAAATTTTATTTAAATAGAATTTTGTTTATTTAAAAATATTATTTAGATGTTTATAGATTGTTTAAATAGAAATTTAAATAAAAAGTAGAGCAAATTGTAAGTATTCCGTTTTGAATATTTTTTTTATATCTATCTATATTTTATTGATTTTTGGTAGATTTATTTATTTTCTCCCAGAAATTTTTATATCTTACTTTCTGTTACGTTTCGTTTCTATACACATACATGAATGTGATCGGATTTATATTACAAAAACATGTCAGTCTGATACAACACGAAGATTGAACTGAAAAGTTTGTTTCCATTGAATTTTTAACATAGAACGTATGCGTTGTTTTACATTGATTGATATTTGAAATCAGCTTTTCGAAACAAAAAATACCTTTGCTTTGCAGTTCTTATTTGTTAAAAAGTAATTCGTTATTTTATTGTGCGAAATTCGGTAGAAAATTTCCTGTTTCTTTTTTCTTCGAAGTTTTATGTTGCTAAAAATGTTGTTTTACATCCATCGAAATTGTGACGGTAGAAATATGATCGAGAGAACATTTCTTTATTTTCGTGAATTCTGTATTTTTTCAAGTTCAAAAAATAAATTTTGTCTGTTTTCCTTTTCACAGTAACGTAAACAGTAAAATAGATCCTCTTAATTGAAGAATATTTGTATACAGTGAAAGAGCTTTTATATAAATATATAACATCTATATTATATAATGTACTATATAAATTTTTTACAATTTTTTAATGTGTTAGAATTTTAATTTGTTAAATTTTATCGTAATCTTTCACTAAATAAAAAATAATTATAACAAAACAATATAACAAATTTTTAAAATTTATTTAATTTCTAAAAGCTGAAAATATTGTCACGATCGTATACATATGACTTTTGCTTGATGATTGAATGGATCATCATTATTATCATCACTGCTATAAATAATTTTCTACGAAATTCTATTTTTTTCTTTCTTTTTACTTTATTCACAATTGTTGTTTTTTATTATAAAAATATGAATTTGCATAGAGATGCGTAGTCTAATCATAAATTAAGCTTATAAATCTTTATTAAGTGAAAAATTTCGTCTTACTTGGAAAAGCTTAAAAAAAAAAGATATTCTCACGTTGATTTGAAAGTGAGAAGTCAATAAAGTATCGCGTGTTTTAAATTGAGTAATTCGATAAAACAAAGAAGTAAATCGATTGTTTACGGTAATGGATGACTTCTTTAGAAATCACACTTGATTACCCAGTTACTAAATCTTTCACTTAACTTATGTCTAACTGAAGTTGAGTTGCAACAAATCTCGAAGCTTTCAAGTGGATCGGGAACTTTATAAATATTTAGACAGTGAATTGCTCGCACCAGCAAAAATAGTTACTTTGAGATCCTTCTCGCCAATTGATTCTATTCTTTTTAAAAGTTCTTTTCACAGTGATATTTGACATGGGATATGATTCTGATAGTTTTAATAAACAGTAAAAAGATGAATATTTCAGTAGTATATAACTCGTTAATTAGAAAAATCAGTTAAGTTAACTATTTAAATTGAAATTTAAAGATCCTTAT
Organism: Frieseomelitta varia; assembly: GCF_011392965.1. Classification (NCBI taxonomy): domain Eukaryota; kingdom Metazoa; phylum Arthropoda; class Insecta; order Hymenoptera; family Apidae; genus Frieseomelitta; species Frieseomelitta varia. The sequence continues at coordinate 522,979 of NW_025110166.1, read as the reverse complement.
CTTCTGTCGATGTATATTTTAAAAAACAATTAACTTTTTTATTTATTTATTGTTTAAAACCATAAACATAAATGCCGAAAAGAAGACTAATGGAAGAAGAATAATTTTTCTTCGCTAACTTTAAATTTTAGAGTTAAACAACAAAAATTCAAAAAATTCTAAAAGTTTGTCGAATTTTTCGTCATCAATTCATCATATATTCAAAGTTTAATAACTTAGTGAAAAGAAATAGTAGATTATAGTAGATTTTAGGGAGTCATTATAAAGCTTCAGTCTTCAAATACGTGGTAGATTCAGTCCTGGAAAAAATTTTTCAATGTTTTGAGAAACGTTTGAATTTGTGAGCATTTTTGAAGAAAAACAATATGTTTAAAATGAGCCTAGAAAGAAATCATCAATTTTTCTAAAGAATTTTTTGGAAATTTGGTGTATATGGTCCAAATGTAAAAGATTGATAGAACAATATATCCTACTTCCAAAAATATCCTAAAAATAGTAACCTAATTATTATTATATTACAGAATTATTATTGTATATTTGTTTATAATAGAATTATTATAATAAAATTATTTGTTTATAATAGAATTATTATAATAAAATTATTTGTTTATAATAGAATTATATAATTATTGAAAGAAACATTCTTCTCGAAAAGGTTAAATCGTAATAATGGAACGTTACAATTGCAGATGTAGAAAACAACGCAGCGCGTAGTATAACATACATAGTATAGTATACAATTCACGATTGGATAATCTTTGAAATTTTATGAAAATGTTTCTAATCGAATATTCAACGTTAAACGTGTACAAACTTACCAAAGTTTTATACGTCGCATGCGCAAAAATATTCAAGTGGCGCGCAAGAGTGATAAAACTATTTTGAATTTCTGTACACTAGTTTAAACCAGTGCCGACATTTAATGTAATAATATCGAATAACGCTGCTCCCATTGATGTTGCCAAAATTTTAGTCGTGATATATAAATTTTGCCAAGCTGTTTATTTCCATTTCAAGAGAAGCTAAACTTTTGCATGCAAATGTTATTCGTGGTAGAAAATACGGGTACTGTTTAATGGAACATGCATACAAGAAATAATGACCATAATTATTTTATATTTACCAACAGTTGTGTAATTTACCTTGCGTACGAAAACACCAATAAAAAGTTTTCGAATTACACAAAGTTTAACGATAAAATATTAGGAGTTTTCTGCAGAGAAAATCGAGAAAAACGAAATGGAATATATTTTTCAAGCAAAGGGTTCACGGAAAAAGAAGGGAACGTCACGTTCAACGAATTTTGAGTTGAATACATTTTCATATGCTTTTCTTATGCTTTTTATCATTAACTGTATTGCATTGCAAATCAAAATTCTCTGAGTTTCGCGTGAGATTCATGAGATTATTTTGATATGTAAGAAAATATAAAATTAAATGGTTCACAGGAAAAGTGAAAATATCAATTTTAACAAATTTCAAATTCAGTATGTTCCTATGAAATTTTCTAACAATAAGTTTTACTATTTATTTGAGAAAAATATCAAACTGTGACGTTACGTATTGAAAAATAAATTTTCATTGTTCGAGAAATTCTGAAACTCGAAAATTCCCTCTTTTTCTCTTCAAGCAAAATGTCTCGTTACGATTAAATCACGTGCTAACGTGGGAAATGAATTTGTCAAAGAAGAACAATAACTACACGATAACTAGACAATATCATAATACACGTAACGCGTCCAAAAACATCGCATTCGATCGTACTAATTGCGAATTGAGGCTTGCGATGTACCATTTCATGTGCGATGTTCGTTCTATGTTTCAGTGAGAATGAACGATTCGCAGCTCGCCATGCTCGCGGAGAAAGCTCGTTACGATCAGTCGTTAAGTGGATATTTACACAAAAGGAGCGCCGACTTGGCCAAGTGGCAATTACGATGGTTCGTTTTATATCAGGTGAGAAAAATTTCAATTTTTCGCGTTAATTTTCATATTTAAAAGAGGACTAAACTATAATTATCGTGTGATCTTCGTTTTCTTTGAGTCTTTGAATATGATAAGAGAAATTACTCGTGTCGAAATCGTACTTGTATACGCGAGTACGTAACAATGGTTTTCGACGATAATTAGTGGTTTCATGTGATAAGTGAATTTCACGTGAATCAACTTGTTTGAAATTAATTAATGAAATTTATCTGACCAATGAATTTTGTTCGTTACTAGGTTAAAATACCTTTCTGAATATGTGTGACATAATATATATTACATAATATATTAGATATATATATATATATATTTATATAGTTATATATAATATACATATTATATATATATATTTATTTATTTACATAGTTATATATTTATATAGTTATATATAACGTATATATTTTTGGTGAACAAGCAAAAGCTAGAAAACAAATTTCGACCAAGATAATATAAATGATAAGTCAAAAGTTTGCCAAACGATATTTCTGTTCATTCACACATTTTCGTTGAAATTTTTTGACTGTAAGCTTCTCGTTTCCTTTCCTGCTTCGTTAAAAATGTGACAAAAAAACAGAAATTCCAACTGATGTTATTGTACAAATATTCTACAAGTACTATCTACTTCATAGAAATTATTCCACGTGACAAATAACACTTAATCCATGATCAAGCGCGAATTCTTTTCTTCGCGCTTCGAGAAATCGTGTTTGCTTTAAAATTTTCACATCGATCCATTTTGTTGCATACGTATAAAACGATGACTATATATATTACAGAACTTGCTGTTCTATTATGAAAACGAAAGCTGTTCGCGGCCCAGCGGCGTTATTTTGTTGGAGAGTAGCTACTGCGATCGTGTTGTCACCGTCAAAAGCAAAGAGCCAGATAAACAGGTAAATGTATTGTGTTTTTGTAGTGTCAGTGTTGTATATATATAAATTAGTTAGTATCCTATAAATTTTATTCGTCACGTAAATATTTCCTAAAATTTCTCTCGAACAACAAATCACCACACGTTCGATCATTAACTCTAGCTTTGCATCAGTAAATTGAAGAAATTTTGATATTAAAAACTGTCAAAGATTAAAATGTAAGATTTATAACTTGATTTATAAGATTTGTAACTAACGAACAGAAACTTGTGCTCTCTCTTTATTGTATTAAAAGTTCTTTCTTGTTTCTTGCGCTTTTTACCAAAAATTTCAATTTCAATTTCTGAAAATTATAATTAATGTATATTAATTACAGCTAATATCAATCATTTTGATCATTTTGATAGTTATATTAAAAAAGCAGATAATTATTTATATTAGCGATTCCCCACCGATTTTGAAATATGTTATCAAGTTCTTTAGTTTCTAAGATATTTATAGAAATGTATTTCTCGATTTTTAATGAAGAAGATTCCTCCACTGATTTCAATAATTTTTCGATTTGTATACTGTATTTCGGTATATTCGATAATGTACTTTAATTTAAATATTTTAATTTAAATACTTTATACTTTATAATTATTATTTTATATATAATATAATATATATTTTATTATTATTATTTGATATTTGAATCTCATCAACTTTTTTAGTTGAAAAGAGGTATTCACTGGCTCGAAATATATCTAGCTTAAACTAATACCAATTCTCGATTAAAGAAGATATTGATGAGATTCAAGTTATTGAAGTGCATACTATCGAATATACGATGACAGATCAAAAAATCATTGAAACCAATAAAATTTGCTGTTAAAAATCGAATAAGACATTTCTATAAATATATATCTTAAGAACTAAAATCGAACGGCGGTAACATGCAAATGAAAATTGTCCAGAATGATGAGTTTGACATATTTCAAGGTCATAAGAAATCGCTAATCTTTTTTTTTTTATTTTCTCGGATTTCCTTCTTCTTCTTCTATTCTTTTTCTTTAATGTCGTATCGACAGCGAGATCATTAGATTGACGACGATGCCATTAGAGTGTAGTAGTTTATGTTTTTGAGATATTTTATGTTTTTTTAGTTTTATGTTTTTGAAAAAAAATACAATCTAGCAGTGTTTTTCGACTTTTTCATCTTTCAATCTAATATATTTATTTATCATGGTGCCGCAGTTCAAATTTATATAATATGAATATATACGATCTTTAAGAACATGATAAATTAAAATTTTATATTGTCTGCATAAAAAAATAACTTTCATAATAACTATTTGATAATAACTTTTACATATTAAAAATAATATTGAGTATATATTTCTACTACGAATGATTTAAACGAATTTCGGATTATAGCAAATATTGAAATTTGATCTTTTATTATTTAATCTACTATAACCAGAATATAGTATACTTAAGAAAATTATTAAAATTTTAAATTATTAATTCCGATTAATTTTAAATTATTCATTTCAATTTGATATGGGAAATAATAATTGTTAAAATAAGTTATTTGATATTTTTGCATTTAAATATATGGAATAAAATTTTATAGATCAAATATACAAAATTTCAAAACGTAGATATGTATAATAACTTTCAAGTTACAATATAAATAATTAAGTTTATCTATAGAAAAATGTAAGATTAACAATCGAGCCGTTTATTTTCAAAGTGTCACAGGTCCATTTATCTTTAAAGATATTTAACGGTTTGTGCTTTGATAAATTTAAAAATATTGGTAACATGGTAGTATAATGTTCTTGTGTTTACTCAATTAGTTTAGAAAATAACATGTTTTTGATAACTATAAATGAACTTAGGCCACTTTTAAAATTAATGAAATAACTTTTTTAATTTTTACAATTTTTAATAATTACAATTTTGTGTTATAAAATTTATAAAAAATCCAATTTTTATTCACTATTAAAGAAATGTTACATTCAAATAATATTTCATAATTTATAATTCTTTCCCAATTGCATATGCGAGAGCGTTTTAAAATAATTATGACGTACAGGTGATATATTGTGTAATAAGTCCATTATATCGTTGTATTTTAGTGTTGCGATTGGTCTTACATTTTTGTCACAGTGATGTCAATTCAATATTATTAAAGTTTCTTGGCCTCTCCCGACGCGATAGTAAATCCAGAATTTTGAATAGTGCATCCTCATTCATTGATGTTTTATAGAGCATTTTATATGGTTCAGTTCTCAAAAATCGTATCCAACATTTTTTTAAACTTTTCTCCATTAATATTTTTTTCCTGGATTTTCAGATTTTAAAATGCGTTTTAATCATCCTTTACTTATATTGAACATATTCAAGAAGAATTTTTTACAAACGGATAATTTTCCGTGAGAAGTAGTTAAAAAATACTTAAAACTGTAATTTCTTGGCGATTTCTTTTTACCATTTCTTAACCATTTTCTTTTTACAACATTGCATTCAGTAGCTTCGTAAAGTAATATATTTTGCTTATTAAAACCACTCAAATTCTAAAATCTATCAAAAATCTTTTTCCTTTCTTCTACATGGAAATATTTTATACAATCCTTTGAACAGCGGCAATCTTTGTTTTGGAATAGGAGTGGTTCTTTGTATGTATAATTTTTCCTTTCGAGTGTAATATTTTTAATATTTTTTTCGTACATTTCGTAATTTTTTTGATTTTTCGTAATTTGTCATCACTCTTGTTTCTTAACATTCTTTTTGTGGAATCGTCTGAGACATTAGCTTAACTCTCTGTTGATGAATATGTTTCTATGATTCGTTCTCTCTTTCCAGTATTTCAAAATTAGAATTACCTTTTAGATCATCTTCACTTTCTGATTCCAGAAATCTTTTTTTTTTTGTATTAATTCGCATGGGTAGAATTTCTGTATATAACAAAAACAGTTAAAATTTCGTTAAAATTTTTAATTATGCCAATTATTTTTAACATATCTCACTTTAACATAGATCACTTTTTTAATTATCTGCATCATTGTCTGAGCTAACTTGAAGATGAATACTTTCAAATATGTTGAAATTTATATTAAAAACAAAGTTAACCAATTCAAATTTAAAGAAACTCTAAATATAAACAAAAATTTTTAGCCCGTAAAATAACTCTGTTTTTCAATGCAGATTGCTGAAAAATAATGCATTCCTTTTTACGTACTTTGTGTAACTATGAAATTTACCATTGCTATTGTTTACCATTCCGGTAAATTATCAATTTATTAGGAAACTTTAGAAAAGTAAATTGTGTACTCAATCGGGTTATCAGTATCAATTTTTGTCATATTAGTGATCTTTTTTACTTGCTTATTTATTTGTGTTAATATATTAAAATTATATTTAATGGAATTATTATTATTTAAAAAATCACTATCTGAGCTAATCAAATACCACTACTTTTTTAATAAGAAAAAAATATTGCTTTTATCTCATAAAATTTTACTGCATAATATACTTCATATCAATTTGAAACTTAAAATGGGACTTAGGCCACTTTCAAAATAAAAATTTTTATCATTTCATTAACCAGTCAATTTTCTGTGTAGAAAATCTTAGTGATTTTAAAATATTTGCTTAAAAAAGAAAAGCTGACGTAGAAATGTAAATGTTAAAACAGCTAGCTCGATTCTTTTTTGGAAAATGAACTTAGGCCACTTAAAAATATAAACGACTCAATTGTTTCAAAATTATAACAATTACTGAAATAACTTAAATTATATTTTATATCTAATTATTGTAAATTATATATTTTCAATTAATTAATTAATACTTATATAATATTAATATAATTACTTAATCCCACCATGTATTACGTTATCTAATAATAGTTATCCAATGATTGATTTCTGAATTTATTTTTCGTAACAGTTATTGAAATTCATGATCCATAGATTGAGAAATGCTTGAAACGTTACACATAACATATTCTTTCGCTTGTGAGACTGACACAATAGCGACATAAATACAATAAATGCTAAATATAAACATTATATGAAACATAATTTGCGTCACGCTTCTTTTCAAATTAGATATAATTTGGCTATTCTTTTGAAAATTACCGAGACCAGCTATCATTCTTAAAATCATACATTTCTCATACACACGGTATTGGGGTCAAGCGTTATGCGAAACGAGCCATATGTAAGTTGAGCACACTTTCAAAAAGACTTACGGATGCAAACCCTGGGATCGCGAGATTCATATCCTTTGTTTCCGCGTTAAAACTACCTTCTCGACGTTGGTGGTCCATGTAATGTCGACTACACCGAAACGACGCGTTACTCTGCAATTTACTGCAATTTACAATCTGCCATTAAAATTTCGCACGTAACTACCGAGATACAGTTTAAAAGCGAATTTACACATTTTCACTTTGAATGATTATTCAGGTTAATTTATAATACCATTCTTGTTTGTGTTTTATTCAAAGTAATCATCCAAAGTGACTAGTAAACAAAGCACAGCCGATCTTTATTTTTGATCATTTGAATGGATGATTCACTTGTGACAGTGACAAGTATAAACTTACAGTGACAACTAAAAGAAACCATAGATCAAAAACCTTAGTTGAAAATTACACATTATACTTGCCTCTTTCTTTTTAATAAAATTGAACGAGACACTGTACGACAGAACCTGTATACAGTGACAGCCAAAAGAATATTTAAAAAATAAAACGCGATAGATGCGAAAATATCATTAATTATGATAACTAAATAATTATGCTTGACAAGAGGAACGAATATAATAACACATTATAGAATAGGCGAGTGTTTAATACGAAAAGAATGTTTAATAAAATTTTATTTATTCAGATATGAAATATCAATTTCAAACTTCCTTTTGTTTGCTATTGTATATTTTATAACGTTTATAACGTTTTGCATAGTATAATTATATTTAATGCGTTTTTGCATGGTAAGTTCATAATTCTGTGACAAGTATCGCACGAAATGAACATGGATTGATTGAATGATAAAAATCTAAATATTTTCACCAACTTATTGATTGAATTTATTTCAGTCACGAAATTTAATCAGTTATAATTATTTGAACGAACAATACGCATGTAATATAACTGCTGTCATTGAATATATAGCACATACTCAATGAATTTGAAAAACAATAAAATAAATTCATCCGGTTCATCTTTCATATTCATTATGGATGAATCATTCATAATGATCATTCAAAGTAAAGAGATATCAATTCGGCTCAAATTATTGTTAACCTGGGCACTATTTGAAATAATTATTATATATAAATTATTTGAAATATTATAATTACTTCGAAATACAATTTATAATTTATTCTTGAAAGACTTACATGTTTGCAACTAACAAATTATTTGATACTAATAATCTCTCATTTAATTATAAATTAAAGATGAAGAATACTGGTTATGATTTTTTCTACGATTTTCAAATACCAGAAATCAAATTTAAGATCCCAAAATTTTTGAATGGAACTATACATATATTATTAAAAAAGAAAATAATAACAAATTTTTAAGTAGTCTAGACTATAATGACAGATTTTAATATTTACTTATTAACATTGTTACACCTAATGATAACTAAAAATTGCTCGATTTACTCATGGAAATGAAAAACAAGTTTTACTTTATCGGTGATTGCGCGATCTGACACTTTTATTTTAATCACAATTCATCAAATGGTACTTACTCCTGCATTGATAACAATTAATCGTAAACATTATCCTAATACAATTCAATTAACATTACCTTTCATCGCTCGATAGCATTAGCGTTCGTTGATACGATAAGTTAAAATTTAAAATTTTATTAATATTTTAACAACCAGCATTTGATGAATTCAAGAAATATTTTACACTGTATAGTTGCATCAGTCGATGGATTTTCTTTCGTGATGCTGTATTTATCGAGGACGATGCTTTAAATATCGACAAACAACTCGTTCAACCATATTGGTGACCTCGATACGTGGAATTTTTATATGGTACTCTGACACAGGTACCAGTAACAAAAACCAAACTATGTTTTATTTTTTTAAATGGATATTTTAAGAAATATAAAATGTATATTCTGCAGTGTTTTTCACGTTTCATTTTTTATCCTTTTCGTCATTATATTATATTAACCCTTTGCGATCGTAATTAAGTTTTGCACAAGTATCACGCTAGTCGGGATTAATTTTCATTAAACAAATGCTAATAATATTATAATATTTATACTTTTTTTCAAAGATACTTTCATAAACAAGATCTTTCATAAGATTATAAATAATATTTATGCTCTTCTTTGAAGAAGTAACCAATGAGAAAAGTTATAAAAATTCAACGTTCTTAAAAGTATTGAAACAATTTTTTCATAATCATTAGATTCACCATGATCTCGAAAATTGAGATTTGCTTTCTACAAGACTCAAGAATTATTGAACATTGAACATTGCATTTAGACAACAAAATGTTAGGATTATTTGAGTTCCTATCGTTTAATTCTAATGTTCAACATTCAAAAATATAAAATTCGAAAATATTTCGAATCGAATTTAATCTCTGGATCTGTCAAATGCTATAAAATTTCATTTTTTAGCTACTATTTATAAAACCGCGATTCTCTCTTTAAAATTGTGCAATTCTTCTCTGATTGGGATTTCTTATTCTTATATTGTAATAACAAGAGACATTCAACGATCATTCTTACAAGACATCGTGGTATACTTCCATTTACTTTATAAATAGAATTTCAATTTAAACGGAGATTTAATTTGAAACGAATAATTGAGTGGAAAAATTATATTACAAAAACAGAAAATATTAATAACAAAAGTATCTTAAAACTTATTACATTATTCATTTATTAATTATTTGATAGGAATGAAATTTAAGAAGAAAGTGGTAGGAAAAAAAGAAAAGTGAAAGAGAGGGAATAATGTGCTTTACGTCTGTGGAGTATGAACTACTAGTGAATTTATCAGTAAGGTTAGTAGAAATTAAGTTCGTAAATATTAGGTCAGAGTATATATGTACTTGTATTTTGTATAAAAGAAATAGTTGATGAGAATTTCCAAGAAATTGTGTTTTCTTGAACTTTTTTCTTACAATCGTCTCGTGACAAGACTATTGGGTTCTTTCTTAAAACTACGTATCAGAAAGTAAAATAAAAATAAATATGTACGTGTTCTTGGAAAAATAGCTAAAAACAGGTGATTCGTAAAAATTATTCTAGGAATACAATATCAAACTAAAAAATTAGCTTTAAATTCCAGATACGATAATTATTCAATTTAAAATTAGCAGGTTTGGGTTAGGTTTAGGAAAAAAATAATTGTTCTTGTACTTTTTATCAGTAGAGTTGTGTAAATATAGATGTTTAAAATATTATCATAAAAATTTGACATTTTGATATCATGCTGCAACAAAAATGTAACAGGAAGAATATTTTCCCTAAATCATTTTTCCTAAAATCGTGATTTTTGAGTTATATCATTATTGCAGTAAATAAATAATATATCTATAGTAAATTTGAGAAATTATTTGAATAATTAAATAATTAAATAAAATTATTTGAATAAAAATTCATTTAAAATAAAAATAAAATAGAAGGTTATTTCATTTGATAAAGAAATAGTGAAATACTCTAGAAATAGATTATTTTCATATTCAAATAAACTAACTCGTAGTTGTTTCAAATAAGACCTAGCGGACTAAATAAGTTAATGTATTATTCATTTTATTATATTCGAATAATGTCCAAGTCTATTATGAAGTGAATATTATTGAAAAATACATAGAATGCATACATAATATCTATACAAAAACATATAAAATATCCAAATTATTATAGAATATTTATTACAATATATAATTGACAAAAGAAACAAATTTTTATTTGCTAAGTTAGATTTTTAAACCTATCTCGTATGTACATGTATCTTTTCTAAATATTGTGTAAATAATAAATAAATAACACATAATAATGAAAACCATGGAGAACTATAATTAAAATTTATTTTATTCGTTTATTTTATTTATTTTATTACATTTAACTCGGATTGTGTTGATGAAATTATAAAGAACAAATATCAAATTGTTCAACATAGATAATTTTACAACTTCGTGTAATGAAATATGAAAAATTTCATTTTTGAACGTTTAGAGATATTTTCTGAAAACTAATCTTTGAGGTCTCTCTTCATCGAATAATACGTACAATTTTATTTTGTTCGCAGTTTCAAAAGTTGAAAATTACAAGTCTATTCAATATCCTCAAAGAGAAAAGATAATTATTCTCATCTTTCATGTATCATAAAATGTTTCGCGTAGAAACAAAGAAATTTATTTACTTACGTGAAAGAATAACTTTGTACAGATAATTACTTCGACAAAAGTAATATGAGGAAATTGATTCTAATTAAAGCGTGAAAATTTCATATCACGTCATCTTACGATTGTTGAACTTCCTTATCCTATTAATTATTTTTATAACTTAATCGCGACTTATTTAATAGCTATGCAATTTAATTAACCCAAGCATTTTTGAAATTATTCAAAAAGTATACGTTTATACTGTAAACATAATAATCATGCTAACAATATAAATATGCAAACAACAGCTTGGTAACAAGCTTGCCAAGTTACTAATAACAATGCGTGCGAATATCGATCTTTTCGAAGTGATGCTCTTGCAAAAGAAAGTCGGTGGCAATTTTTTATTTTTAAATATTGAATGTCCATACGGGAAAACCGCAGAGCAAATGCAGAATATTTGGAATAGCAGTTTGTTTAAGATGAATAAAAAATTGCGGCAAAATATGGGAATAAATGAAACTGCGTAATATTAATTAATAAACTTTTACGTTTTTACGTTTATTTTTACGGTTTTTAAACTCTTGGTAATAACGAAAAACAAGGTATCTGAAACTTTGATCTAATTGAAAAATGGCATAAAGTAACGATTTTGTACAGTGTAGGTAATAGATATTTCAATTTTCAAGACAGACAGTATAAGAATAATTACCTCAAGTAAATATTAATTCTAAATTTTAAATATTTCTTATGGAACAAAGGCATCACTGCGCTTTAAATTATTTCAGGTTTGACTTTAGTGTTCGAAATTAAAATCGAATGAAATTAAAATTAATAAGAATAATATTTAAAAATAAAAATAAAATTAAAATTTTATGCCACCTTAACTGCGTAAGTATATTTGTGCTAAAACTGGAAAAATGAAATAATATTTTATACAATAAGGAATTTGCATAACTGTGTTAATATAACAACTGTATCATATGAAACATGCAGTTCAATTTAAAAATTGTATTATCTACAATTAAAAATAAAAATTAAATTTATTATAAATAAGTAATATGTAATAATAAATACATTATATATAAATATATTATAAATATATTTTAAATAATAAACAGAATATAGATAAATAATATATATAATATAGAATATAATTATATTTTTAATTTATTAAAAATAAATAATTATAGATAAATAAATTTTTAATTTATGTAATAATAATAAATAATTATAAATAATAAGTAAATTTTCAATTTATTAAAAATAAATAATCATAGATAAATAAATTTTTAATAATAATAATAAATAAATTTTTAAATAATATTTTAATTTCATTCGATTTTAATAATAATAATAAATAAATAATTTTAAATAATAAATAAATTTTTAATTTATTAAAAATAAAAATTATTGTCTTGAAATTTTTGAGCGGGATTGACAAAATATGTAATTAATGCAAAGAGTGAATACTCATTGCATGTACAAATATCAATTTTAGCGTTAGAGTTAAATCAATGCTGTTATATTCTTACAGAAAATGGTAGTATCAGATTGATAGCTTAAATCGCTATACTTTGCAATCAGACTATCCAATGACGAAACTGTTTTGCAAAGATAATCCATCTATCATTACCTGTGACACGTTCATATTAACAAAGTTCTCGTGTCACTTTCCCTAGTTTACAATAACGAACTGTCGTTAATCTATCAAATTCTAGTATGGGTTTGAGCGATCGCCTGACTGTTCGTCGGGAAATTTGTTTCGCATTTGTTATGGTTGTTACACACGACAGATGGAAACGGGACAATCGATGGCTTTATGATTTACCTTTGACCTTACACCCGATAAACTTTCTATAAAAAAACAGATGAAACGGAAAGAGATTCTGTGAAGGTTGCTACTACTATTTTTTACGTGCAGGTATCTTCTTCACCAACAATAAATTCGTTTCTCGTATTGTTCTGTATGGTTTGATTTCTTGATTCTTTTGCTATGTAAGAATCTTACAATCGTAAAAAAAAAGATTTAGTTTCTTTATAGCCTGGAAAGACTATTTTCCATTGTTTTGTTATTTATTTGCAATTTTATAGTAAGATTGTTTTTGAAAATCTGAGATATTAGAATGTACATATAGTAATTCAAAATTCTGACTTTTTCGTCTATTTTTGATGTGACTTATTTCTTATTATATAAACAAATTTCTTTTATTATACAGAAGAAATGTGGAATTTATGATGCGAGAGGCAAAAAAGTGTAAAAGTATGTTGAAATATGAAAATAAGAAGAAGAATATTTTCTGCAATACGAGTCAATTAAAAATCACGTTGCTTAATTTTATAAAATTAAAAGAAAGTGATTATATTGGTAATATTATATTTTATATCGTCGTTTTACAATAAATAAATTTATAAAAATAAGTCATTTGAGAATCGAACATTATTCCTGCACTTAGGATATAAGTAATGAAAAAATTGAAAGAAAAAAGAGTTGATTATTTTGACTATTATTAGTTATTGGTAATAGAATATTACACTTAACTCTGTATATTATAGCATGTTCTATGTACTATGATCAAGAAAAACTTTAATGACAAAAGTCAATTATATTTAACCCATTAAAGACTAAGCAGAAATTTATCACAGTATTAAGAACTTTAAGAAAACATTAAAAATATTTTATTCTTTCATAAAATTACAAGATTTATGTCGAATGATGAAAACATGCTAAGAAAATCTTTAGTATTTTCTTTTATCGCAACAATATAAAAAAAATAAAGTTTTTATAATATGATCGAAAAATATAATTATAAATGAAATGTTGCAAAATGTTGTTGATTCTGAATGAATTAAAAGTTATATATTTCTTTCATTAGTGAAGTTATTGCAAGATTGTTTAGAACATTAATAAACTTAATGAAGAAATTTGAAAGAAAAATTGAATCTGCTGTATTGTTTCGACCAGTTTGGATCTACTCGCATTTTTTCTAACGTTAAAAAATATCTCAAGTTTAAACAAAATTAATGAAAAAATTCTTATTAGTTCATTCATTATACATCATTCTCTAGTTAAATTTTGTATTAAACTTTTTTCTAAAATGTTATAAATTTACATTACTTTTTTAAAATGAGAGTATTTATTATTTATTAGTATAGTATATCATCATTATGTGCGTTTTACTTGAAAAGGATCTAAATATCTTTTATATCCAACAACTCATTTATAATTTTAGCGAACAAAAAGATTCGAAGAATTTTTAAGATTACAAAATTATTTGTTGCTGTTGGTAAATGGAAAGCTTTAAAAAAATCCTTGAGGAACTACAAAGGTGTCCACTTCAGCTTTTTGACAGGCATTTCCTTTACAATGTAAAAGTTCCTCTATAGGGTTCATGTCACATACAACGTGCAGGAAGAAGCAATATGTATTTTCTCAATATCTTTATACAAAAAATTAGTGCATAACATTAGAAAGATTAATGTTACACAGAATGTAACATTATAATACGAAGGCTATTTTTGTTACATAAAATTCTAGAAGACGTTTAATTTTCAAGTTTAAGTTTAATTTTCAAAATTCTAGAAATTAGTCGTATTGTAAATCTTTTAGGTTTTAGATTTTCGAGATTAGTCTTTTTGATTTTGTAGATTCACATGCAATCACATAAGAACATTTAATTTTATAGATTTTAGAGATTATAAATGCTATAAGTTTTAGAGTTTAGATTCTGGAACTTAGTGATGTTTTATGTTTAGAAGACAATATGCTACTACATTTTACGATATTCACATATTATCTTCTAATAAGTTCAATATATTCAAAATTAATACTATTATATTAATATAATAACATTTTAGATGAGATATTAAAGTTCATTTTAAAAATAGAAAATCTTTTGTTATTTGAATTAATAGGAAGACAAAAATATTTGATTAATAGAATTTTGGGATAATAGAACAACAATTTTTCTAATATTAAATTACATATATTCAAAGAGCTTAAGAAAATCAAGAAAATTATCAATTTATTTCAATATTTAAGAATACTATATTCTTTTTGATTATTAAATTATCTAACCTTTTAATATAAGCACATTTTTTTTACATTTTAAATCACCAAAATCTTTCTTTAAATACCGTTTATCTTTTTAGTTTTAGTAAAAAAATCATGACTACGACGGTTTTGTCACTTATAAATGAATTAGTGATTTTTATGTAAACTTATATTCTTAAGAGTATAATTAAAAAAAAAAAAAAAAGAAACGGAGCCTCAGTAGAAAATTTGTTTTACGTATCAAATATTATAAGTACTTTACTTTAAATATTTTGTACATTTTTTCATATTATATGGATTATTTGCAATATCACTTTTAAAATTTCGTATAAATACATAAAATTGCATAAAATATATAAAACTTTGATATCACGAAATTAAACATATTTATATATTAAGACTTATACATTATATATTCTTTATTATTCTTTTTTTATTTATTTCCTTATTATTTCTAAGTTCTTTTTGCGACTGTGAGAAGCGTATGTAATAATGTATATATATTTAAAATACTTTTAAATATACATAAATAAACTCAAAAATGCACACAAATGCATTATAGAGAATATGAGACATAAATTGGATGGAAGAAAATTACAAGATAAAATTATTATACAGAATAAAAACTTCAAAACAGAATACTCAAATGCGAAGATAAAGGCTTTTTTTCATCTTATTATTAAATGCTCTGTTCTTTTTTTTAACTCAAAAATATAAAACCGTTCCGTTTGATAATAATTAATTCTCTAGTATAAAAGGAATGAGAAATTATTCTGCAATACAAAGCAAGACTAGATATTATTGAAATGAACTTCAAACAATTTAAATAAAACTTAATTTATTTGTTTTATCATTTAATTAAGTAACAATGTATTTGAAAAATAAATCATTTTGTTATTATTTGTAATTATTATTATTACATATTCATATATTACATTTATAATTATTATTATTTCATATAATATTTGTAATTCTATTTGAAATGAAAATATTTATTATTCGATTTTATCAAGAAAATAATTTTCTTCCTATCGTGACATGGAATTTCCACATATATTTATATAATACAAAGCTATTATTTTGTATTTTATATTATCACTTGAAACTATAATTTGAGAATAATTTATTTTTCAAATTAGACATTGGAATTTATTTGCATTCATCTTTACTTTAAAATAATTTATTTCTTTATATAGAGTAATCATTTATTCCTTTTTATTTTTATTTTAAATACAAATTTCTGGTATAAAGGTAAAGAAGATAATAACGTTATATGTACGTATATGTGTATTATTATAATGTACCTAAAAGGAAATTGTTTTCATTTAATAAATGCATCGTTTCTTACTCGCAATAAACATAGCAGATGATATTTCGTTAAATCGACGAATGCAACAAGTTGAAAAAAGCAAAAGTAATAAAATTATTTGATTAAATTTACCTACTTACCTTTTATGGAAAACGTTTCGTCATTGTGCCATATTTCTTAATAAAAGCAACGCTGTATATCGAACAGAAGCCAGCTGTGGTGTTACTAGGAAAACTAGAACCAACCTAATGGATATTTTACTGAAATTTCGCATCAAAATTCCTAATTAATTAAACTTGTTACAAATTCTGTCATTGCAATGTTACGGAGGAACAATGAATAATTGTTACGTCAACTAGAAGTCAACTTAATTACTTATGACATTTGAACATTGGCAATTTACACAAAATATATTAAATAATATTATTTACAACATATTTTCAAATCTGTTACGAAAGATTATTTGTAAGTAAATAATAAACTTGAACAACATGTAATATTCCACTATAAACTTTTAAATAGTACCGTAATACTTGTACATTATACATTGTATAATTTGTTATTTAACAAAATTTTAAGTTATTTAATATTATTTTGTATTTTATATTTCTTCTGACAGAGATTACTAATAAAATTAAATCAAATCAAAAATTTTAAAATTAAACATAAATATAAATTTTCATGGCTTCCAATAATGATACAAGTTAAAGATCAATAAAAGTCGCTGTAGGTTATAAAATAAAAAATTGCAATAATTATAATTTTTAATGCAGTTTCACTGTGATTTTTATAACAACGTAATATATCTTTGCCATGTTATTTAATTCTTTTCGCTTCTATAATAATATTTTAATTAAAAATATGAAGTTTTTAAAGATACATTACCGCTTTTATCTTATAGAAAACGAACGAAATAATTTATTAACTTTTAATTACAATATTAAACACTGTTCTAAAGAAACAACGTTATTAAAATATATATTTTCTTTCAAAGTTTTTAATCCGTCACATCAATTTCGAATTGTAATTTATCTTCTATATATTTTCTAGAATATTTTACATTTGTTTCATATTACATTTTAGATTGCGTTGTATGTTATTACATATTACTATACGTCGAATTTATATTATATGTTTTATATTACTATATATATGTTTAATTTATATTATATTTCACAGAATATTTCATATTATTATACACTTCATTTGTATGACATTTGAGTTCATTTTAATTCTCAGTATTGTACTTTTGAAATGAACTTTAACCTATTTGAAAATGTTACCATATAATAATGTAAATATTATTCGTGGAAATTAACAGAATTTATTAGAACTTCATATACAAACACCACAAAAATATCTATAAAATCTACAATGTTACTTCAGTATAATGTTAAAGGTTCTCTTATGTAATAATCAACCAGAATACGCATTTTTGTCAACATTACTAAAGGAATGAAGTTTAGATAGAAATTTTCTTTATCCATACTACATATTTATTCAATGTTTATTTATTTGATATTTATTTAATGTTTATTTATGTAAAATAAAGATTTCGTACATGTAACATTTTATTACGTGTTGTAACATTTAACATTTTTATTTATTAGTTAAAGTTATCCTAGTTTATCATACTACATGTATAATTACCATGTTAAAGTTATCCTAGTTTATCATACTACATGTATTATATTTACATAAAGAATTATGTAAATATAATAATTTTAATCAATTTTAGCAATCGTATTATTAACACATTGGTGATGGACGAATGATGAGAACAAAATAAATCTTGTTTAATATTATAATTATGAAAATATTTCTTTCTTAGTATTTCTATTCAGATTATATAATTTTATAAAGTCTCAAAAAATGGAGATTTTAATATTTATAACTAGTCTATGAATGTTTATGCGTTTTTACATTTTTAATAAAGTTAAAAAAATGGAACCTAAATAGGGATTTATGAAGAGATTATAATAAAAACTTTGCTGTGGATATTTTATATGTTGAATGTTTTATAGATTTTTATACTGTTAAATTTTCCAAAAATGCATGAACATCCGCAGTATGATGCGGATTAATCATCATATTTTATAAACCTGAATTTCCTGAATACTTATGAACGAGAGCACACATTTACTCTCATTTGTGTCATTTTAAAAATTAATTTAAAACTTAATCTAGTTGGAAAAAATTGAAAGAAGAGAAAAATTGTCGTATATAAAATGTTAACGTTAAGTTTTTATCTTATTAAACATAATCTTTTAACATCACGTCACTACGTTTCATCTTATTTACGTGTGGCAACGTGCAGCTTCGAAAGAAAATTTTTAAAATAGAAGTTAAATAAAAATTTTCCTCATAATAAGCACTCTTTTTTAAATATTTTATACATTTTTGTATTTTTCCTTTTCTATTATATTTTTCTATATATTTTACATATTTTTATGTAATCTATATGTTTTACATTACATTACAGTATTTTTCAAAATTACAAATTTCTCAAAAATATATTAAAATCAGCTTTCAAGTTTACAAATAACTATTATTTATATTATATTAGACTCGGGCAAATTTTATTTGAAGTAAAGATTTAAAAAAACAATTTGAAATTATTATTTTTAGTTGAATTTAGAGATAGTAACTTAACGTATTTCAATCAAATAAATCATTTTCAAATAATCTATAATTTTGTTCAAATAATCTAATAATTTTGTTTGAGTGAATTCATGGAAATAAAGTAACAATTATAACAGAAAGTGAAAGTTATACAATAGAATTAGGAACTACGTAAGAAATTATTTGACGCAGATACGAAATATAAAATGAAATAAAAAATTATTTCATTTGAAATAATTAAACCAAACAATTAAGTCAAATAATTAAACTTATTTGTTCAAATAAAGTAACGTAGATTCATTTCATAATAATATAATCAAATAAGATGGTAATCATTTTTCAAATATTTTATTCAAATAATTGAAATTCAAATTATTCAAATAATGTCCATATATATTTGCTTTCATCTTTTTTCATTTTGAAGATTAATTCAAAAATTAATAATGTTTAAATTACTAATTAATAAATTAATAATTAATAAATAATAATAGTAATTAATAACTCGTTGAAAGAAGAAATACAGAATCTACTAGTATCAATATTCCGCATAAAAATATAATTTTACGATGTCACATCATCACGTTTGATCTTATTTTCGCAAATGTGTAAGAAAATGCAGTTCTGAATAAAAATCGTTGAAGATGCAAAAAGTTTGTGACACGGTATAAGAAAATAACTCTTTTTGATACGATAACGGAAAATAATTTGTATAAAAATGAAAGATGAACCCGAAGTTGAATTAACGCCAGTTACTTATTATATATAACTGTCAAATCAATCGATCAATATTAACTAATAAAACCACCACAAAATACTCCATTATATAAATGGTGTAAATATCTACGAAATTTTTCGCTATATAATCGTGAAACTTTATGCAGTGGAAAATATAATGTGCGAACCGCGTCAGGGAAGGGTGAAAATAATAAAAGAAGGGTTAAAGGTGATGGCCTACAATACATTTTAAGAATACCGTATGCACATGAAAGTACGCTTAATTTAGACTTTCCTCGCTTATTGTTTTATTTCTGAACTGTTCGTTCGCGAATTTTAATATACGTGGATTTTATTCATTTAATTTTGTTGTCCACTATGTGAAATTAGTATGTTTTATCATATTTAAATTTTATGAAATATCGATTATGTTACGATGAAACTTTTTAATTTCAGTTATTTACGTTATTTGAAATTGTTCATCGATGTTGTTCATTTTATATTAATCAAGAAAGAATGTACAAAAATAGAAACTAAAACGATTAAAATTAACACTGTTGTTAAACATATACGTGATGAACTATATTGAAGATATACGTGAAAAAAATTTTTCGATATGTAGGAAGAACTGAATAAATTAATTTGTCAGAATCATTGAAATATAAAATTAATTTACGTTGAATATTCGTTCAATATTTAAATTACGTAACTACGTAAATTACGTTGAATATTTTATTCCTCTCTTCTTTGGGCTGTTAAATCGTTCAATTATTTTATAATATTACATATACATATCTGACATAAATATATTTTATATAAATGCATAATACATTATATGCATCATGACTCCAGAAATATTATGTGACAGTCTTAAGACTGAAGGAAAAATTATACTTAGATTTGATATTGACGTAAAGATGTATTAAAGACTTAAAGCGATAAAAATTAACAAAAGAAGAGATAATTTTGTATGTTTCCTTTTAGAATTTGCTGAATAATAATTATAAATAATAATTATAAATAATAATAATGCATAAAAATAATAATAATTAAGTATATATAGGTTTGTAGGTATAATAGGTTTACTAATTCTAAACCATAGTATTATTAAATTATAAATGTGTGTAATAACTTATGTTAGATTACGTAGTACACAGTATTTGTTGTAACATAATATACTATTATACATAATATATAATATATGTTTATATTATTAATATGAATATTGTTATAACTATATTGTACAAAATATGTTTGTTATATGTTACATATGACTTATATTTAGATTTACATTTACAATTACATATTTATCATATGTTCATTATACATGCTATAGTAATTATTTATTTCTAATATTTATCTTTCAATTTCTACCCATGCTATAGTAATTTTTTATTTCTGTTATTGCTTAATCTGTTATTTAAGATTTTTAAT
Organism: Frieseomelitta varia; assembly: GCF_011392965.1. NCBI lineage: Eukaryota > Metazoa > Arthropoda > Insecta > Hymenoptera > Apidae > Frieseomelitta > Frieseomelitta varia. The sequence goes on along the minus strand of NW_025110166.1, from coordinate 501,633 downwards.
TTTACTTTGTATTTTGCATTATAATGATTAATACATTAATTACATCAGTAAAAATTAATAAAAATTTTTAAAAAATTAATAAGAATTAATAAAAAATTTATAAAATAAAATATACTTAAATTAAATTTGAAAATTAAACATTTTTTGTTTAAACTCCTAAATTGCTACGGCTTTCAATAATAGTTAAAAGTTAATATTAGCCACGATACGTAAGTAGTAAATCATAGCTGGAAACCATTCATTCGAATAATGAGATGCGTAGTTGTTAGTTATATTTAAAAAATATAATTACGTTTAAAAAATAAAACAGAACGTTGTGCTTTTTAAGTATTTGTGGTAAATATTCATCTTAAATTTCAAAATAAATAAAATATACAAAGTGTAAGATATCTTTATCTGATGAAAGTTAATAATATAATTAAATAAAAAATTCTAGAATTAAGCATTATAATATAAAGTTTATATTGTTTCCAATATTCAATGATATCGATTAGGAGTTAAATTCATTGAGATTCGAAGCCACACATGCATAAACTAGATCGAAAAATTTATTTCTCTATTTTATTAAATAAATTCAATTTTATTCATGAATAATTAAACTAACTAAAAATTAAATAAATTATAAACTCAAATTATAAACTTAAATTATAAACTCAAGTTATAAAAATTATATATAAATTATATGCATATTTATAAATCAAACTATACTTTACTTGTAGTAAGTATTCAATTTTAGAACAAATCAAACACAAAAGGATCACGTGTTTTGCACAAAGTATGCATCTGCATAAACATCACAGTTGTTGTCGCGAAACAAAACAGAAATACAGAAAACATATTGAATAGAACATTCGCAAAATTGTTCCCGTAAACTGTTCGAAAGCATTTTCCAAAAGAAACGCACGATCAAATCCATTTAACAACAATACTATCCTTATGTCGACCGAAACACGCACGGAAGAACAGCGTTTAATATCATTCCAGTTGATCAACAATAATTGTATGGAGGAATATCGCATGCACGGTCGTTTAATTAAAATTCACATTTCGCTATGCTTGAAATATCGCGGCAAGGAGCTTGTATCGCATTGAACGCCTGCCGATTGTCAATGTCGGAATCCGTATACAATTTCAATTTCCATACGCTTCGTATCTTCCAGATCCATCGCATCGTTTTAACGTTCGATATCGAATGAACGTCGCACCGGCAGGTCGCGAATTGTATTGCGCGTTTCAACTTCATGACCATTAATCCGATTCACGTTCATTACATGACCGATGTTACACGAAACAGAGAGCCAACTAATCGCGTAGCTTTTGTCTGATTGCTGTTATTTCAATAGAAGCTCTGATAAAATTGTTTAACACATATGTAACGTACGTTTGGTTTTCCCCTATGTTTTGCTGAATGACAATTCGTGCGAAGTGACTCGCGAAATTGGCACAGGCTGTACCTCTCGTTTCAATGAAAACGAAACAAAAAATCGAACGGCAGAACATAGTGTTTTTAGAGTGAGTTATCAACGGCTCGGATAACGTTACTGATGTTTAAATCTTTATGTAACCTTTGCTTCACCTTTGCTTGAATGAGCTTAACCTTTTAGCAGATAATCGTTTTCCGATCTATAATGACTCACGAAGGTGTTCGGACCTACTTATTATAGAACTTTAATTTTGTACATAAACACGAAGATATTCGGATCTACTTATTGTAGAACTTTTATTTTGTACATAATTATTCATTACATAAAATGTTGGGGAATTTTATTAATATAACAACAAAAGGTAATTATTATGATTAAATTTATTAGGTATCAAAATTTGAAATCAATCTTTTATGTAGATACCTATATATTCTATAATATTACACAAGATGTTTTAAAATTTTATTAACATTGTAATAAGAATGTATTATGATTGTATTCCTAAAATTTGAAATCAATATTTTATTTATTATATATTATATTTATATTATATTATGGTTAAATTCATTAGTTAGTAAAATTTCAGATCAATCTTTCATTCTTACATAAAGCATTTTGAAATTTTACTAACACTGTAATGAGAGACAGTCATTGATAAAAATTGATACCAATCTAATGATATATATACTATCGCTGTATATTTAATGAAAAATTAGTATATAACATGAATAGTGATCTTAAGCATATGATAGTTTCATTGAATATTGGAACTTATTATTATAATAAATAATTGACTCTTTAAATACTTTTGTGATATCTGTAAAATAAATATTTTTATTAAATATGATATTTTGTAATTTTTAAAAATTATAATTTCTATTAAATACGATATTTGTAAGTTTTAAATTTATTTCAAATTTGATCAGTATGGTTACAATAATCTGGTCTCATTACTATAGATTAAAATATCAAAATATTTCATGTAAAGCATATAATTTATAATTTTTCATAAAAAGTTTTTATAAATCTTCGAATACTTTCGTAAACAATTGAGCCTCTCAATTGATGAATGACAAGGAAAAATGAAATGAAATAAGAGTCAATTTTTTACATCGTTAATAAATAAAAAAAAATACATTGTAAAAAAATTGTAAATAAATAAATAAACATATAGTGGCACTTTATTATTTGTTATCTCAGTATTAGTTTAATTGAAAAGAATAAAATTTTGCTTCTAAATTTTAATAATTATTACCATTCTTTCATTTTATTTTCTCAATAAAGCTATATTCTATTCTTAATTGGTTATAAAGTCCAAAGATTTTCACAACATTAAGAAAAGAGATTTAATTCACTTGTCAACTCAATTATATATTTTAAAATAGTATTTCTCTTGATAATGAAGTACAATGGTAGGAATAATTATAGATTTACTAAATAAATCATAATTTTTGTATGTAGATCGTAACTTTTCCTAAGGATTGGTTTTACAGTAGATAGTAGAACTCCGTTTATATGAATTCCATTTATGTGAAAATTTAGTTATATACAATTAAATAAACTCTTGCTGGTTAAATCCAATTATTTGAACTCCTAATGAACGAGAAATTATTAGCAGAGGAAAGAATCAGTGAATTACATAAATTATTTGTATCCCAATAAGTTTGTATAAATGGAGTTCTATTATATTTATTATAATGTTTAATGAGCAAAATAAATCTCTAGAATGAAATTAAAAAGAAAATTGTAATAAGATCTTATACAAATCTTGAGGAATATTCGTCCTTTTTCTTTATTTATTGTATGTAATATGTATTTATTACATGAACGAAAAATCACTAACTCATGTAAACGTAATGTTTGCTATATTTTACACATTTATGTTTATTTTCTCTAAGAATCTACTTTTTTATTAATCTTTATATTTATTTAATTTAAAATTCCATTAATCTTTATATTTATGTAAATGTTTAGAAATATTAAAAACTAGACTTTAATGATATATTTGTATCTTTATGATATATAGTGATTTATGAAAATGTTTGTACACTTATCGTCACATTTTATGAACACAATGATATCTCGTTGTCAATATTATGAATATTTTATGATTAATAATAATAAGTGTTATTAACAGTGAAAAAGCAGAAGTTAAACAAAAATTTATTTCATTTTAAATATTTTATGTTTATATTTTATATTTATATTACTGTCTAGTAATGACATTCAATTATACATTAATGTTTGAAATAACATCTGTCGGTAATTAACTGGAATGTTAAAAATGAAGAAGTAGAACTACATAACTAGCTGCGAATGCGTTAATAAATTAAATTGTCTAAAAAATTCTCGACTTTCCTCGAATATGTAACTAGTTTCGCTTCTAGAAATACATACTTTGAAATACTTAAATACTTTCTTCTAACATATATACCATACTAGAAAAAATTAATATTTTCTTCTTCTTTTAATCCTAGTTTTATTTTTGAACACTGTTGATATCATGAACAACTCAAAACAAAGTCTAGATATAATGAACATTATTGAATATTTCTGCAAAATTCTCTTTTCATTCTTCTTTAGATATCCTAGAAATTATTTGATAAATTATATATTATATTTTATTATATTTTTATTATATATTGTATTATATTTTATAAATAAATTATTTTATAAATCTTAAAGATTATTTTATAATGGCACATATTAAGGAAATGTATAAATATTCAATGTACAGATTAAAATTCGATAGGATTGCTGGTAATCCCATGACGACTTTCTAGAATTAATCGCGTTTTTAGTTCTTAACAAGACTAAAAAAAAATTTGAAAAATCCAGATGCCACGAACGCCGTCGCATCGCTGTAAAATTCACAGCTATTCTCTTGTTGGGCAGATCCTTAAATCTCTACAAAATTCTAGATTCCCAATAAATTTCTGTCTTTGTGAACTTTTATGAGTAAAACGGCTTATTTCGTTCCATCTCTTATCCAATTTCCATTGTTCTTTTTTCTTCACCCCAGTTTCGCTCTGTCTTTGCTCGCTTTATTTTTCATGTGCTCGCCGTGTCGCTTTTTTTCTCCGGTTTCCTCTTGTTCGCTCGTTTCTTCGCATGCAATGCCAGCCTCAGAGACCACGGTGGCATAGTGACAGCCGGCATACCTTCAGAAGGGATAAATCGATTCTGTTTCGTGCTAAAAATAAGCATCTCGTGGAAGCTCATCTCGCGAAAGCGGCGCGCAGTTTTCTCTCACTGACGCCTATCTCTTATCAGAACCAACACTCACCAAGTCGTTAAGGGATCGTCAAGGCAGCTCGCATACCAATTATTTCTTCGTGGCCGTGTGCACCATTCAGCACATCCCGAGGAATCATCATATAACCGACGTTAAATTTCTCTCGGGAGCCTCGTTTAACCCTTTAATTGCAGCAAGGTTAATCATAGAGTTGTATCACCTATATGGATTTCTTTCCCACGAAATTAGTAATATTGATCGATATTTCGATGATTTAGCTATGCAAGTTATACGCCAAGCCATATTTATACTTTAATGCAAGGTAAAGTTGCTGTAAGTTATATAAAGTAATATTGGCGTAAATTTTTATTTATTCGTATGAGATTATTTATTATAATTCAATATTATAATTATCTGGATAATTATCTATGTACACAATATACACAAAATTGTATGCAATTTTGATGTATAAACATGATAGTATAAACATGAATACTTTAATGGTTTAATAACACAATTGTGCGTAATATTTTTTGAAACATAGTACTATACACATCGTATTTACATCGATATTTGTGGTGATCTTTTTCTGATATCATTTTTCGTACAGTTTTTTTTTTTTTTTTACGGAACTACTTTAGTGGCGCTTCGTTCCAAAAAATGACTTAGAGGGAAGGCATTTTAGTAGTGCATAGTAGCTAGAGAGTTAATAATCCATCTGCACCCTTGATCAGTCGCTTGTTAAATGCTTCACTCGATTACGCGAACCGAATATAATTTTCTCACGAATTTGCCAGTTTGTGAGCTCGACTCATTTAATAGCTCGTATCTATGAAACTTGGGTAATTTTCTTCGATTGATCGGTAGATAACTGTGTGCATTGAGAAATTTTTTGTGATATCGTGGTATTTCTGTAGGAAGTTTGAAGAGATTTTTGAAATTATATTTAGGAAAATTGTACTGTTCGATGAAAAAGGAATAAAATTCTTCATTCTGTTGTACATTTTTTTTCTTTCTATGGAATGTAAACATTATTGCTTCATATTTTTTGAAATTATTGATAACCTTTTAAGATATATTAATCAAATTCTTCTTCTAGTCTCTTAAGTCACCAGATCTTACATCTTCAGTTTTCTATTTACGTAAAAATATTTATTAACTTTGAAAGAAAAAGTTTATAATGCACAAGTATTTATACGAAATAAACTGCGTGTAAAGAAATTTGACAAAGTTGTTATAAAATTTGGCTTATAATAAATTCAATATTTAACACTCGATTTTACATTGTACATAAAGTATACGCATTGAAATGCATATATAAGTATGTACAGTATGAACTTTTTGCTACATTTGATATTTTAATCTTATTTTGTGTCCGAATATTAATGCGAATAACTATATACCAATATGCAGTTTTGGATATCTGAAGGGCAAAATTTTTTATCTGAATATACCTTTGAATCGCTGGAACTGAGTATTTTTGCTTAATTTTATTTTCACAAATAACGAGAGACAAAAATATAAAAATACGAATTCAGAGACAATTCATGGACTAAAGCTTCCCATATCCAAACCTTCAGTATCCGATAAATATTTTTTCTTGTATTGACCTATTCTGTATAATTATTATTATATGTTTGACGTTATTTTCATAATTACAAAAGACCTTGCTAAAATTTGAGATGAAAGACTTTACTAAAAATACAATATTGATATAATATATATGAATATAATATAATATATAATATAACATAATATACTATAATATATATAATATAACATAATATAATATAATATATATGACTCTAATATAAAAACCTATTTTGATTGTGCTATAAATCAACGTTGAATTACAGAGTAAATATTTTATTTGAAGAATTAGAATATTTGGACAGTAGAATGTTCGAAGATGGAGCATTCAAGGCTCTAATGTAATAATTTTTATTTATTCTCAAACATTAATAATGATATGTATAATTCTCTTTAAGTTAATTCAATATTTTGTAATAATCTCAATTCAATATAGACAAATATTATTACTGGCCTATTTTTATGTAAATTTATATTTTTGTGAATACAATTTAAAAAATGAAATTTGACTACAAAATTATTACTTACTAAATGTAAGAAATAGAAAGTACTTCGGATTTTTTCACATCATGCGTATGCTCTCCGATTTTACATTTCAAAATCCTCAAACGCATAAAAATTATTACTTCCATGATTGTACGCAATTTATAAAATATGCTTTTATATTCACTCTTAAACATCCATTGTATTTTTCAGTAAATACACTTCACTCTGACTTTAATTAATTATTATTTTATCTGTTTTTTTTTTTCTTTAATTGCTAATTTAACACCAGATTCTAAATATGACGTGACGGTAATACAAAATCATCGATCTCGCTGAAATATAGCTTACGAAAGAATATCACGAAAATAAAAAAACAAGCTTATTCATTTTTTTTCTATTTTACTATTTTTTTTTTTTTTNTTTTTTTTGAGCCAACTTTGCCCTTCATGAATATTGACTGCACTGATTATTAATCGATAACACTATTCAAGGATGTCACGACTTTTATTTTCTTTTAAATAACTTTACAATATACTAAAAATATCCTGTAATCTGCCGTACGCCTTTGTCACTTGAAATTTTTCTCGTGCAAAATCACGCCGGTTTCATATACTCGATTACTATTTATAGGCTTTTTGCAATCTGTCACAAAGGAATACGTGAAAAAATTGCTCTTGATATATTTTTTTGAAATATACGCCAGAGTGTGTGCTATAACTGTCGCCACGATTTTTCATGGACTTCTAACGGTCTGACAAAAAATGTTTCGAACAAAAATTAATTTGTTAATAGGCTATAAACTGCAATATAAAAAATTTCTTCAAAAAAAATTTGTTCTCAATAACAAATCAAGGATGCTCTAAAAACATCAAATTATGCGATTCAAACAATGGAATAATGTAAAATTTATGTATTTAATAAGAATAGCTTATCATCAAAACTGAACCAAATATTTGAAACTTCTCGAAAAAAAAATTCTAGATTTTTTGAGAAAGATATAAATCTACCATTTAATATATGATAAGTATGCTTTGTCTCATTGCAATCCTCGCCGTGACCATTAATAATCTTAGAAGATTCAACATAATAATAATAATAATAATAATAATAATAATAATAATAATAATAATAATAATAATGAAATGTTCGAATTTGAGTTTTATGAATTTAAAAATTAGTTTCGAATCGCTTGTTATAACATGTCGTTCATCATACGAGATATTGGAGATTTGTACGAGATATTGGCAATATCATTGTTTATTTAGTACGTTCATAGTACCAAATGAATGAATATTGAAAAAAGATTACGACAAATATAAACTTTGCCGAAAGTGCTCGTTTTATGTCGGAGGAAAAGATTTTGATTTATAAATTCTTTCCGAATCGACGGAGGAAAATAGAATATTATTTTTAAAAGAAACATCGCTCGGCGAATTGTAAAAATACGAATCATCGTGATTTGAAGTTCTGATTGTTGGGAGTACCATAATATTTATTTAAATTCTGCTTTCAATCACATACCAGAAAGATATAACCAGTCAGATTCTACGTGGGAAAATCAATCCAGAAGGAAAAACAATATTTTTCCATTTAAGGCTTCGTTATCGAAAAAAAAAAAAAATGGAATCTATAGATGTATCAAATGTATTTAATCAATACCAGAATGAATAGAAACAAATAATCAATAGAAGATTACTCTACGTTTGAAAATTAGTAAAAAATATGGAATTAAATTTTTCCATTCAAGGTCTCGTTTTCATTCAGGTTATGAATTTGTTTAGTACACGATAAATTTCTGACAAAGTTTTATATTTAATTTTCTGGGGAACGAAGCGTTTTATGAAAAAAACTTTATTCTACGTTTCCTATTTATTTTTGCAAATAGAATAATCTTCATCAATTATTCATCTCTGTTTAGTCAAAAATTGATCAAATTCAGTGCTATACAAGATAAATTTTCAAACTCTCGAAAAGCATTAAATTTTATTTTTTCTTTGCACACATAATCATCTCAATGCATCATGTATAATTTAGATACATTGCACTTGTACATCATATTTGATTTAATATTTTGCTATATGTTAATTTCTACATATTTTTTCGCTGTACCATACAAATTCTATTACTATTAAAGTATTACATATATACATGCATATCAGTAAATAATACATTAATATAAATGATATTGTACGTGACAAGTAAGTACTTTATAAATATCCTCTAAGAGATATGTGATTGAAGAAATAATCAACTGATTTCAATTTTTAAAATTTATTTGAAAGAAAAATTAAAATGAAAAGTGTAGATTCTGATAATTAATCAAATTTATGATTAAATTTCATTCGAAACAATATATATTTTATTAATAGCTTGAAAATTGTAAGTGGTCCTAATTCAATGACCAAAGACTGTACATTTTAAAAATAAATCTACACAGTTGACGATTTACAGATTCAATTAATATCGTTTCGAGTCACTATGTAAATTTTACTTCATTTCAATGCTTCATCTTGAAGAAACTTACATGATTTAAACAGATAGCTCAGCTCATTCATGACAGAACTCATCCCCATAGTATCTATTCTTTAGTTAGATAGCAGTATAAACAATGTCCTTAGCAATGATTACTATTAATAGTTTCTCTTTCGTGGAAATGAGAATATATAAGATAAGTATATCTGTACGTTATTCCTCGTAAATTTTAAGACTGAAACGCGTCCTCAGAGTTTAAACAGGCTTTGGATAATGTTCCATTCCATTTACAATTCCTCGTGTATTTGGCCAGACCAATGTTTTCCTATTATATTGTATTCCTATTATATTGTAATCTACGCGAAATGTTAAGACTCGATTGATCTTGTCGTATTTTATCGTGTTATATCTTTATTATTATCTATGTTGTAATAATAATATATAAATGTACAGCTGCAATGTCCAACTGTTAAATATGTGTGAAATATTCTCTGTAATATTTCATTCTTTGTCTTAAATGCCGCTTCATCCAGTACATCTATCAAACCTTTTTTCAAACCAATTAAAAATAGTCTAAAACATTTTTCTCATTAAAGTCGACGAATTTCCCAGTTAAAAAAATTTATTTCGTAAAGCGAAGCAAGCAATGTATGAATAAACTGCGGGAAACTGAAAATTCGAGGATGAAACAGTATCTCTGTGAAAATAGTGACGTAACAAGCCAGGTGAAACAATTATTTCCGCTTTTCTCTAGAGATTCTATCATAAAACTTTCCCACCTTAATTGACATAGCAAAAAAAAAAAAAAAAAAAGAATTGAAACTCGAACGAGAGCAACAAAATCATTTCCTCCCTCGAGAGGAAGTTTCGTATCGGAAGTTAACAGCAAATTGTCTGCAAATAACATCTAATATGCGTTTTCATGGTGAAGAAAGAAGCGTTCGACAACCACGTGATGGATTACTGGCGTTCCATTAACTCGCAGACTCATTAATAAGAAATTCTGGTTCCGATGTATTTCTCTACCGAGACGCACTGATGTCAACGACAGATCTGTCACAGATTTATTGAACGTCTTTCTTTATTTCGACGTTTTCAGAAGTACGATTAATTCAGGAATGTCTTACGTAAATTTATCGTGTTAACTTTACCATGTTTTTCTTATTGAAATGTACCTTTTTAAACAAATATCACAAACTGGAGCGAATTTAATCACATTACTGCGGATTTTTATGCATTTTCATATTTTTGTGAACATAACTGAAGAAATGAAATCGAGATAGAAATTTGTCTTATCTTTTAAATATTATAATAAATAACTTTATCTTCTAAATATTATAATAAATATTTTCGACATGAATTTTTGTATTTTGAAGTTGAATTTATATTTTTACAAAATTTATGAAGAAAAGAATTCGGTAAAAAACGGTATTTTGTATTGCATCGCACTTTTGAATATGTATTTTAAAACTTTTTTATATTATGTGCATTATATACAATTTTGTAGCTTGAAATTTTCTATGAATGCATAAAAATTCGCAGTCTGATGTATAATAATAATTTTTCGAACATAATTTAGTTTCGTATCGCGAATGTATATTTGTAATTCGAATATAAATGAGAAAAGATACGGGTGAAAATTCTGCTTCTAACGCCACGAAAATTTCAATATTTATTGAATATTAATTATAATTTTTTAAATTTTTTTAAATAAGAGACATACTAATAAGTTTAATCGTTTGATTAAGATGCAAATTGAATACTCTCACTTGATATTCTGTTTTCAACGTCACGACAATTTCGATATTTATTAAAGATTAATTAAAATAGAAGGTAATAATTTTTCAAATATAATTTCGAATTTATTGTTTGGCTAAAGTAAATCAAATGTAACACCATCTTGTCTTTGACGCTATGAAAATTTCAATACTAACAAATTTTAACTAACTAATTAACTTCTAAGTAATTAACTAACTTCTAACTTCTAACTAACCAGTCAACTAGCTAACTGTAAATTCTAACTAAATACAGTTTAGCCATCCTTAAATGCATATCGTTGCAAACATGCAACATTCTATTATCAATTTTTAATTTCAAATTTACAGGATCAAAGAGAATTTAAAAGAATAGGAAAATATTTAATAAATAAGATATTACAATAAACTAGAGTGAAAATAGGAGTTCGAAAGAGAGTGAATAAATTGAGTGTGTGGATAAGATAGTTTTGTAAAAATATATTAATATAAGCAATATTATAATTTTTGGATTCAAGACTCAGTAAAATACATTATTGTTATTTTAAATCGATCATTTAAAAAAAATTGTGTACTTAAAGGTTCATAATTGTATTATTAATTCGATTAATAACGTTGCAGATGGAAATAACAATTTGATTTAACAAATTTTCTTTTCAATTTCACGTTTTATTTAAATGTCATCCGTAGAATATCGAGAAAAAGGATTTGACTGGGGATTGCTAATATCTTTTTCAACATACCGAAGAGAAATCTACAAAGAATTAGTTCTTTTTTTTTACTTTTTATAGGAGGAAATTTTATACGCAATGTGTATATTATCTATATGTAAATTCTTCTTTCGCTGCAACATTATGACGTATATTTCCTTTTAATATTGAAAGTAATAAACATTAATTAATGAAATATTCATAAAATGCAAAATTTTCAAATGTGATATTAATTCAATTACATCCTTCAGTTACATAAAACGTGTGCTTTTATTTGAAATTTCTTCGAACTTTGCGACGAAATTAATAAACAAATCAATGGCAAATATGTGTCAAAGTAAATTTTGTAAAATACAAATGTATTTTAAAATACCATCCTGTGCGTAGGAAGCACAAAGTCATTCTTTTTGTATATACATATCATCAGGAAATATTTTCTTTGTTTACGCGCGAATCTTTCATACACGTGATTATTAAAATTTTTTAAATAAACTGAAACAAAAATTTTTATCGTTCCTAGATTCGATCGAAAATAACGAAGCAATCCTTTGAAACTGATGAGTTTAAGATAAAAAAAAAGAAGGAAAGAAAGTAAAACTGAAAGCATAATATTAAAATTTTGCAGTTCGCAACGACAGATTCTTAAATTAGCCAAGAGTTCCGTTAACCTCGATTTCGCTGACCTGAATATAATAACTGCATTAGTCGAACAACTTAAACTGTTGCGCATGTCGCTGAAAGTTGAGGATGGCGTTCGAGATTCGAACACACGCGCTGGTATAATTTTATTCGAACTAGTGGTGCACACCTTCGATCGTTTACCACCGCACCGAGGTTTCATTTACAATTGACCGTGTACTGGTACGGTCGGCTCTCTCTCTTCCTCTCTCTTTCTGTCTCTTTGTGCAAAACGCTTGACAACATACCCGGAGTACAATGTCGAGGATTGTAATTAAACGCTTGAATCAGTATGACGAAATGCACAATTACGAATACTACCTGATCACTTGGAATATATTTAACGTCTGTATTCGGTCCACATCTCTCAGTTTTGCATATTTACCCCAGATATTTGTTGAAACTGTTCAACAAATATGCGAAATTGCTGTGACCCTTGCGGCTGTGATCCCTTGGGTCTATTTCTCAGTAAAACGATTATAATTATATCAAGGGTTTTTATTTCATCTTTTAACTTGTCAACTGCTTATGACAATTGTACACTTGTTATGTAATAAACGACTATTTTTGTCATTAGAATTTTACATAGTAACAAAAAAATATAAGATATTTTAGAATATTTTGAAGCCAAAACAAAATTAAAAAAAAAAATCAAGAAAAAATAAAAATAAAAATTTAACAAGTATAAACTAATGAAAAACATTTCTACATAAATAAAGAATTTCTACATCATTGAGCTAGAGTATATATTTTTAAAATAGAGTTACACAATTAGAATAGAGTTAAATATCCTTGAGATTAGTCAAGTAAATAACTTAATTTCCATTAAAATCCCTTGAAATCCCTTTACTAGCGCGAACCTATTATTTAATTCGGACGTGATATATCTTCACGTTTCTACGCTTGATCTTGTTAGTCAATTACGGCCGATTAAACTTTTATTACGATTTGTTTCAGCACTGTTTCGTGATTTCCTACAGAAGGGAGAATCAACGGCAATACGAGTTAAAAGCAGCTACAGAAACCGACTGTAAAATGTGGATCGATGCTATACGAGAAGCTAGGTAATTATTGCGTATGTAATTTGTAATGTATAAATTGGAAATGAATATGATGAAAATAAGGATATTATGGCAGAACCAAAAAGATATTTTATTTTAAACTAAAACGTCGGAGAACATCGGAAAACTGAATAATAATATTTTGATAAATTAACGACATTTCTAGAATTAAATAAAAGTTTGTTTTTTTATCTTATTATAAAGTTCTTCCTATTTCTCTTTTATTTCTTTGTTTCTTATCTTTTACCATTGTGTAAGAAACTTTGTGTTCTTTCTTTTATTATGGACTCCTGCCTGTTTTTTGCATGTTTCTGAAACTAGTTTCATACTTTGTTCGTTGGTAATTAAACGAATTTAAACGAATTAGTACAAGATTCTGTTGAATTTTCATTTCATAAAAGTAAATTCATATAATCTACCATTATATCATAAAATAGAATATTTTAGAATACATGAAAATAACAAACAGAAGAAAATAAAATATGGGATTTATTTAGAATGAAAAAAATTATAGTATAAAAATAATATCTCGATATACGATGCACGATAAAAAAAAAAACATTTAACAATCACTGGTTAAAATCGAAGCTTCTTAAGATATTAGGAAAAAATAGATCTCGACAGCGTGCAATAGACGAGGAAGTGAATTATGGAACGATAATTTCTCATGCGTTGGTCTTTCGTTTTTTCTGAAAAATGAGCAGCGAAATTATCTTTTTATATTATTTGCACAGCTTGGACGGATAGGATAAATTTTTAGCTTATAGATCACTTGCTTCTTTTAAGTTAATGATTTAATGGTTTTGTCTATGTGACAAACATGATCAATGTCTCAAAATGTGTTAAGTAAGCACGACGTTCTCTGCATGTGTCATTAATATAGTACATCAATTGTTTTTTTCTTCTTTCGATCATTGTTTCTGACTGTTCTTTTATCGAAATGAAACGATTATTAATGAAATTTATGAATATTATATTCATGATTTGTATAACATACACTATTTTAAAAGTAATTCTAATTTACAGATTAATTCAGACCCGGAAAATGTCTAGAACCTTTCATTTTCTTTTTTGAATATTTAAAATTTTACATGTCTAGATTTTTGTGTTTCTCAAAATTATGTTATTAACATAATTGTTGATAATTGTTAGATTATATGTGAATCTTTATACAATTTTATATTTTTATGACCGCAATTAAAAAAATGAAGCCTAATTTCGTTTTCTTGATATTATTATTTAATCGAAGATTTTTATAAATTTATGAAAAATTTAAGAGTACAAAAATGTATGCCATTCACACAATACACAAAAATAATAAAATAATAAAATAACCAAAATGCGATATCTATTATAAACTCTCAATTTTTTAATTATTTTCAAGAACATACGAACTTGCAAAAAAATCCACAGGAAAATTATAACAAAGATGTAAAGTTATTAAAAAAATACTGTATTTTCTGTGTTTTATTTATTGTACACTGTACATTGCGTGCATTTTCTACATTTTTACATCTTCAAAATTTCCTTAAATGCGTAAAACTCTTTAGTTTGTCCATAAATTGTAAAAGTTTTGTGATAAATGTTTGAATACTTTCGCGAGCCACCGTACGTACCCCCTTGTGAGTTAATGGTCTCTCTAATTGGTAGCATCTTGCAGTTCGGTACATATCGTAGTCGTACTTTCATATTACTTTAGGGAATAGCATGTTTTTGCGATAGTTGTTCTCAAGTTGACTTCAGTGTCACAGACTAGCAACTATCGATCGAATTGGAGCTGGTGGGAGAGAGAGAGAAAGAGAGAGAGAGAGAGAGAGAGAACACTCGAAAATTGAAGTTATTTGCACATGTACATAAAATATTTTAATGTTAAAGAAATTAAAAATATTTTAATCTCGAAGACAAAGCGTTATTTGAGAGGATCGAAATCCATCTATCAATAATGGGTTTTGTTTGAAATTTTCAAAAAGTTATTCGAAAATGGTGATCATACCTAAATTCATAAACATGTATATACACGGGAAAGGTGATTAACAATTTTATTTCTCTGATATTACCGAAATGCAGATTTTCATGTATTTTTAAGTTTTAATGAACACAATTTAAAAAAACTGATTGTGAGATATTCTATTTTGGACATTTTATGTATTTTTTCATTTTTTACGTTTTCTATAAATGCATAAAAATCCGCAATCTGGATATTGCTTTTTGTACGAATCATCGAGATGATTGCGAAAATAAAAATATTTGAAGAGTGTATTAATTCGAAATGATTGAAAATGGCATGTTGTTAACTTTGAAAATTTTAACAGATTTGAAACCACCGCGATACGTGGGAAAAAAATAATTCCCAGGAAAAAGATAGAAATGAAATGAAATACAATTTCGAAAACACGTTGAAATTGAATAAAACGAAAGTAATTGAATAAAATAAAAGTATAATTTAAGGTTTAAATTTTATATATATATAAATATTATAAATACATTTAATATATTTAGACATATCATATTTTGAATTTTCTGAATTTTGGATAGATATTAATATTTATATATACATATATCCAAAATCCAGAAAATTCAAAATATTTCTATATATCACACTAAAATTTTAAAAAGTGATAAATAAATAATAATTATAATAGCAAATAGTAAATAATAATAATTAATAGTATAGAACGCTTAATCATCAGACTCCGTTGCCTGATCAATTTCAGTCTAATATTACTTGAAACGACGGCGCTTTATTTTTTGAAATTATTCCTAATTTATAAAGTTCATTCACATTGCCCCTCAAAAAATTGGAGTGCACTAGAATTCAAAACAACGACGTTCTTAATTAAATAAATATTTATAATATCTATTATTCTTTTATATAAATTGTATTGTCAATCATATTGTATGATGTAAAAATGGCGTCACTTTGTCTAGTGACAAAAATTATATTTAGAAGTTAAATACTTTTTATATGTAATCAAGATATTGCAATATTCAAATTTATAATATTAAATACAATATTAAAAAATTAAAAACTAGTACTTTTGAGTTGAGAATACTAGTACTTTTAATATTTTATAGGTAATAGAATACTAGTACTTTTAAT
Source organism: Frieseomelitta varia (assembly GCF_011392965.1). NCBI lineage: Eukaryota > Metazoa > Arthropoda > Insecta > Hymenoptera > Apidae > Frieseomelitta > Frieseomelitta varia. The sequence continues at coordinate 485,123 of NW_025110166.1, read as the reverse complement.
ATTTTATATTTTTATACTGAATATTTTTGTTTTATTTGAAAAAATCTTTCTTGCCTCTAAGAATGTAATTAATTATATGTAAAAATGAAAACTACCGTTATAATATTTTTATTTTTAAAAAAATGTATGAACAATTTATGTTTTGTTCAAATTTTTAAGACATTTATGTTACAATTAATTTATCCATAAAATCATTTTTAACGAGATACATTAAGTGAAATAAAATACCATTCTGAAATATAATATAAATTTTCATGAAAAAGAAGGAAAATAAATAGGTAATAATGTGCATAAATGTCAACTTTTCATTTATGATCAAGCCTAGATAATATTCAAAAAATACATATATTTAAAGAAGAGATTCGTTTATTTAAATATAAAAATATTTTATCTCTAAATTGTTTTATTATTTTTTTTCAAACGAAATCTAAATTAAAAATAATAATACTTGAGGTAATGTACTGTTTCAAATCGTTATGTTTTATCACGTCCAAATGCACGTGCAATTTCGTGTTTCAACGTGATTCACAGTAATCGTATATTGTGTAAATCTGAATTCCCCTGTATAATTGAATTGTTGGAGCTCGATAATCAGTGTTGTATTGAAATTTTATAGTCGACTGATATCGCGATGTGTTTTGATGCAATTAAAACGTAAGCACGGAGAGAGATGTGTCTGTTTCATCGTCATCAACTTGCTTATTGATTGCAGTTTCAACAAATTGCGATTGCAAAAGGAGGAGCTCGAGCAAAAGCATCTACACCTGTTGCAGATTGTCGAGAGCGAGAAGACAGCTAAGTGGCAGTATACACAGCAATGCGAGGAGCTTATGTCAGAAATAAAGAAGCTCCGAGCAGAAGTAAGTTGAGAATTATATTCGACGAATCTTTGCGCAAGAGAATTGGAGTTAATATTATAAGCTAATAGTAATTATAAGGAAATTTCAAAAAATTAATTTTAAAATACTCTTCGCGAGATCGAATGATTAAATGTTCATTTTACAAAATTTTCATAAATTTTTGATCATTTAAGCTTGATGCATGGTGAATAACTTTTGTTGTTGCGATCTCAAATTGATTCGAGAGACTATATGATTTGATAGGTTTATAGAATTGCTAGCTATTAAATTATGATTACTCTAATTCATGTTTTTAATAAAATTGAAGGATCTGATATATTTGATTAATTATTAAAGTTAAATTACTAAAATTAAGGTAAAAATCAAATTATTCTAAGTTTTTAACAACATTTTTTGGGGTAAAATTGAAGGATTTAAACATAATTTGATAATATATTTTATTAATTATTAAACTTGAGTATAAAATTAGGCCACTCTCAATTTTCAATAATTTACATATCTTTGGTAAAATTGAAAGATTTGAACATAGTTTGATAGTAAATTTTATTAACTATTCAAGCTCAAATTAAAATTAAGTCATTCTTAATTTTTAATAACGATAGACATCTCTAAATCACGACGTGAATTGAAACAGACTATTGTCTGAAAATCACATCGCAATCACGAAACGATGGTTTTGCTGTCGGTGGAATAAACAACTCATACACTACTTTTTAGTGGTGGCTCGAAGTGGTTCGTATCGACGACAAAAACTACATCACCAAAATGATAAGAGTGAATTCAATGTTTAACGTTTGAAAAAATATTGAACACTTTCTTTGTATATAATAAATAAAATAATGATATATTTTCTAGTTAATCCTTCGTGTCATTGACAACTCTTATGACATTTTATTAAATTTTTGTATGATTAGATGATTTTTATCATATTGTATTACATACAGAAGAATTTTCTAATAATTAGAGCAGAGCTTTTTCAAATATTCTTAACATTTGAATGTTATAACTCGACTGCAGATGTTTATGCAAATTTACATTCTTTTAAACATATTTAAGATAATTAAAGAAGTGGAATCTAAATTAAGACTTTTTTTACCTATTAAATATTATAATGTGCACTTTACTTGAAATATCTCACCTATTTTTGCAATTTATATTATATCTATATTCATTCTGAAGATTTTCATGATATTGAAATTTTATACAAATGCATAATAGTTCGCAATCGAATATAACATTTGAATATTAAGATATTTAAAAAACAGATGTTTTTTAAATATTTAAATAATCTCTGTTGTATTGCGTTTTATATGATAAACTGAAGAAAATAAGACGTAGTATTACACAAAGCAGAAACATGCAAACATTCTCGCGATTTACAAATGTTTATTTTATATACCCTTTTGAGTATCCTGAGGAATTGTTGTTACACTGAATTGATTAAGTAGACTGCAGATTTTTGTGTAAGATTATATTCTTATGAAAATAATTAAAAAAAGTAGAATCTAAGCAAAGATTTCTTTTAATTATTAAATATCATAACAGATACTTTCTTTGGATATTTTTATTAAGCGTATTCAATGGATTTTCATACTTCTAAACTCTCTATAAATACATAAAAATTCGCAGTCTAGATATAATAGTTTATATGAAGCGGTGCTTTTAACTTTTACCGCATTTTTCACAGGAGTTGAGTCGTTCGCGGTTAATCTTTTTTACTGTCTCAGGCTTTTAAGAGAAGCAAAAAAATTTCAATTTATTTAATTCTACAATCAGGTTCTAACTCTGCTCCGTCTTTTCGGTTCTATTTTCGACCCACCTACATTTCTCAAAAACTAAAACATATCTCATGTTCAAACGAACTATAAAATATGACTATATATACTTATTGATATGCAATATGCGATTTCTCGATCAAATTTTATCATCTTTTTAAAATAATTATAAATCTTTTTGCTAAAACAAATATAAAACTAAAATAATATAAAAATTCAAGAACCTCGGGGTTAAGTTAAATTTTCGAAAGATGAATCCTCGGAGGAAGAAAAATAAATTTACTCCGAAAAATTCACGAACAAAATTTCGCACAGGACCTATGAAGGATTAGAAAGTATCATCAGGATATAAATAATTTTCATTCAAGTTTTTTTATCTATAATAGTAAAATTCTGCCAATTTGATCAACGAGGAAACGTTAATCCTCGAATTTCTTTGCATTCCACGATTTATTTCTTTTTTTCAGTTGTGTGCCTTGAAAAAAGAGTTGAGGCCTGTAGCTTCATCGTATACAGGAAAGCCGAGAGTTCAAAGGACCATGTCCCATGGTACTGGCAGTTTATACATGTCAGGATCTCTTTATGGATCCGACGAACACGATTCCGTAGTTACGTCGTTTGGAATACGAAATATTACCGAGGCCGAGGTGCAGAAAATTAAAAAGGTTCAGAGCTTCTTGAGAGGATGGCTGTGCCGCAGGCGCTGGAAACAGATCGTCGAGCAATACATTAAAAGCCCTCATGCTGAGAGTATGCGTAAGCGGAATAGGTAAGAATTACTTCCTCTGTTTATTCAAATTTTATTTGGTAACCGCTCGTAACATTAAGTACGATCAATTAGTTAAAATAATAACGATGCTAGAAATTCTAGAACAATATTATGACTAGATTGCGGACTTTTGTACATATCAGAGATTTTTTAAAGTAGAAAATCCCATAGAATGGAGATTTACACATAGCTGCAGATTTTAAATATTTAATGAAAAAAAAAAAGAATTTTTAACAAATTATAGATACTAATTTATTTAGGTCAAAGATTTGTAAATTTTGAAGAAACGATGATATTTTTTATAATTGTTTGTTGGAAAACAAAAAAGATCGCGAAATCTACTATACAATTATTTAAATATTTTCTTCTTATTGTTAAAATTATAATCAAAATAAATCTTTTTTTTAATTCATTATTTAAAGTTGTATCAACCACTTATATGGGTTATTAGCGGCTTGAAACTAAGTCTTACAATTTATTATACAGATTAGATTGTTTTAGGTGTATTGTGATTGTTTTAGGATCGATTCTTTGTTCATCAGATTATAATCTCAGGGAGAGACTTATATTCAGTTGATGTCTATTTATTACACGACTAATTATATTGGTTGTATTCATGATCAACACTCGCCCTTGTCTGACCCATTTCTCTGTATTTACACTAGAGTAACATTAATCAAGTAACAACAAACCAATTATCAAATAATGTACTAAATATAATCTACCAATGAACAAACGATAACTATTTTAGCCAACGATAACATAAGCTAAATTAATAGAGTAAAGTAATAAATGTAGAATCATGCAAATATTAAGTAAAATGTTAGACACGACAAAATTAGCTGTTGAATAGTTTACTCAATCATAAATCAGTAGCGATCGAATTACTTATTCTCGTAAATCAAATAAGTCAATGTAAATGTTTGCACGCGGTGCGTTGGTTTATTACGATACGCAAAACCGGTTGAAAACCGTGGTTTCATAACAAAATGAATTGTATTATTTGCTGCGTGCTGATTATCAAGAGATTATCCCTTCAACTTGACGCAATAACACTTAGACTGTCAAAGAATGCTCGGAAGTCGAACTATCTCGATCGGAGGCCAAACTATTTCTAAACTATAAGCGAACTGTTCTTTACCGGAGTCAGACGATTTCTCAACTATTCTGAGCCAATGAAAAATTGAGGAAAACTCCCTCGTTTCTCTTTCCACCGTCTTCGGAGATTCTTGAGCCTCGAGATGGAGACAAATTCGCGCGGAACGGATTTAAATATTTTCGAGATCCTTTCCCTCAAAGGATGCTTCATGGCACGCTGTACGCTATTAAAATTCCCAAGGACATAACTTTCGAGTAATTCGACCCTTCAGTGAGTCAAGGCTTTAGTTCTTTTTCTGGTATATAAATTATTTCTCTTCAAAAATTGCGCTAGTCCCCAGACGTACATGCAGTTAATTGAAAAAATATTAATTTTTTGGCAATATCTTTATAAAAACAAACGATATATTAACAAAATTTATTTCCATAAATAACTCACTATATACAAAAGTAATCTGCACAACAGCAACTTCCAATAACGAGTTATATAATAATAATACAGGATTCGAGAATCGAAAAGGTATTAATATATTTGTGATTCCAGTGCTTAGTTTGCACTGAATGTTATTAAAAAAAAATATTTTGCAAATATTGGAATATTCTCGCGAATGATATCGCGTGCTACATCGTGTTAACATTAGGAGAGAATGTTTGTTTTTAAACCATTAAAAATATTTAATATTCTGAATTCAAATACGTGGTAGTGCTGTAGAAAAGAAGCCATCGTGTATCAATATGTTTATGATTCTCGAATTTTTATATTGTAACGTTATTGTATAACTTATTATTAGAAATTGCACATTCCTTTTGTATATAATAAATTATTTCTGAACAATTTTGCTAATGTATCATTTGTTTTCACTAAATATTGCAAGAAAAGTAGGTTCGCTAATATTTTTCGATCCACTGTAAATCAAGGCACTCGAATAATAAATATCGTTTGTATTAATTTCCTATAATAGTGACTAAACTTTCGAATGTTAAAATTCTTAGACAAGTCAGTGCTATATTTTAGCTCATTCGAAACTAAATACGTAAAATTTAATGTAAAATATTTTGTGTAAAACTGATAATGAAAGGTAATGTAATAATGAATTAAAGAATTAAGAGAACATCATACTACATACTCTGTTAAATATTCGCATTATTTTAGAGAGAAAAAAATACAAATTAATTATTAATTAACTGGTTTAATTGTATTAATTTAACGTTTATTAAATGAATATTATATGGTAATTATACATGCATTAATTTTTTGAAACAGATGTACGTTAAAATTGATTCACTTGTGATTCTGTATTACTAACTGGAACAATTGCATCAATAACAATTTCAGTTTAATAAGCGTACTGCAACGTGAATATGTATCTGTGAAATATCGATAATAATATTTGCGAATAACATTGAATAACATTTAACTGTTAAATGGATGTATAATTAATATAACGCGCTATTATGTAATAATTACTCGTTTCAAGAAGTATATGGCTTCATTACTATTTCATTTCATTCGTTAGCCGCCATGGAATTTATTGATAAAATTAATAAAATTTTCATAATATTTAATTTTATTAATATTATAAATTATTTAATATTTAACTGATTTCTATTAATTATGTTTGTTTCTATAATGTTCTATAATGTTAATTTGCGGAATATTGAATGACATTTAATCATTAATTAAAGATTTATTATTAATACGTTGATTGTACTGTAACTGTTCGTTTTGACAAGTAATTACAGCGTCATTATTATTATTTTGATTTATTATTTTACACGTTGATTGCCATAGAATTTATTAGTAAGATTAATACACTCAATTTTTATTTGTATTATATATTTTTTTGAAATGAATAAAATAAACTTTTATTCATTTTTTATTTGATTTTAATTTCATTAGTATTGAATTAACTTTTATCAAATTTGTTGTTTTATAATATCAACAACAATACTTGCGGAATATCGTGTGATATTTAATTATTAAATAGCAATTTAATATTAACATATTGATTATGCAATTATTAGTTTAAAAAGTTCATACGATACTTACATTTCATGTGTACTTGTATTTGTATTAAATATCACTTTATTTTATTTTATTTATTTTATTATTCTATTTATTTTCGACTTTGTTTTATTATTTTACATATTAATTTTCATGAAATTTGCTACATTGATTTTGTGTACTTATCTGTTTGTGTACTTATTTGATTACCTAAATACTCTGCCAAGAGACATATTTTCTAATAACAAATATTTGATTAGAGAAAGGAACAAAGAGAATAGAACACCATCTTTTGAGGTAGTAAAGCAAAATAATTTCAGATAGCAAGTTTTACTTCAATAAGTAGTGTACATAGAATATTATTTATCTGTACTTTTATATTTGATATTCTTTATATGCTGATTAACGATCAATTTCAGTATTATTATAGATCATTCGGAGAATTTCTATAATATTGTTATCCAACTTTAAAATTAATTTATTTTACATTATTTCTTATGGGAAAATTTAACTCGAAAGTCAAGGTATTATAGATCATTCGGAGAATTTCTATAATATTGTTATCCAACTTTAAAATTAATTTATTTTACATTATTTCTTATGGGAAAATTTAACTCGAAAGTCAAGGTATTATAGATCATTCGGAGAATTTCTATAATATTGTTATCCAACTTTAAAATTAATTTATTTTACATTATTTCTTATGGGAAAATTTAACTCGAAAGTCAAGGTATTTTCTGAAATGAATTATGTTTAGATTCCAAGGATTCCTAGGAATCACTATATTTTTACAATACAATTCATTTAGAGTATTAGTTAATTTTTTTTAATCTTGAAACAAGTATAATACTTGTTCCAAGATTCTCTATTTAAATTAATTTAAAATACTTCTATTTAATTCTTTTATATATTTATCTTCTGCTTGCAAGGCAAAAAGAAAAAGACAGAATGAATTTTCTTAATTTCAGCTTAGTGTTTCAAATGGTGGAAACTGAAGAAGAGTATACAGAACAAATGGAGATATTAGTGAGCTGTTTCTTGAGGCCTTTTAAGATGGCCGCTAGTTCAAAGAAACCCCCTTGTAATCACGAGGATGTGAATAGCATATTTTTGAATAGCGAAACAGTATTATTCCTTCACCAGATCTTCCTGAAAGGTCTCATTTCTCGTATGGAGAACTGGCCTACTTTAGTTTTAGGTATGTCTTTTTATTTTTATTCAACAATTCGATCGTCGTTACATTCAGAAAACAATTTGATACTTTTCATTAATTCTTATAGAATTATTTATAAGACATTCTGAATAAGATATCGTTTCTCACGAAAGTATTTAAACACATATGTAAATTTTTTATGAATATACTATGTAACATTATTTGTACTCAATTTTATCACGATTATATTAGTAAATTCAATTAATATTATTGTATAAAACATTTAAAATTTTTATTACAGTAATCATGATTATTCATTATTTTATTTAACATGATTACTATGATTATATTATGTATATAATTAGGAATGTAAATAAGAATAAATATATGTTTACAATAGAAGCACTTTGAACATCAATAGTCTATTATATATTATATTTTTTATTATATTAGCAATCGTAATTTAATCTGAAGATATACTTTAGAATTATTTGTTGCTCTTCTATATTCTAAAAATATGGTATGTCTTTGTATCATTTATTTCTTAAATTCTCTTTTGTCTGTCACACAATATTTTATAGAGATCCCGAAATACATTGATATACTTTTTTCGCCGTTTTATTAAATTTTGAATATCAAGTAAAAACGAATATAACGATGAGAATATCGATCGTCTAAGCTTAGTAACCCTGATTCAAAGTTCAATAAAATGGCGAAAAAAGATTGTACCTCAAATTTTAGAGAGCCATTATAAAGGGAAGTCTTTAATCTTTAAATCTGTTGTAGATTTAGTTATGAAAAATATTTTTCAATGTTTCTATATGCTATGACAATTTACAACATTTTCAAAAGAAAAGAAGTGTCTTCACTTTCCTACGTAATGTAGAAACATCTTAGAATAAAATGAGTGCATTTTGTACGATTTTATTTTACGAAATTGTAACAGTTTATGTACTTAATGTCCAAATATTTAAGTGTCCGAATGTGAGTAACTATACATACGAAATAGCATACAATTTTCACGAAATAGCCATGCTTCAGTGGTAGTGAAATCGAATTATTATCAATGATATCTTGTTCATGATGTCATATAAATGACGTTGTAAAGCGAGATGTCTCGCGATAATTTTGGTAATTGACATGGTTGTCATAATTATACTGTTGAATGCAAGCCTCAGAGTGCTTATGTTCTTTACGAGTAGAACACATATTCAGTATATTCCGTACTAATACAAAATTCAGATTGTGTTAACCAATTAAAGACTAAACGATATAATTTACCATAATATTGTAGATATTTCAATTTATCGATATTTCATAAAATTATAGAATTTACATCACGGTATAATGATGAGGAAATATTAAGTGAATTGGAATTTTCTTTTATAGACCTAAGTGAGGTATGGAAAAACAGAATTTGATAATGAAATTGATTGAAAAAATTGTAAATAAAATGTTGCATTGATCTTTAATAGCAATATAATGAAACTATTAAGAAGAAATACATTAATAATAAGTTTTACTATTAATATTAATAAATTTCAACAATAATTTCTTTAATATTGTAAATAGTCTTACAATAACATTATGATATATTCATTCACTTCTAAATACAATTGATTTTTGTCATTGAAGTCATTGCGATCAAGAATAAAATCGATATGGTTATTAACAGAAATATTAACTTAATGTAAAATATAAAATCGAAAAATCAGTTATTAGAATATCATTACGATAATTAGACTGCGGATCTTTATGCAAATTCATACTTCTAAAAATATAATTGAAAACACAAATTTGATATTTATTTACGTATTAAATATTATAAAAATTGAATACTAATTAAATTAATTGTTAATTACACACTTATGTGCATTCTACGCAATTTTGTACTCTAAATTTTCCATAAATATATGAAAATTCGCAGTCTAATAATAATCAACGATACGTGCACAAAATATAAGAATTTTGACGACAAGTTTGATGATTTTAGGAGATTTGTTCGACATGTTACTGCCAATGTTATCAATTTATCAAGAATACGTCAGAAACCATCATTACAGTCTTCAAGTGTTGACTGAATGCAAGCAATCATCACCTGCGTTCGCTGCAATGCTTATTAGATTGGAGAACAAGATCGCTTGCGGAGGACGTTCACTAGAGACCTTTTTAACGTATCCTATGCATCAGGTATGTTACGTTATATTCATTTTCTTAATATTATTCATTTGTTTGATTGATAGCCTTTTGAATATGAAACAGTGGGTGCATAACATATGTAGGTGTCTTAAAGGTCGGAGCAAAATTTTATGGAAACAGTTATAGCAGATTTAAAATACTCTGATGGGACAAAGGAATATAAATCCAATTTCAGTCAAAAAAATATTTTTTATGCGTTATTCAATTTATTATCAAATTTTATTTGTTTTTTTTTTATTTATTAAAAAATATTCTTTTTCCTGAAAATGACAGTTCTCTAAAGTTTTGAAATCCAAATATATAATTACACATTTTGGATAATTCTACGATCAAACGTTATGAAGACAAAATCGCAAAATTCAAAGTGAAATTAAATGATTTAAATATTCATCATGAGTGATATTTTACTGACAGTAAATATCTTCTTTTTAATAAAATGAATCATATACATAATTTCTTATTTTTCAATTTCATACTTCATTAACATCTTATAATTTCTTTTTTCAATTACTTTAAGAACTGTTTAAAAACTTCTTTCTATTTACTAAAATGAGAGCAAACATTTAGAGATTATAGCAAATTTAAATGAAGAAATGCTATTCTTTCATTTTAGTTTATTTTTGCGTATATATGTAGAATTATTATCTTTTCAGTTTTACCATGAAAATTGGAAAACCCCATGTCATAGTTGTATGATTATATACATAATCGTGCAAACATATCCATAGTTTTATTATACTCTTTGTATTTTTATACATATTTTTTTAATTACTTTTTTTGTACTGTTTATCGTCTTTTTCACGTCATACTTACGTTAATTAAATTTTTGTCGAAAAACAACAACCGATATCAAAGTGTTTTTGGCAACAAAAAGCCACTTTTAAAGCTATTGGGCAATGTTCTGGACTAAAAACAGTAAACAAAGCAATATCGATGTAGCTCGTTTACTTGTTTACCATCTCGCGGTTCACATATTATTATAGGAAAATACGAAACTTGCCACTTTCCACCAATATTTATGTTGTTCGTAAAACTATTAATCAAACATTGTCATCATATATACATAATTGTAAAAAATAATAATAACATATCGTTCTATTTAAAAAAATTATATTGATATTGAAATTCTTAAGAATAATAACGTAAAATAAAATAATAATATAGATTAAGATAACACAAAACAAAATTAAAATAAAATCTAAAGTTTAAATTCAGATTAAAACGAAGAAGTTATTTTTCCTTTTTAATATCTTTATGAAATATCATCTCGTATCTACTTTTATATAACATTCAACCGCAATTCGTAAAAAAATATTTTTTTCGTGTTTTTAATTTTATCACGGAATATTATAATAAAATAATAATGAAACGGGATATAATAATAGTAAAAATAGTGGAAGTATAATAATAATTTATACGCATGAGACAAATAAGAAAAGGAGGAAAAAGTCATGGATAAGAGAGTGACAATGAGAGAAGCTGAGAAATTCTGATGTTCATATACAGTGCACGTCCCCAAGGATAATTAATCAGATTAAAGTATTATGTACCATCTCTATGCATAAGACACAACTTCATAGTTGAACGTCATAAAACGATGCGCAACTACTGTTGAAAATTAATATCGTAATTAGCATCCTGTTTTTAGCATCCTGTTTACTCTATGTTTTGGATTTAAATACTATTACCAACACAACGTGATTGTTTAACGACATAATTCATTAATCCTTTCAGTACGGTGGATAAGATATCTCGCCACAACTATGTATTGTACAACCAACGAGATTAACGCTCTCGCTTTATAACGCCATTCTACAATTCCACTTCATTGATGATATTGCACATAGTTATGCAAAATATCTCATCCATGATAGCGTAATGGTTAATGGCCGCTATTTTTCTATCAGTTCATAAAATTTTCAAATGTTACACTTTAAATTATTCCTCCGTTTGTTATTTTTGTCAGTATATTCAAACACTAATCGTCGATGTAACATTCAAAAGCTAACCGTTTCGAATAAATATCAATTTTGATCAGATTTTTGCAGATAGATCTGTGGTCGTATGGGAAAATAAGACGGTATACCACATACTTTCACTTTCGTGATATAACCATTTAAAGCTCATAACATCAATTCTTCTTATTGGATATTATTTATGTAGAGATTAAATATAAATGATTATTAAATAACAATAATAGTAATTGAATAACAAATAATTAGACAAGACAAATAACACAGATAAACGACTCAAATAAACTGTTTTAACAACACAATTGACTCTTTTTAAACAACACTCGACTCCGTTTCTAAACTCGCCCGACTCTCTTTTCAAAAAGACAAGAGCGCAAACGTTGTGCTTCATTCGTATAGTATTCATATTTTTTCTCGTTCACCCATTTTTATGATAAACAATCATTACAGGCCATCTGTTATGATTAAATGCAACTAAAATGACGTACGATACTACATTTATATTTGGTATGTTTAATGAATTATTTTTTTGATCCTATAAGTTTTGTTTTCATGTATTGTTTCATCATAAATACGTAGATTCTGTATTTCACAACTCAATTAACGTATAAACGCAAATTTTTTTGAAATTTTTTAACAAAACAAAAGTAAATGTACGACATACTTCTGTGAATGCAAGGAAAAACAACATTCCGCATGCCAAAAAATGTCAAAAAATTTGCGTTTATGCCTTAATTGAATGTTTTGTTAAAAATAATGCAATATTAAAGACTAACGAGTACAAACTTTGGTTATTATAAGTTTTGAATCTGCTGCTTGAAAAACTCAGTCCATGTTTCTAGCCTTTATAGTCTGAACCTCAAAGGTTTAAGCGTTAAGCTGTGGAAGTTAAAGTATTCGACGCTCGAATTTTTAAACTCGAGCTATCTAAGTTGTATACAATGATTATTATAAATAACGTGAGTGTCAAATGTCACATTATTATCAATATATGTATTACTCAATATTATCAATATATGTATTATTAATATATGTATTACGAAATGAATCTTAAGAGTATCGAGAGCTAATTGTAGTCTTAAAGCTTCAGTCTTAAAGTTCTGAAAGTTTAAGCTTCGTATGATATTATTCTTAAAAACTCAGCCTTCAAGGTTAAGTCTTGAAGCTTGCATCTTTACTTTCAATATTATCAATTCTCAGGAAATATATACGAATTCAAACAAGTACCTACAATAAATGCTTTTTTTCCAACAATAACTGCGTTACTTTTGAGTAAATATTTCTCATTTAAGATTTCTCGAGTGAAATTTTGCAAAAAATTCATCATAATAATTCCAAATTTCAAATAAGCGTCAATGTGTTAATATTGCAGTTTATTTGTAAAAAAGACTAAAATAAATTAATCGATTCATTGTATTGTTGAAAAAATCATGGAGGAAACTTTTACAATATTTAACTAAAAACAAAATTAATATTAATTTCAATTTATGTAGCAACAAAATTGTTTATTTTGATTATTATTTAATTTATAATGATTTATATGTAGAATATTTTAGTACGTATTAAAAATCGGTTATCGTGTAATATGATGTTTGGTAAAAGTGCATTGGTGCAATTACAAAATGCAATTGCATTTGTTTTTAAATGATTCCTTTTCTCTACGAATTTATTTTTATTCATGTCATTCTGAATAAAGAAATATTAAAATGAAATATAGAAGATTAATATTCCTTCGTAAATGGGGACACCTAAATAGTTAAAATATTATTTTTGGTTTTGTAGGAAAAATGTTCAAAACAAAGAGCCATATCTAGTGATGGTAAATTTACGACTAAATTAATTCATTGAGAACATATATATCTACGAAATATTCCATCATCCAAAGAATGTAGCAATAATAAATTAGCTTCCATTACAAGTTTCTGGAAGTCGATGTAAATTTAAAATTTTTTCAAATTGTTTTTGCTAAATCTTATTTATTTCTTGCATCATTTTTAAAAATATTGCATTATGCTCTTTCTTATTTTCAGTGAATTATTATTTTATTCAAACACTATACATTTTTATTGTAAATTCTATTAATTAATGTTGAATTACAGATGAAACGAGGAAATAATTGAACAGAGGAAATAATTTTCCACGTATATTTTTCAGATTCCAAGATATATTATTACACTGCACGAATTATTGGCGCATACTCCCCACGATCACGTTGAACGGAAAAGTTTAGAAAACGCGAGGCAACAATTGGAACATTTATCGAGACAAATGCACGACGAGGTATTGATTTTCTACTTGATTGCAATAGTTGATCGTTCAGAAGCAACATGTTCGTTGATTCTAATAATTAATTACTGTTTCATTTCGTTAATCTTCCAATAATTAATTATTAATAAGATATTTCTAGCTGTGTTGATGCGTTCATATTATTTTAGGTCAGTGAAACAGAAAACTTACGAAAAAATTTGGGCGTGGAACGAATGATCGTAGAAGGCTGTGATATTTTACTCGATGTCAATCAAGTATTTGTAAGACAGGGTAAGCGATATTATTGAATGTTTCTGTATATTTAATTTTTAAAACAGCGAATTGCTGTTAGAAGATTGAAAGAAGTTTCAGATTGCAAATTAGTTAATTACATCGATTAGCAATTTCCATGCACTTACGAATTATTATATCATTTATCATATTTAATTCTCTTAGATCTGCAGGCCAAGTATTTCATCATGTATTATTATTCATCTGTATACAAATATAGACGAACATGGATAAACGAATGCCTTAAAATAAATGAAAATGATTGCACTATACGTATACTACTTGATTGATATTTTTTCTATTCATTTGTAGTGTACGTAAGTCATTCAAATCAGTTTGATTTTACATTCAAAGGATTGAAATTTTTTACGGTTAATAAATGTTCAATTATGCGAACAGATTTCAGCGGATATATCGGTAATTTCAGTTTCGAAAATTTAATTATTAACACTATAATGACTGGTTATTATTGGGAACAATTTTTACCAGAATCGACAAATTCTTGGTTGAAAATGATCTATGAAGGCGATATCAACGATTATGAATTTGTCAAAACTAAGAAGATAGAGATACTAAAAGTATAGATAAATAAATGATATATATAAATGACATATATTGTTGAAAATCACATGACGCCATAGGAACGTCATTGATTATTATTATATTCAATTTCTTTAAGATGTAGAAAAATGTTTCAGAGTTCATTCTCGAATTTAATTGATTTTAAAAATCAATTATTTTTTAAAACAAAAAAAAAATTTTCCAAAACGTTGTGAAATATCTCGTCTAAAGCACATAAAAAATATCTAGTTCGAAGCAATTAATTATGAATTAAATGAAAATATAAAAATCTAAGTAAATTTATTATTAATATATGAAGGATTCAAAAACATTATAATTAATGTAAATTATTTTCTATAAAAATTTTTGTATCATACAAATATCCTTTTCTTGTTAAAACCATCAATCAATGGAATAGTTTAAATATAATATCATAATAAATATACTACAATGACTAAACTATTTTACGGACTGGGAATTTGTCTAGAACAATTTATTTTCAACGAAAAATAATTTACACTGATTAATTAATTTTTATACACTTGTAAAAAATTTGAAGATATAAAAATGCACATGATATATACTATATGAAAAAATGAAAAAAAATATTCTTTATAATATTTAATATTATATAATAGATAAGACAATTCTTTTTTGCTTTCTTTCTAGTTGTCTTCATAAAAATTTTTTTAATTATTTATGTAAAAATTCGCAATTTATTAATTACCTTCTGATTAGCTTCTGAGCTCCATATTTTTCGATTATACAAGTTGTTTCTACAAGTAGAAATTTACAGTTTCCTTCATCAACAATATCGGTAACCCTCCATCGATATTTTCATTGTTTCACTTCTCTTTCATCCCGAATCGAGAAAATCGATGAAAAATTTTTCGCTGCAGTCGATAAAGTCTGAGTTGAATTTGCTATACGTGGATATTGCCTCGAAGCTTTTGCATGTCCATAACAAGTGAAAATTCGTGGTAAGTGATGCAAGCGCATCTCTTTTTGTTCTAGAATCAATAGGGTTGTATGTACATAATACGTCGAACTGCCGGATTATGCGCAACTATTATTAGGGCTGTTATAGAAATTGTTATAAAATCTCTTAGAAATATTTCTAAAATATTTATAGAATCAATTTTCTCTAAAAACATTTCCAAACAATATACCTAACGAAGCCTAAGTACATACGTATAGATATTGCTGTTCAAAAATCTTCGGACACTTTTGATTTTTAACATTCAATTTATCGTAGATAATAAGATTTTTAATATTATTATTAAATTCAGTATTAATACCTTGCAGATTCTTTGTCGTATAAGGTATTATTTATAGTAATGTACAATAATTCTTTTAAATAAAATTAGAAATTATTTGTAGAAACGAATCAATATAAAATATAAAATAAAATAAAAATTATTTCATTTGATGATCAAGTAGTGAAATAATTTCGAGAAAGATCATTTGTTTGTTCATAATCTGGAAAAATAACAATTATACAATATTTTTCAGAAAGTACTTGAATTTTCCCGGACTTATATATCATCATACTATATGTATATCATATATTTTGTTGTTTTATATTATGCCGACTATACATAAACATGAGCAGAATCATACATGTACATATATCGTATTAATTAAAATAGTAATAATAATTAAGTAATAATTATTTAATAATACTTTAAACTTTTTTTTAATTTTTTAAACAATTGAATTTTTATAGAGTTAACCTTTTTAATAAGAGCAAATATATCATTTTTACCACAAATGGCTTTTACGCTGAGATGATGGCTTTTATTTTTATAAATTAAATTATTTGAATTAAATTTTTATGACAGAAAACGTTTCAATTGAAAAGCAATACATACATATATTTGGGATTTTTATATGTAGTTTTAGATGGTACATTACAAAATAATAACTTGTAACTTGTGTTTGATTTTATTATATTTGAAATTATTGTACAAATTATAATTTGTATTTGCACCGTAATTTGTATAATGTATTTTATAATTATAATAAACCAAAGAGGATTAAAATTTAGAGGATTAGAATTATTGGTATATTTGCAAATATGGTACGCTCTATATAGAAAGATCTTCTGTGTAGAAAACATTTAATGACTGTAATTTATGATCTGGGAACGTTAAAATTTCATAGAATTATTGGTACGTTTAAAAATGTTATAATTATAGATGGTACGTAGGAAAATGGTAACAATTATAATTTGTAATCTAAGAGTGTTAAGATTTGAGAAAATAATTGTACAATTGGAAAAATTTTTTAAATGATTTTGAAAAGAGATTTGTCCTACATGACAACTCCTTAATTGACGAGTGGCGTAAATCCAAAATGAGTCCAATATTATAAATATTGTTCGCACGCGATTTAGGCGGAATGAAGTCTATGGAAATTGACATGAAAATATAATTTTCACAATACTAAGGAATAAAGACTTAATTCACCTATTAACTAAGGGACTCACATATTCTTTGTAAAATGGTGTAACTTTATTTTAAAACTATGAATATGACAAAAATAATTACGTGTATTAAATGCTGTATTCTATATGTAAATTATGAAAATCATCCGAATCTTTAAACAAGCAAATCTACAAAATTTCTATAAAAAATTACAAAAAAAGAAAAATTGATCGTTTTAATCAATCTTGAATTTCAAATATATTTTCCATGTTATCATTCACATCTCATTATTCTTTTTCAGGTACACTCATTCAAATATTAGACAAGCCAAGAGGAGCACGAAGTAGATTTAGCGCAACGTTCGGTGGGAAAAGTAGTGATAAGGAAGCAGTCAGACAATGCTTCCTCTTTTCCAAACATTTGTTATTAACGACGCGTCAATCGGGCGACGACGGTCGTTTGAATCTTGTTCCACAAATCGGAAAAATACCACTTTCCGATGCAGTGTTAGTGGAAGACCCTAACGAACAGAATATTGCAGATGATGACGGTATTATAACATTATTATCTGTTGACTAAAACTTTTTAGAGCTTTATCTGGCAATTTCATGCTATTGTGATCGTTTATGTTTAATCTTTTGCACTTGGTGTATTATTAATGTAATTAAATACAAATTCTTGAGAAATTCTAGCAAGTGATAAAAAGTATTATATTATTTTGTTGCAAGTGATAAAAAATATTATATTATTTTGTTGCAAGTGATAAAAAGTATTATGTTATTTTGTCTTTCGAGAAAGTTATTGAATTTTTAATTAATTAGAATACTTCTGGTGTATTTTCTATAAAATATTCTATTTTGTAGTCTTATTTTTAAGTTCATGTATGATGAATGTACTATTCTATCTTCAGTCTGTTAACTGTGTATGAAGAAATGATTTTTGTTTTGTAACAAATATTTTTGCTATAAAAGAACATTATCCTTTTTGCTATTTGAATTAAAATTAAGTAATTAGATACATTAATGTAATATTACTGTGACGGTGAACTGATTTTAGAACTGTCAATGTGTTCGATATCCAGTGGTGTAAGTGAAAGTAGCGGAATTGGCAGTGGAAGTGTCAATACACAACTGCAGAACCGTGACTTCAAAATTATATTCGATGTAAAATCCGGCGGACCTCAATTTACCGTACACCTCGTAGCTCCTACTATTCAGGTATAATTTCGAATACTTGAATAAAGATCTTGAATAGAGGAATAGTACTCGAAGGATCTATGTTACATTTTCGAATTGTCGAAATTGAGTCAACAGTGCAATATGGTTTTACAGTCTCTCTGATACTATACACAGATTACAAATATTCAAAAGTCAGAAGTCAATATAAAATAAAAGAAAAGGAGCACTTCAGAGTTTAAAATTCATGGAAAATGTATAGGTTTAAACTGTGTTATCTTGAAATGTAATGTTAAATGTAACGTAGATCCTTATTCGAGGTCACCATTCAATTTTAATCAAACTGGAGATTTTTATGTATTTATGAGAAATTTCAAAATTCAAAATTGCACTGTGATATTAATATTAACACTAGAACTACCAAAATGACTAGTTCATAATTTTTGTTGAGAAATTTTATAGACGTCAGTGTATTTTTGAAAATTCAAATGATTTTTCATAAAATGTTTAAATAATAGTTTGTATTCTATTGCACTATAAAATTTTTCTATTTTTTTCTTTTTAGCTTAATATGTCTAATGAAAGTTTTATTCTTGAATCTTCTAGTGCTAATATTATAATATTAATATTAATTAATAATATATAATATATAATAATATAAATAATTTGTGATATTAAAATAATATTTTATTGAGATTCAATACTTTTGTATTAAAATTCAATACTTTGGTTATAAAAATTTGTATAAAAATCCGCAGTCTAATTATAACAAAAATTATATGTACTAAATTTTATTATTGTAAACGTAACATCCTTTTTAATTTACAGTTACATATTTACTATTTTTTTTTAATCCGTCAGCAACAACTTCTACGTGTCATACAAGCTATTACTCTCTTTAAGAGAAAAAAACCTACACATAATTTGTAAATTATTTAAATAAAAGTATTTAAAGTATTTAAGTAAAATCAAAGATTTGAACATATTATTAGTTAGGCAGTAACTATTAGTTTAAAAAAAAATTTGGAACATTTTATAAACATTAATTTCATTATTTGTTGAAGTCATATATAAATATATTGAGAGAAAAAAATTACGAAATCTACAAATACATTAAAATGTAGAAAATTGAAATGTACTATTTCAATAATAATAACAATAATAATAATCAGAGTAATGTTTTATTCGCTTTATTGCTTTGTTTTAATTTTAACAGATATATGTAGAGTTCTACGTAAAAGACAAGGATGAAAAAACTACTGATTTTAAGAATAAAAGAAATTGAATCTTTGTATAATCTTACATAGCAGAATTTTATAATATTAGCAACTAGAATTAGAATTTCAAATAGAATTATATATAGAAAAAAAATTACAGCTTGAGTCCCCATTGAAGGGTTAACAATGTTTTATACTTTCCATCTACAAGAAAAGGAATATTAATGAAAATTAATAGAAATTAGCGGAAATGAAGGTGGAAATGAGATTAATAATATTTTATATTTTTAATTTATAAGAAAAGAAATATTTTTAATTTAAAGGAAATTTATAAAAAATTTCGATTAACAGGAGAAAGCTGCTTGGATAAGCGATATCAGTCACTGTATGGATAACGTTCATTTGCACGATTTACTTCAAGGCTTGTGGTCGGACACTAGTTCTGTCACGATGCCTGAAGCTATCGAAAACGACCCGAAATTATTCAATGATGACGTGGACATCAAATTCAGTAAGACTTTAAATTCCTGCAAGATTCCGCAAGTTCGATTAGCCACACCTGAACGTCTACTTCAACGTCTGATGGATCTGAGATTTCTCAGTATCGATTATCTCAATACATTTTTGATAACTTATCGAGTATTCATCGATAGTGTCACTGTGTTAGAAACCTTAAAGAAAGCGCTTTACGAGGCTGAGCCACCGTATGCTGAGATGCCTACTGGTTCTCTCGTGTAAGTTTAATTATTTTTTAATTTATTAATAGAACATAGATTTTTATTAGGACAATTATTGCATATATAATAAACAAATCTGTGTTTTAATCAATTTTTCGTAACACATGCATTTAATTTTCAATTGATAGAGGAAGTTCTTCCAGTGATGAATATTTCATTAGATAAATAAAAATCTAATATTTTATAATTAAAATTAATATTATACTATTATATATATTAAAATATTATAATATTATATTTTAAATATAATATTAGTTTATATATATTGTATTATATATTATATTATACAATATATCATGGTATATTATATAGTATTATTGCATATTATATAATTTCCAATTTATTAAATATTGAGTTACATTATTATATAATCCAATTTTTCATGACAAAATTTAGTTAATTAATTTTTCATTTTGACATAATGCAGGCTTGTCGAACGCGTCACATGAATTTAGCAATTTATAAGCCGCTTGCCCCTCATTGTTTGGGGCTTTAACCCCATGATTTTCCTATCATGTTTAGACTTTAACCATTATTGCATACATTTGATTTAATTTCTTAACTTTGTCAATTTATGAAAAAATACTTTTCTACAATCTCTTCTCACACATGTATTATCGGCGATGCATTTTATCCATAATTTCAGCTTTCTATAATTTACGACTGGATCTCAAGTATTATTATATGTTCTTACATTGCTTTATCATATTTTATTTAAAAAAAAAGTCGATACGAGAATATTTTTAATTTTTGTTACAAAAAGCGGATAATGGAACTCTTAGAGTATCCGGAGAAGAAAGAAACAATAGAATGAAATAGGTATGAAGGAGTCTTCCCCTTTGTTTGCAAAAAGGATTACGAGCCATTAGTTCGACGGACCTGATATAATGAATTAAATATATATATATGATCTTGTGAAACCGACATGATTATGACATTATGCGATCCTGAACATGGTTTGAAATTTTCTTTGTCTCAGGAATCGTTGAATCAAAAAATAAAGTGAATGTGAAAGTCGAAAAACATTTTTATGGCTTAAACTTCGTCTTTTATGACTATGAATATAAATTTGTTTAGATCTTTAGACGTCTTGGGTGGAAACGCGACAGACTCGCAACTGCAGATAGACGATAAGAAACGAAGCATCCTTTTACCACGAAAAACTAGTGGAGCTAGTTCAGTTTCTGGTACATTTATCGATTTATTAATTATATGGAAATCTCGAATAAATATATATATCATGCCTTGAATTAACACTAGAACTACCAATATGGCCAAGCTTCTCCAGGCTTACAACTTTTCTTAAATATTTCTTAAAGATTTACAATTTTCCATAAAATCAATAAGTAAACAGTATATTTATACTATTATATATAATAATGTTATTATATTTAAAAAAATAGTACAGTTATTTATAATAGTTATAAATAAAAAGTATTAATATTTATATTATTTATAATAATATAATTATATTATACTATTATGAATATAGTCTTGCACTTGAATTTTTCTGATATAAATTTCATGGTACAGTTGTTTAGTAGTTCTAATGTTAAAATGTGTGCCTAATTTCATATTAAATTAGTATTAATCATTGGAGTAATAATAGTAATAGTTATATACATAAAAATATAATTATGCCATACTTATGCAAACACAATATTTTCTGATAAATTTCATAATTATCTACTATCTTTAATTTTTCATTTTGCAAATAGGATATGGATCCGAAATAAGTGAGAGCCATGAAACAAAAAGTCATGGTTCTGGTGACTCTAGCAGCGGCGGACATATACTTAATTCAAAGGGATACTGGCGCACTGGTGGATATAAAAAGGGTAAATTACTTATTACAAAGCTAACTATTAAACTTAAACTAGCTAATTTAAACAAAGCTTACTCATTAAAAAGCGTAGCATTAGCTTTCTTTACATGTATAGAAATGATAAATCATAATCTTGAAAAAATAAAATTAAAAAAAAATAACATATAAATACAATAATTTTATAAATTACGCATCTTTAAACAACGTTTGCACAATAGTCAAAAAAATAAAAATTTCAAGATTTATAGCTTTTTTCTTTATTATTAAATATAAATAATAAATTATGTATAAGTAAATACAATTAAATGTAATTATTAGAATTAAAATCTTTAGTTGACTGTTGTTGGTAATTTTTTGGTTAATCTTTTTATATTTTTATTTCCTAATCTAAATTTTTCACACGAATGGCAAATTCTCTCTTCTTTTGTTCATTTTCGATCCGCTTTCATTTTCTTTTTATAACATCAAAAAATTCCTATTAGTATGTATAACTTCTCAATTTCATTTTATATTAAGCATATTTTCTTAAAACATTATAAATTTTTATTATCTGAAATGAAAATAATATTAAAATCTGAGAATTTTGAAAGAATTAATACAGCAAACCTATTATAGTATTGTAAGCAATTTTTATTTCATTATATCAGTGTTTTAAATTTTACCAAAATTTCTCAAAAATACTCAAATTCGATAATCATACACGGTTTAATACATAATTTACCAAAATTAACACAATGCCGATCATATTAAATTTGGCGAGCTCCAAATTTCAAATCAATGTCTAATAAATATTGTTTAATAATATGCATTTATTAATAATATACATTTGTGAAATCAATCATTTCATATGCAACAATATTATAGTTGTGTGTGAATCATGCTGAAACATTTTCCGAGTTTTGTAAATTCTACATTTATAGTGGATATATATTGAAACAACTTATTAGCAAATTATTTAAAATTTCTTTTTTGAACAGTTAATCATTGCATTACCATTGTATTAAGTAGATTGCAATTTTTTTTTAAATTCTTGCATAACATAATAAAACATATAATAGTATCGACCAAAAATTTGAGACATTTATAGCTATAGATTGTATGTAGTTATATATTTTCTGAATATTTTTTAACTTTTTAACATTCACTATGACGTATTCAGTTTCTGTACTCTAGCTCTATGCAAAAAAAATCACTATTGAAATTAAGTATTGATATATGTATTTTGCATACAGAATGTGTAAAATATAAAATATATATACCTATATCTATTATTATTATTAATTGATATTATTAACATTCGGTAATATAATAAACGACTGTCGTTAATGTCGATTCAAATATTCCTCAATTTCTTTAAATTAATAAATATATGATTAACAAATTAATTTCCATTATTAATATCGGAAAGTTATTCTATAACTTCTATTAATTCATACCACCAAAAATAATTGTCGATTAATAATTATTTTAGTAGATGAAGAGCAGCAATTAAGCTTGATTTCGGAGGCACCTTCAATTATGAAACGAAGTCCTACTGCACAATCGTGTACTGCGTCTGTTGGTTCTCAATCTCCGGCAGTGTCACGAAAAATCAGCATTTCCGTGGACAAAGAAAAGAAAGAAGAAGACGATGGCCGTCATTTAACAGTACCAAAAGTCATTCCTGTTTCATCGAGCTCTGAGACTCTTACGGGTAAAATACTTTTCGAAGAAAAATTACGATTCCCGTTCAAGGAATGATAGAAACCATAGAATAACTGTGAATTGAACTACAAAATTCATTTTCTTTTCTTATGAAATTCATTTTGGAACGTGAATATACTTTACTAACAATAAAGCTTTTATGAATTAGTATTCTAAATATTTTCAAATATGTATTTAAATAATTTTATATATGCACATGGTTTCAAATATTTTGGAACATGCATCTAAATAATTTTATTATTAATCCATATTATTCCTAATATTTTCCAATTTATTGTATTTTTATTAATATCTAATAATTAAGACACGATGATTTATTATTTAAAAAAAAATTGTCCGATTACTTGTGAAACTTTTTTTCATTAACGTGATATTAAGAAAGAAATTAATTAATTTCAGATAATACGATAATGAGTGCACCTTCCTCTCCAAGCAACCTTAGTTCCGTTACACTGGTTGGATCAACTGGTTCTGGATTAGATCGAAGTCCACAAGATGGTACTTATCGATCTGTTTCCAAAGAAACGGATACACAAGTGGCAACTGGTCTCCCAAAAGAAGGTAAATAACCGTGAGAATTTCGTTTATTTGCAAGAAAAAATTATTAGTTAATTGTAGTTATTTATTTCGAATAAAAATGTATTATTATTTAACAATTTATTATTTGTTCCCAAGAATTTTACTAATTTTACTAGTTCCTAATAATTATTATATATATAATAATTATTATAAGTAAGAGATTTGGTATTTTCATAATAAGATGAAACAATAGTGAAGTAATATGTAAATAAAGTAAAACTTTTTAAAATTTGAATACGACTAATCATGAAAATATTCGAATATTCATCATAAAAGAAATATTTATCTATATGTATTATAGTGTTATAGTTTATCTATATGTATTATAGTGTTATATAAAACATTTGGAAATTTCAATTTCAACTCTATAATGAGAAATGATTGTTACGATTATATTGGTAAAATTTGAAATCAATTTAAAAATGTACATAGAGGTTACAACAAATTTATTGTAATATATTTAGTAAAAAATAAAAAAATAAGTAGCCATCTTAAAAATATACCCATAAATAAATGATTTGTGGCTTCAAATTCTTTAGAAAAACTGTAAACAATATAATTTTCAAACTCTTCATCTTACAGTTGATTAATATAATCATAACTGAATCTTGAATGAAATTTTTAAATATTTTATATAGCATCTACAATACATAATATTTGTATTTATATATTAAATTTGTATATATTGTATTTGTATATTAAATGCATACATTGTATTTATTTATGTGACATAATGTATTAATTACATTTATATATATATATAAATAATTAATACAATATATGTTAATTGTATACTAAGTAACGTATAGTTATAATTGTACTATACAAATATATTCATAAAAAAAGTCCTAAAAGTGTTCGAATACTTTCTTAGACAACAGTATGCAACTTTAAAATTACAGGACGTTATAAAAGATTAAAATATCACAGTAATTAAATAATTATTTACAAAGAAATACATTCTACTGATTTTAATGGACTCGAAATATGTAGTCGGGGCAATTCCGAGCAACTTTTCTAAGCAACTATAACTGTCGCTCTCTTTTAGTTTTCGAGATATTCGCAAAAAATATTATTGTCATTATTATCATTATTTGTACTTATTTTAAAGTGGTCCCATTAACACGTAGTGTTATTAGCGACTATTATGTTTAATTTTGCAATTGTATTAATAAAGATTACATATTACATATTACAAAAATTTAAGAAGACCAGCAAATATAATGAATTTCTTTCTTGAATCTCTGATCTTAAATGTTTCTTTGATGTCAAAAATATTCTTTATAACTATATATTTAGGATAGACCAATAATTTTCATGAAATTATTTTCCAAACTCTCAGACGGACAATTTACTTACGAGCATCTCGAGTCTGATACATCGACAGAAGCAGAAGAGAAAACACCCACAGAAAGTCCTACTACGTCAATGGCAAAACCCGCTGAAATAACTGAAAGTAAAACAAGCAAAGAAGAGAAACAGAAAGAACCTGAAAGTGACAGTTCATCCGTGCAGACTCCTCAAAAATCAATACCAAATCAACAGAATCAACAAAGATACCAACATAGAGCATCCATTGTCTCTGCTCCTGCGGCTACTGCAAGAAGTAGCTCGATTTCTACGATAACTGGAGTATGTCGAAAAATGTCGAAAAATTTCTTTAATATTTAATTAATACTGATTTCTATACGTTTTATTTCTATTATTTCATATTATTTTTATATACGTGTAGCATAGCATATATAACATGTTATTGTAATTAAAATAACATAGAAATAATACAGTTGATCATAGAAGTTTACATATATACATCAAATATTTGAAACAGAGAAAGAAAGGTTTTGAACATTTTAAATCTACGTTAACTTATTGGATGTTTACATTTGTTTAAATAAATCGAAAATCTATATATAAACGATTTTATAAAAATCTATATGCAGACAAAATTTATTCTGGTTATAATTAATAAAAAGTAATAATAGAAATATATGTATATTGTACATTATATTATATCCAGGTCATTGTATAACAGATTTCGTGATTTCGAATTATGTTAACTTTTCCAGAATCTGTAGAATTAATAAACAAATTCATATTTGAAATTTACAAACCTCGCTCAATGGTCTTAGCAGTATTATTATCTCAAAATTGGAGAAATTAAATAATTCTTCTATATGACAATGTACACATGTAATTTCACAAATGTACTTTTTTAAAAATTACACATATAATTTAAAAATTGTGTTTTCTACAACAAATACAGAACGTTAAAAATAAAAAATGTTAAAATGTATGTTAAAACTGTATGTAGACTTTCGAGATTGACTGTAATATATACAAATGATAGTATATTACCTAAATACTATTTAGTACATATATTTTTTTCGAGATTACAAAGGATCTATCAATAAGGTAGAATAAGTTACATATACATATGTATATGAAAACGTAATAAATGCTTTCTTCAGTGAATTTTTAATATATTGCATAATATCATGATGATGATATCATTAATTAAGATCTAAAGGAAATATTATTATATCACTATAAATTTCCCTTTTGCAGAATTATTGGGCGAGCAGGCGTTCAATTCAGGAAAACCAATTGTCTTTCCAACAAGGCACCTTCCAGCACGAGCAGATTTCCAGCAAAGCTGGAGTTGTGATTACCAGTTCTCGCCAGAGTCATCGAAGGTTCGTTCGAGTATTCCTGATGTGTTTAAATGTTTAATATCCACACGTTGTTGTACGTGTCGATCGATCCGAGATTTTTCATTTCCCGAAGATTACACAATATGTCTTCTACGAAACACGATCGAAGTATAATTATAGTAATCTGTTTACTATTCGTTCGTAAGAAAACAGTAGCACATAACTTCAATGGACAGTAAAATGTACTGATAACGAGCTGATCGATACAACAATATTAGTGATAAATCTTCCTACCGAACGCGCGTACCTCGAATATAATTAAGAATACTGATTTTGTACAGGCGTTTTGTATTTTAAAACAGAAAATTATCTCTATTTCGTTTCACGGTATCGCTACTGAATGTTTGATTGTAATAAAGGTATTTTTCTTACATACTTTCTTACGCATGAGTGCTTTGTCTCGGTATTCTTACGTGTTTTCTTCCGCCTATGAAAATCTTCCTTATATTTCTTATTTTTGTAGACAGAGATATTCATATTCTTCTATCCTCGTTTAATCAATACTGTTCTCTATTATTTATGAAATACTGCATATGTAACAATTGAAAAGTCTATTTTTATTATAAAGTATAGTATCTCCTTACAATCAACATCTAATACTTTTTAATAATATGTCTAGTACTTTCCTATTTTAATTTAATGTATCTTTTATCTCTATATATAGTGAGGAGCATAACTGAATGATTAATCGCAAAATTTGTACAAAAGTGTTTCTAATGGCAATTAATATTAAGATGTGCAAAAAATAAACGTAATAAAGTATTTCGAATAATAAAAATCAATACATTTATATGTCATATTTTTTTTTTAGTTGCTTGTAACAAGAAATATTGATTAATTCACGATCTACTAACATGTACTCTATGATCCTTTAGCTATAATCCTTTCTTTTCGATCTATTTTTGCATGTGTAATCATTCCCTGATTTAATTCTATCATAATCCCATTGTTTCTCGAAGAAGCAATTATACATATTTTTAACTACATCTAATTAATTATTCTGTAAAATATCTTTATACATGTGATTCATTCTACTATTTATTCTATATAATAGCTCAACACAGATATGTAGAACAATCTTACCCACATCAAATTCAAAGAAACTGAATCAACGAATGTTTCTCGTTACAGACAAATAAAAAACATTGAAAAAATTGTTGCAACTAACTAATCAATTGTGCAAAACATTCTTACAGTGTACTATTTTATCTTATTTTTTATACACGAGGAATGATTTACGGGTGAAATCTATAGTTATTAGATTCAATGATGCTTTTCACTTTTGTACGTATATTGTTTATCTTTGAGAAACGAAAACGTCGAAGTTTCAAGATTTTTAAGTTTAAGTTGATGTAATTAGGCAATTTTAATTTTCAGTGATAAAATTTAAACCTATACACTTTCTATGAAATACATATATATGTTGCGATTTAATTAGAAAATAATCGATGTGTAAAATGTACCTTCGCGATTTCGTACATTTCATACGATTCTTCTACTGAACATACTGTATTTTATTCTTACTTCTTTTTCAACAACATAGTGTCAATCTTAATAGCAATGTAAATCGTTTGTATCTGATCGAGGTGTTTATTTCGTATGTATTTATCTGCTGTTTCGAATGTACAAACATCCCTTTAAGTACCTCATGAGATTAATTTTTCAATCCAGAATAATATGTTAATTGTTTTAATGCAATTTTATTTCATATGATGTTTTGTATCATTTATAGCGTTGGACCTGTATCTATCTGGTAAGTGTCATTATTTCTGCTTCTGAAACACTGCTATTTTCAATTCTACGTAGTGCATGACGAAACTCTTTTTCACCGACTCACCTATAGACTCTCGTCGTCGTTTAATATTGCTTGCGTTCACATGAAGCACTTTGCAAAATTTGTATTACATTCCTGGCAAACGTTTATCAAAAACAAGACTCGTCGTGTATAAAGAATACAATGTCAGTTCTCATGCAATTGGATGTAAAATTACAAATAATTGAAACTTCAATAATTTGTAGTATAAATTGTAAGATAGTATGAAATCCTATTTCAGAGATTTATAGCTTTTTTTTACAATGTTTTTTATAAACTCTCTATTATTCTCAATGATGAACAAAATTTTGAATGCATGAGAATATCTTAAAGGTAAAATTTTCTGCAGAGTATTCAAGTTTCGTGGTACAATCAAGAAGGATTCTATGTGCAAAAAAGAATTTTCTCATTTGAATTTTTATTTTTCAAAAAATCGAATTCGAAGATTTGTCAATTTTATGTGTATATTTGAATTTAACTAATCAAGTA
The DNA here is from genome assembly GCF_011392965.1 of Frieseomelitta varia. Lineage (NCBI taxonomy): Eukaryota > Metazoa > Arthropoda > Insecta > Hymenoptera > Apidae > Frieseomelitta > Frieseomelitta varia. Next base: position 455,516 of record NW_025110166.1, on the reverse strand, counting down.
CTAGAGCAAATAATCGACAAGAAAATATTCTACGTACGAAAAAATAGATTGAAGATAAAATCTTTTCGTGAAAGGCTTCGTTCTTTAAAAATATAAACTTGTTTTATTAATATTAATTGGTACTAAATTTATTTATAAATATTTTTATTTTTTCAGAAATGAAACATTTTATTAAAAATTTGTATACTTTATTTTTAATTTAGTTTTTTACATAGAATAATCTTTTGTTTATTTTCTGATCTTATACATATGAATATATTATTATATTATTATATAAGTATATTATTCTTAAATAATCTAGAATTAGCCTGATTCGATTATAATTAAGATGTATTCAAAATTGACTTTCAGGAAACATTATATATTAATTATTTTAAACAGTCTATGTAGATGAATTTATTAAGTGACATATTTGCACATTTTTCTCTGGTATTTTATTTTTCATATAAATCTGTAGCTTTAATGAAGGATAAAAATATGTACAAACGAAATTAAAAAACAATAAGTATAGAGAGAATAAAACAAGATAATAACAATACAACATTTTAACACTTTAACATTTTGTGTATGTTTTTACAATTTTACTAAGATATATGATAAAGAAATAGAATTATAAAACTAAAAGTATAAAACAAGTATATATCTTGAATATATAACGACTTTTAAATATGAAAAATATTTGGAACAAAGAAATAACATGTTTTGAATCGTTTCATAAAAGTAAACATAAAAGTAGAAAGAAATTTTAAAAATATATAAAAAATATAAATATAAAAATAAATGTAAAATATAATTTTTATACAAAATTTCACTTTACGTTTTCTATGTTTTATATCTTATATTTTCCCTCTATTCTTGCACATAGAATCATTTTCTCCTCGGTTGTATAATTGAAACTAACAACAAGACACTCTGTATTATAATCTCCTCATATTTTCTCAAGTCCTTTTATAATTTCACGTTTTTTCGTTTTCGAAGAAAATAATATAAATCTAAAGCTGTATCAATATATTGTAATATACATAGTAATTTTTTAAACTTTTTTTTTACTGTATTACCTATTTCTATTTTTTCATGAATTATCTAGCATCATAGCGAGCTGAACGAAATAGAAATAGTTTAAACTTCTTGTGTTTATTGGCGTTCGGGATAATAGTGTTCACCACAATTATAATTAGTATAGTAACTGGACACAGCTATTGCATCGTTCGTATTTGTTAAAAAATTAGATAGCAAGGCGCACAAAAATTGGATTTTTAGATGAGAGGAATCATTCGTAATACGCTGATTTATTTTGTTTCAGTCATACGTGTTTTACGTAATCACCTATATTTTTAATGATGTAAAAAGAATTTGTTAATTTTAAAAAATTTGTTAAACTTTTCTGTTTAAGATACACGACGTATGATGTAAATAAAAATAAATTTACAGGATATTTTACTTTCACAGTAAATTCAAGTTTAATATGAACATTTTTAGTAGAACTAAACATAAATTTTGTCTTACCGTGTTACACAGGGAGTTTTATTACATGATTACAAATATTGTGCAAAATAAGATAGAACATTAGATTTTCAACAATAAAAATATCATGTAAATTGTTTTCCCAATTTAATATTTGTACAACATGAATGCAAAATGAACTTGTCACGTTTATGTATAATCGATTATTTATTACGAGTAACGAAGATCTTTAATAGAAAATTATTAGTTGCTCAAGAAAATACATTTATCATGGAAGAACTTCTACAATTGTGTGTGTTATATAAAACTTTATGAAATTTCATTAATACTGTATCGAGACACAACTATTATGATTATATTAGTAAAATTTGAAAGTAATCTGAAAGTATGTACAGTCAGTCATAGAAATCTACACTCATTCGTTAGATATTAAATATTTAAAAAATGAAACAGACACCATTTAAAATGACACCATTTTTAAAATACTGATCATTTCTAAATAAATCGAAAATACAGTATTACGAAAATCTATATGCATACTGTTAACACCACTCGAACCGAGCAATCGATGGAATTATTTCTTGTCGACATGAAGAAATTTATTAATTTATTTTTAGATATTTACTAACAAGGAAAACAACTAACATGTTTTTTAATGCTGACAAGTTCTAACGTTTGCATTCTACTGCAGTATTATCTCGCGAGCGTTTTATTGTCAACAAAACTGACATTTTGTCAATTGGTCGCTGATCTGCTGACCTGTTTTGATCAATGTCCTCAAAAAACGCTTGACATCGATTCTTGGATCGACGTTTGATTTCCAACATCATGTGAGAAGGCTGACGCAGGGCAATCAACCGTCGTATATTTTGAAATGATTGAATAGCTAACTTTAAAACAGGTTTGCAGGCAGCGAGAATCCAGAGGAAAGGAATACAGTTCGCGATCTGTAGCCAAGATTCATTATTCACAATTTAGAAATCAAGACGTGACACATTACCATCGCCTTAACACATGCAGTATATACACATATGTATATACTAAAAAAGAAACTTTTTTTCGATTATTAAAGTACGGATTTTTACGGTGAATTTGAGAATTTTTGACAATTTAAAAAAATAGAATCTCGATAGAAAATTGTTTTATCTACCAAATACTAGTAAAAATTTTACGATCAAAACGCAAATATTCTAAAATATTTAGAAACATTATACTTTGAAGTACAAAATACTATTACATTTATTTAAAATACATAGAAAAATAGAGTCAACAATTTCAGTTTAATTCGTGAAAGTTTTACTGTTCAAATATTTTCAAACTCGCTTTTAGATATCGTAATATATTTTTTCATATTATATGCATTCTCTGTAATTTTACATTCTAAAGTTTCCTATAAATGCATAAAAATACAGTCTGGCTGATTATAATAACAACAACAACAATAACAGTAACAATATCCTGTAATTACATAATTAATTGCATATGATTTTTCCATTTATTTATGTAAATAAATATAAAATATATATAAAAATATCGTAACTTTTTCAGAAATTATGTAACTTTGATTAATAATTAAATTAATATCTATAAAATATTTAAAATCCTTGTTTTTTTTTAAATACTTGAAATTTGATGAATGCAGAAGTTCTTCTATTACGTCGTCGCAAATAGCTAAACAATTCTGCGGAATATTACGTAAAGCACTCTGTATATAGTATTAATATTAATAATAATACAAAAATTTATCAACTACTAATTAAAAATATACTATTTTTATTTCTAGAATCTGTAAGAAAATGTAAACTTACTTTATATATAACAATTTAATGATACAAAAATATGTTAATATTGCAAAATATAATTTATTTGGAAATATCTCCAAATTGTACAATTCAGCGTATTTCGAATGATCAGTAGAGAAAGTATAATTTAGAATTTTTTTTTGTGATGTGCTAAGTAGTTTGTAGATAATAAAGAAAGGAATATGTGTTTTTTTTTTTTTAAATTAGATAGTACACTTAAATGTTCACTGCTGTCTGGTATGTTAAATATTATAAAACTATGAAAACAATAAAAGATATAAGGATTAAGAATAAAAAATAAGGATATAAGATAAAAATAAAAAAGGATAAAAGATATAAAGATATTCTTCTCACTTTAATTTTAAAATTCACATTTTAATCATTGACTGATTATTAAATTATTGTAAAAATCATATTTCATGTTGAATTTGAAAAATTTACTGATTATCATATTATTGTAAAAATCAAACAAAATTAACGGTGTTTGTAAATGAATTAAAATTATCGACGAAATTAATATGTTCTACTAAAAGTTTCAAACGTAGAGTACACACGTCTTTCTATTAAATCGAAAATCTCCAATTCGAATCGCGATATATAATTTTGAGATTATATGGATATATAATCAAAAGTATAATGGAAAAACAAAATTTCGTATATTTGAATACGCAATATCATGATTAATAAATTACTGTTATCGCCAGTCGAGTATATCGAGTGCCGTTTGTGAGTGCATCGTGAAGCGATCGCGATGTATTTAACCGATATGTATCTACGATTTCTTGTGAAATCGCGTAGATTAAAGAACGATTCAGAAATTTACTGGTTTGTTTTTAGACGATTCGCCCGTTTTTTTTTTATGCTGATAAGAAGTTCTAATGTCTACTGCGCTCCACCGAAATTATTGTCAGGAGCACTTGCCAATAACTTGGGTCGCTGACTCGCGCGCCTGTTTTATTTGGTATCCTCAAAGAATGATCGACGTCGATCCTTCGATCAATGTTTGATTCTTTACCTCACGGAGTTATGCGAGGATAGTCAGCCGCCCCACATTTGAAATGATTGATTAACGCCTAATCAATCTGTACATACAAAACATGATTCGGTATTTGAGAATCAAAATCTAGGATACAGTCCATCATTCAGGGGATCTCGAGACCTACAATCAGAAATCGAAACTTATTATTGACGATTTGGGAATCAATACAAGACATCGATTCACACCTGTCCTCACTGTCATCGCTTTCGCTTCAGTATAGCTGTCACAAAACGTCTTAACGCTGACTAAATGATTATTTATTTGAATAATATGAGAAATAATATATTAATTTATACATGCTGCATACATATTATCGGCCAAAAGATATGTGATAGATATATTTTGTATTATGTTTCATTTAATATTATACATATTTAATATTATACAGATTTTGATATCGATATCAATATCAACAATATCAATAATGATTTCTGTGACTAAAACATTTTAGTGTATATAGTATTTTAATATATGTATGAATAGTATACATATTTAGTGTGCATACATATTGCAGTCAGAAAATATCTATCATTGTGTAATATCGTCAAAAAATTAATTTTTATTAAATATTAAATAATATTATAAAATAATAATTGATAATAGTTATAAATCAATATTACGATAAATTAATAATAAATATTATAATAGTTTAATATGCTAAATTATTGTAATGTTATAATATTATAAATTTCTAAAATTATTAAAATTTATTATCATTTTTTATTTACTTATTGAGATAATAATTATAATAATAATTATAATATTTTTTCATGATACTATAATATTATAATACTATGATATAAGAATATCAGTTATTAAACTTGTTAACATTTATTATCATATTTTTTTATTTACTTACCATTATTATTACATTATCATATAAGTATATTATTCATAATAATTAATATTTTATAAAATGCTTCATAAAATATTACAAAATATTAAATATTAAACCAAATAGAATGCGAATAGAGCAAAAATGTACTTTCAGCCGATATTGTGTCGCATATTACATAATTGTGTGTGATAATCAAAACTTTTCATACTGTTCAAAAGAATAATCATATAAATGAATATAATACAAATGAGATTGTATAAAAATGAATTAAATGGAGAAAGAATTAACGTTTCGTTGTATATATCTAGGAGCAGTACATCGACAGCTGCGACCGCATTTGCAATTGCAACATCTGCATCAAGCAATCCGCCAGACATTGATAAGGATAATCGAAGCGGTTCTTACTATGATAAAAACAGCCGGAAGGAGTCGGTTATGTCAACCGCAACTATGATGCGAGTGTTAAAAGTTTTGAGGCATTGGATTTCGAAACACCCTCAGGACTTCGAATCCGATCAGAGATTGAAACATCTGACGATTAAATTTCTTGAGGATATTATTCGCTCGCCTAATCTTCTGCCGGCTGAACACAAAGCTGCGAACCAACTACTCCGATTGATCGCGAAGGAAGTGCCGGACAGCAACAAAGTGGAACTAGAAAAACTGTTGGCTCCTCCTACCGTACGTGTGCACAGAAATATCAAACAAATAACAGATATACAATAAATCGCTGTATTTTACTTTTCCGATAGTATAAGTATAATCTATAATTTTTCCGATAATATTAGTTATATTATTTTATTATTATTATTTATTTTTTATTATTTATATTATTTTCAAAATAATTTTATCATTCTGAAAAACTATTCACATATTTTCAGCTGAAAATTAAGCAAAGTATTGAAACGTTCTCGTCAGTTGAAGTCGCAGAACAAATGACATATTTGGATCATAAGATTTTTATGGCTCTCTCAAGCAAGTAAGTTAGCAAAAATTAATATTAATTCGCTATGAAATTGACTGTAAAACGAAAAACGTGAATCATAAAGATTGCAGATGTGTTTTGAAAAAATAAGATAGAATATTATATAAATTATACATTATATAAATCTCTGTTCTTTTAGAATGTAGCTGAGAAATAAATTTAATGGATTAAATAATATTAGAATTTAATTCAGTTATATATATAATTTAATATAACATAATTCAATATAAAATTATAATGAATTCGATGATTTAAATTTATTTTCAAAAAGTTTTTTAAATAAATTTAATTAATCTAGAAATTTAAAAAAAATTTAAATTAAATTAAGAAAGAAAGAACTGAATTTATTAAGATAAAGAGAATTCGTTTCATTGGCATTCAATGATATATACAAGTGCTGATATTTAATATTTAATCTGCTCTATGTAGAGAATTTCTCGGACAGGCATGGATAAAACTTGACAAGGCTACACGAGCGCCCAACATTTGTCTGCTAACAAAACGATTCAATGAAATGTCACAATTGGTTGCTTCCGAAATTGTCAGACGCAAGAGTGTATCAGCGAGAGCTGCAATGATTGAGAAATGGGTTGCAATTGCAGATTACAACAGAACTTTACACAATTTCAACGGTGTATTACAGATTTGTGCAGCCTTCTCAAACAGCTGTGTTTTCAGATTAAAGAAGACTTGGGATAAAGTTCCAAAAGCGGTAAATAAAAATGATACGAACACTTTTAGAATACTATTAATCCTTGAAGAATCGTGCTGCGTCGAGTTATGTTTTTTCATTCATATCTTTTGGAAAAAAGTTGAAAATATTAATTATTATATATATAGAAAAATAGTATAAATGATGAAATGATAAAAGAAATATGTACGTGGAATGTACAGTCGATCATGGAATTTTGAGGGTTTGCTGGATCGTCGTACTGATATTCCAACAGTTAATGGAAAATATATAAGTATAATAATGAGCTGTTTCGTTTATTTTATTGATAGACGGTTCAAATGATGGAAAAACTACAAAACATTGTATCATCGGATGGACGATTTAAAAATCTAAGAGAAGCTTTACGTCGATGCGATCCACCATCTATTCCTTACATAGGAATGTATCTATCCGACCTTTCTTTCATAGAAGAGGGTACTCCAACTGTGACTGAAGACGGCCTCTTAAATTTTTCCAAAATGAGAATGGTAAATAACTTTTTTTGTAGTAATATTATATCAAGATATTCTCTACTTTGTAGTACAAAAGACATGTAAAGTATTACGATTCAGTGAATTAGAAATGAGTGAATTTGTAATTGAAGCCTTAATACTGAAATGAATTCCTTAATACTGAAGTTATCGACAATTAAAGTATAAAATTTATATCAGAAAAATTCAATGGGAAAAATACTATGATACTATAAAGAATACAAGTTGTTATTTATATATTTATTGAAAATTATTTTTGATTCTAAAAATGCACCATTGTAAATCTATGAAGTTTCTGCAAAAAATTATAAATTAATTATTTTGACCACTTTGGTAATATATAATATATGAATAGTTTGCAAATATTTTTTCACAGGTAATTATTCAATGGACAATTCCAATTTTTTAAATGTTCCATATTTCAATTTTTTGTTATGTCAAAATGTTACAAAATGGCGGAATTATTCACTAATTCATTTCAATGATTAATTGCTCTCTCTGCAAAAGAGTTTGTTATTAATCTATAAATAGATATGATAGATGTAATTCTTTAATGTGAACTTATGGATTTTCAAAAATTTCAATATTATAAATATAGTAACAATTCGAAGTAGGAAAACTTGTTCTAATTACTTGTTTTACTAATGTAGTTTTAAAATGTTTTAAAAATCAATTTTAAATTACGTAATTGAAATACTGAAAAAATTGTACATTTTAGATAATATATTTTTATTTGTAAATTAATGTGAACTTTTTATTGCACATGTTCCACTCTTTCATGACAAAATGAAATTTTATTCACAAAAATGATAATCAGGGGTTGTCGTTAAAAAAATATTTATCGTTATAGGAACCTATCATTGGTTTGTGTTTTCCGTTGTGATACCTATAACACTTACGTTGGCGTTATCTTAAATACCAAACCATAACTCCTCAAAAAATTGGAATTTTTAATTTAATAATTAGATTATATGTTTTCATACTTTAATTAAATTGCAATATTGAACAAAATGCATATTATGCAAAAAAATTATTTTTTACAATATTTCGTGCGTAAAAAAATTTCCTACCAAGATTATATTATTAATTTTTTTTTTAAATAAATTTTTAATAAATTTATTTAATAGAAAAATATTATGTAAATATTAAGTATTATTATAATCATGAATAAATGTGAATAATAATATTAAATATTATTATAACATTATTATATTTATTTAATATGAATTCGAATAAAAACTCGTGAAGATTCTTAAGTTTTATTTCTAAAAGCTCAGAATAGCCGAAACTTTTAAATTTAATGTTTCACTCGTTGAAATTTCAAATTCTTCAACTTATTTTTAGATTGCCCACGTGATTCAAGAAATATATCAATTACAACAGGGATCGTACAATATCGAACCGGTAATGAAAGTTCTGAATTACCTATTGGATCCTTCGTTGCAGATCGACGACGATACTCTCTATCGCATGTCTTTGGAGATCGAACCAAGATCATCCAAGCTAAGTAGTTCAAGTTTACTTCATCTAACACCCTCCGTCGCCCAGAAATCCAAGAAATAAATTTAAGTATACACGTCCTTTAATTATCGATACGCAATTTATACTTGTCTTATCCTTCCATACCTACCATACCTATCCCTACACTCATTCGATTCTACATCTGGCGTGCGTATTTATATATATTAAGTCCCAATGTGGCCATAGTCACTTACATTCACGCATCACAGAAGAACTGGCCTAGGTGAAGGAACTGGCAGAGTAAGAGTTCGTGAGACAGAGAAGTTGTCCAGGCCTATAATATACTGTAACGCGTTCTAAAATTTCAAAAAATGTAAAAATAGGAAAACATTTCCAATCGATTCTAAAAATAGAAAAATTTGTTTCTCCAGATCTTGAAATTGTAAAATCAGTTAGAATCGCTCTCACAAATGTTTGCCTTACGATTGTGTTTCCAATTTTCGAACATTAATCTTCAACGTGAGAAATTTAAATTTAAATTTCAAATTCCATAGAACTATAATGTATTTTTTTCTCTTAAATTGAAATCATTATTCGTACTATGAACGTAGTTGATATTACAAGACGTTTAATTTAAAGATTTAATTTATTTTAGAAGAAAAAAGAAAGTAAGGGTTAAATTTATATATTGATTCGGATATTGACCATACATCATTTCCTAAAATTCCATTTACCTCACTACTTATGATTTATTAAGAATAATCTTGTCCATACATCAAACTAAGAAACATAGTGAAACATGGCGAAATATGGCGCATAAATGATGTCACGCGTTTTGGCGCATTCCCCACAGATGTTTCACACAAAGGAAAGATCGATGGAACTTATAGCGAATAACTTTTTGACCTAATGGTCTTTCTCCTTCGATAATTGCAGTTTATTCAAAAATTGTACATTTACATTGTATAGATATATCTGTGATGGAACAATACTATTGATGAACAATAGTTATTGTACATATCAATGACAATGAAAAATTGTCAATAATTTAAAACATAATTTTATAAAAAAAGATCATATAACAATCAAAGTAGGAGCTTCACGTTTTAAAATAAGACCAAATGAATTGTTATATAAACTTGTTTTCGTTCGTAAATATTGTTAAAAGACTGTAAATAAATGTTGAAAGTAAATGAACTATAACCTGCATAATTTATTTGAACCATGCATGAGATTTCAACGTTGATGTCTTCGTCAATTACAAATACGTTTGTAAGATAAGATTATTCATTCCGAAATTTAAAGATTATATAAGAATAAATATGTATGTACTCGTCTACGATGAATCTGAATATAAAATATTATAATAAAGTACATTTTTATTAGCAATTGTCCTTTTTTTCTAATATTTCATTCAACATTCCAACGAATATTTTAATTTTTCGTTTACTTAGAATTATCAAAAGCTTAAATGTTCATTATTGGATGAGGAATATATAATAAATTAAAAAATGCATCTTTAAACATATATATATATATATATATATTTGTTCAGTAAATTGTAGTATATATTGTAAATTGTTTTTGGATCACTAATAAATAAATAATAATTAATAAATAAATAAATAAATTATTTTAAGTATAGTAGATTATTTGTACGATACTCTAGTATGAATTAAACACCTCAAGGATTAAATCAATTATGAATTTCTAAAATTCTATGTATATGTATATATATGTATATATATATATATGTATATATATGTATATATATATGTATATATATGTATATATATATATGTATATATATACATAACTTTAATAAATTAACTTTATGGTCATATGACAAATTTTGGAAATTTTATTTTATCTGCTCATTGCTTCAGTATACGAAGCATTGTATGATGATACAACCATTATGCATGGTTTTAAAAAAACCGATGTAAAATAAACTAAAGCGCAAGATATAAATTGAAATTTAAATTGAAAATAATTATTACTCTGAATCTTCGTGTATCTTACAATTTTAAATATTTTACATATTTAAAAAGAAATAAAAGTTGTTATATGTACATTATAGCGACTATTCTGTATTATTTATCTCTGTGTATTATATACACTGCTCACAAAAATTAGAGGATATTTCAAAATGAATATGAAGCGATAAAAAAAGAAGCACTTAATTTTAATAACTATATGATAGTACCGATAGTACTATATGATAGTACTATATGATAGTACGTGATACTATTTAATAACTATGCTTCCGTCAGGAAATTCTAAATCTGTGTCTTTTCAACGTGCTTTTCATTCCACACGACGATGAAGACAAGTGAAAAGAGGTAAATGAAAAATGAAAACGAACAATTTTTTGAATTCTCGAATAATAAAATATAAAATCTCAATAGAGTTATAATATAATATAGCTATAATGTATCATTCAATCTTCACAAAATCACTCACATATCATTTATTAATTTTTGCACAAGTGCCAAGTTATTTTGACTTGACGCGGCTATTGTATTTCCCTGATATAAAAAATGATTCAATTTTATCTTACAAAATAATTCACTAATTCATAACGTAATTTTTAACAATTTATAATATAAATGCAAGTCGTAAAATTCATCTCAACAAATACCAGTTTACTATGAAAAAGAAATTATATAATTTTAAAAAATGAATTTGACTACGAAATTTCTCCCATTAGATGATCTGCAATATTTCACATTACATAATATATTCCTTTATGCTAAAAACATTTTTTTGATATTTTAATCCTTTACAAAGTATATAAGAGAAATATACGTATATATCGTGATTCATTTAGACTGTGAATCTACATACTAAAATAAATAAGAATCATATCTAATTCACGTCTAATTATGATATTAGTAAAAATATATCTTAACAAATTTTTTTACTTTAGATTAAATATAAATAACCAAATGTATTGTAAATTTTTCATTTAAATTTCCATCAGTCATTGTTTCAAATCATTACATTCTTTCATTAATAAAGTTTCGCCATGAAATTTCGGTGTAGAATCGGCAATATTGCCAATATATTTTTTGATTTTAATTCCTATCACTAGTGGTGCTACTGTGCAAATCATGCCTAAATCGGTACAGCAGGATGTGACACGAAAATGGTAAGGTAAGTCCGAACCCCTCGAACGTGTGATACAAAAATATATTATATATATCATATCTTTCCTATACCTTGTCTGTGTATGATTCTACTGCTGCCTTTAAATTATTTTCACGAAAGAATTCAGATATCTTCTATAAAGTTGTAGCTTCAACTTCGACAGATGGCACAACGACGATCACCTGTTACTTGAACTTCTACCTGAACAACTCCGTTAGGGACCAACCGACCAATCGCTGAATCGACCCTGGGGCCTCACTAATCCCCCACTCTGTACTGCCTGGCACGAGTGCAACAGGCTACGTAGCCATGCATTAATCTGCTGTAAGCACGCAGAAGAAACGCTAGGTTTCGTTTTATCGTAGTTGCATTATTGCATACGATTTTACGTGTGTGTAGTTATTCCAGCCCATCTCCGTGGAGTACCAATAAATAGGAACAAGAACAGGTGAGTTGATCTTTCTACATCCGTTAACACTTTTCCAATTGTAAAATGCAGTCAACTGTTTCGTTAAAGCGGTATTGAATCCGCTATTCTACTTTGTAAGAGGAATTTCTCCAATGGCACGCCAACTAAGGACATTCCGTTGAATCGTTTCCTATTGTCTTTCAAGATATGAATATTTGCGGGTGTATTTCTATTAACTGCAACTTGTTTCTTATATACGAATTCTTTTGCTGTACACAATTATCTTAGCTGTACTTCACGATTAAGGTCACATGATTTCCCGTATATTTGTTGCTGCCATGTTTGAAGAACAAACTTGCATGAACCATGTTCTTCCTGTGTCTTATGACTTTTAAACATTTCATTTAATACCCTAACAAAAATCTTATTTAATGTCTTATTTCGATAAGTTCAACTTTGATGAATTTCATTTCTTATGATCAAAGTATAATTTCAATATTGACTTATGATATATATATGTATATATATAATACATATATATATATAGAGAAAGAATGTGTAAAAATTGTGCAATATATGATACATAAAAATTGTATTTTGTATTTCTCTGATTGTTAAATTATAGTATCAATTATTAGATTATAATCATGATGATTTTTATCATTAACATTTCGAATGACGTAAATATTGTTCACAAATGCTCAATATTAAAAAATTTTTCAAAAAACAAAAAGTTGATAATTTTAATATATTTAAAATTCATTAAATACTAAAAATTTTTCAAAAAACAAAAAGTTGATAATTTTAATATATTTAAAATTCATTAAATACAATTAATTGAAAAATACTGGAATGAGTTTTATTTTTTAAGTTTTGTTCTTTTTTATTCTATTTAATTAATTAATTAATTAATTAATTCTATTTAATCTATTTTTATTTTTTACACGGTTAAATTGAGTTTTAAAATTATGATAAATTTATGCAAATTTTAAAATTATTTAAATTTGTTATTAATTAAATTGTACATATAATAATTTTTGCAAAACAGAAAAAATGAAATTTCATGATTCGTATTTATCAATTAATGATATTAACAATAACTTTAATGTCTATAGACGTGTTTACGTATACATTTTTCTATTGGATTAAATGTACATAAATAACAATTATCATTTATTAAAATATATATTTCAATTAATGTTTTTTATTAAAAACAATATGTTTGCTCTGTCATAAAATTATAAGATCTCGTTTTAAATAGCGCTTTTTATGGTAGTTTTAATATCAGAATGAACTTTTTGCTTCATTAATATAATCATTTATGGTTGAAATATAAATGCATACATAAGCAAAAAAATATGAAACAATAATCTATGCTTCAACAATTTACAAACTGTTTCAGTCAATTTAATTTGAATTGGTATTAATTGAAATAACCGAATGTAGATTTTAAACTCATGGGAGGTCTAAATCGTAATGTGACTAGGCACAGATGTGCGATTGCTGCTATGTATGTATATACCTTTGCATGCGTATCAGCAGTCACAGATTAAACTTGTATTTTTGTGTCCTCATTGGCGCCGTCTAACTATGAAACAATGAAGTCGATAAGTAATGAAAGGCAAGGTAAGATTCTGAGTCATTCTAGAAGTTTCGCAAATTAAATTTTTTTTACTTTTTATATATATGATATATGTTATATATTTTTTGCTTTTTAAATAAACTACTATATATGCGTTTTACTACTATATTTATATTTTTTTACTTTTTAAATAAATAGTTTAAATATTATAGTATACTTAATTTATCATATTTATTGTTAATTTAAATATCATGTATACATAATAGTTATATATCTCTGCAGTAAACAATAATATCTATATTACACTAACGTTATACTACGTTATACTTGTAATTTTATAATCTAATTCCTACAGAAATTTACTCGTAAAATTTATTTCAGATAAAGATAACAATAAATATTTTCCATTCAAAATAAGTACGCAGTATTAATGATTCGTTACAATCAACTCAATTACAGTCAGTTAGCTGAAATTAAGAACAAGAATCCTATTTTATTTCTTTTGAAATGAAAATGCAAATGGTAAATTCTCAATATTAATTATAAAATTAAATGTATAAAAGAAATAACATAAGATAGAAAGAGATACAAATATAAATATGTATTGTAATGGAAACATGGACTTTTCGATTAAATATTTAAGTTGATTTTTATTTTTAGCTATTTTTGTATCACATTGATATTTTTCTTAAATTTGAATTATAAATACACTTTTATGTTTTGTTTTTAGTAGTTTGTAATAAATATATTAATAACGAAATGTCGGTGATTGTTTATAATCAAATTAATCTCTCAACTGCCGTGAACGTACAAATTATTGAATAAAACAATTGAATTTATATAAAAGGTCACGGAATAAAGAATTTCTATTAAAATTGAAATAGGAACTTACAATTAAATAATATTTACATCATGATGTTTACCACTCTTTGAGAGAACGTGTATAGGTAGAATAAATGAATATGAATTAATATAAGCTATATAGTGATATTTTTACGTAAGCAATGCACAACGTAAGCATATACGCTCTGTCATTGCATAGTAAACACGCATACACTCTTACGTATTCTGTGTATGTTAAACGACAACTTAAGAGTAAACTAACAGTTTGCTACGTTGATCCAAGAGAATAGATTCACTGTACGCGTATTCTTACCTGCGCAATGCCTGTGATAAAATTTTAATTTAAAAAGCAAAAACACAAAAATTCTAAAAACGGTGAGTCGAAACTTTTCATTTTAATTAATCTCTTTATCAATTTTGTAACAAATACAGATCAGATATAACAAATATCAATTAAAATTGTAGAAATAGAATGTATAGTTTATTATTGTTTTACAGTTTTTAATTTTATTTCTAATTTTATTATTCGATAATATAATAATACTACATTTATAAATACATTGAATCTGAGGTAAATATTGTTTAGAATGTAGAATAACACAGTAGATGAACTGTGGTCAAATATTTTAAAATTTTCCTTTAAAATCATTATACTTTAAAACTATATTATATTTATATAGTTATTATATTTATAGTATAATTATATTATCATATCGTCATAAAATGTCGTTTTTAGTGCAAAATATCGGATAAGTGTAACAATAAATGCTCTACCTCAAATTTGTTCAAACGAGGAAATAAATTATGACTGAATCAATTTGAGACCTTTTTACTGAAACAGTAAAAAGTCTTTATTTCAAAAAAGGAAAAAGTAATTTTATTACAAAATATTTTAATTATACTTTAAACATATTCTATTTTCGTTGTATTTTATTTATCGTTTAAACAAGAAACTTTACTTATTGGATGAGAATAAAATTATACTTACTCTTATACAATCTGCGCTCACAATAATAGTATCGGTGGGAGAATCTTCTTGCTTCTCTAATAATATTTCGCATCCTTGCGTCATCAAATTGTTCAATTACGCAATAGCAAGGTCAATGTCCATTTGGATAATCTATTTTTATCCAAGAGAAACACTGAATCTTGGTTTATGCGTTAGCAATTATGAAAGCCAGCGGACTGTGCAGTCAAGGTAGAAGCGTCATTCCATTATACTCCCAACACATAACGTCGATTAAAGATATTCTTTTAGCGCCTTGATAGCAGCTAACTGCTTTATTCAAAAATTAACGTTTTAATTATTCTTATACTAGAATTTAAAAATGTCCAAATTAATAGAGGAAAATGAATTAGTTCATCAATCAAATTGACAATTTTTCAAACATAATTTGAAGATTTTTAATTTTCAACTATGTCGCATTTGTAAGGATTAAAATTTATGTAACTGGAATTAATTTTATTAATTATTAAATTTATTAAATTGTGTTAATTAAGGAAAAAGATTAATTCCATAATTATAGGAGCTTTTAGTTCAGAATTAATAGATTTTAAACATTTTTTTATGCATTCATATAATAAATTTTTATTGATTTTATTTATGCATAAATTAATTACATGAACTCTAGTAGATATATGTTTAAAAACATAATTTTCCTATATATGTATGTATATATATGTACAGCCTGTAGTAAGTATATATATATATAAGTATGTACATATGTTTATCATTAGCATATAATTATCTGTATATATTTTCGATTGTTTTGTTAACGTAATGTCACACAACGTATTTCATTATACATACAAAAGTATGCCTAAAAATAGAGGATGAAGTGTTTGAATTTAAGATTTCACATTCGTAAACTAGAAAATTAAAATTAGAAAATTTACCAAATATATCTTCATATAGCTAACTTCTGATGGAATTTAGCATGCTACTATTAATGAGGCTTAATGACAATTACGAAATCGGTGAAGGAAAAAAACTTATTTTACTTTTATAATTTAAATTGCATATATTAGACTCAGAAGTTTTGTTGCTCAAAAATATGTAAAAAATAATCATTTTTTGCCAACATTTAAACTTGAAGATATCCGACATAATATTGACTTGAATTGAAGAAAAATAATATTAAAAGTAAATTATTTTACACTGTAAAAGATTTGCAAAAATGTTTATCATGTAAACAAAAATAAAATTATAAATATAGATGCTAAGAGTGATTTATTCATTTTAATTTTGGGAATATTTCGCTTGAGAATCAGTTACAATTAAAAGGTTTAACATATATTAATGAATGTAAATTTCATAGACTCTAAAGAATAATAATTCTTTGCACATAGAAAATAACTATGCTTATATTATGTAAAATTGACAGAACTTTTACATCTATCTTGTAGAATAGATGTCTATCTAACCAATTTCCGTCTTCGTTCATTATGCTTATTGTATATATATTCAGAAACAGTATTTACGGACATATGTATAATTGAACTGAATTTTTATACAACACACATAATATATTCTATAATATATTCTATAATATTTAATTTTTTAAATACTTCCTTAAATTACTACACATTCGTAGTTAATCAACAATTTGGAGGCAATAGTATAATATAACACATTCATTAATTGAAATAAAATTTTGAAGGAATGGAGAGAAGAAAGAGAATCCTGAATACAAAATTTTAATAATGGATCTTTATTAGTTTCTAAAATATTATAAGTTATAA
This sequence comes from Frieseomelitta varia, assembly GCF_011392965.1. Classification (NCBI taxonomy): domain Eukaryota; kingdom Metazoa; phylum Arthropoda; class Insecta; order Hymenoptera; family Apidae; genus Frieseomelitta; species Frieseomelitta varia. The sequence goes on along the minus strand of NW_025110166.1, from coordinate 437,998 downwards.
AAAAACTTTAGGTATAATACATTATAATTCTACCTACACAGACATTATTAAACACAATGGTCAATGATCGTCGATGAACATTGGGAAACTGTTTATATAACAGCGATATCGGTTTCGTTACCTATAAAGTGTTCCATTTAAAATCCGACATTAATTTTTAGTATGATACATAGATAGGTAATTACATAAATATTACCTTACCTAGAGTTGGATTTTTTTTTTTTTTTTTTTTTAATCCAATTACTGTGAAGATGTTGGTAAAATTTGTCAAATTGGATTTTAAGTGCAACACCCTATAGATACTGAGGGCAGAATCGCTATTACGTCATCTGCTATTCGACGACGACGATGACTACTACATTGACGATGGTCGAGCAACGCTGGCTAATACAGCGAAGACGTTTGTTTGATAACGTCTGTATAAGCAAGATTCAACATATTGTATCCGGAGCTTTTTATTAATATCTCAAAGACTAAATATAGGTCCGTCGCTAAAATTTTATATTCGAAGTTCTTCACTCAGAATTTCGTTTCATTCTGATGAACGGATCATATCGCGCTATATCCAATTTTGAATTCTTTATAAATCTGAAATATTTTATGTTATACTCTAAATTAGAGTCCTTTTTATACGGCGATACTTATTGCGATACACGTATGATAAATACCGAAAATACACATGTAGATAGTTTTAATTGACCATCATACGCCGACAAAACTCATTGCCGTATGATTGACTGACATTGGTCAATTGGATGGCCATGCAACAGTACTCATACACAGCTGTTTTAATTAATGTCAAATCAATCAATAACAATCCATAATTCTAATTTCCAAGATGTTTTTGATAAAGTCAGCAAATTTATTTTATAAAATAAACTAATATAAAATAAAATAAGTTTCTCTATTTTACAAATTAATAATTACTCACTACAAATGTCACGCGACTGATGCAACCAAAAATAAGCTAGTTTGAATTTCAAATGCCACTGACGAATACGATGCTGCTGCTGTTTGCTTCTCTCACGTGATCAGTATCTCAACATTGATGTCGATTATCGATGGTACTTTACGACTTTATGATGTTGATAGCCGAGAATTGTTTGTTAAAACAAATAAATCGCGATTATTAATGCGATCATAAGACGTAAGCATATTGATTCCTCGCGGGAATGTAGGGCATTAAATGAAAACAGGCTTGATTATTATTGAAATAAAATATTTGAAAAATATTTAAATAATTTTGTGTTAGTTGATTTAAATAATAAATGATTTTTCTCAAAATTATTTCATTATTTGACTTTTCAATAAAATAATCTTGTATTTTAAATTTATTTCTAGAAATAATTTTCTAAATAGTTTTTGATTCCGTTAAATAAGCTACCATTTTGTACCGCTGTTTGTTATTTGTTATTTATTTGATACAAGATAAAGTTAGTTTTAAAATAATAATAATAAATTAATGACAATAAGAATAGCAAATTAATGGAATTTCTTATTCTAAATTTTTATTTTTATTTCAAATGAAATTTGCCCAATTCTGGACATTGGAAACTGATTTTGAATTTCTCTGGACTGAAAAACCGATTATTCGACACATCATCAAAAGAAATAGAACTAAGCATGATTTATATTTAATTTTCAAACATGTTACACGTATCACGATATCTATATCAGCGATAGAAGTATTTCCGCCTGAAAGGAGTTTTACTTTTTCGATATTTTACGAAATATTAAAGTCTCTACACGTAATTAAATCTATTGTATATATTGTTATAATATGTACAATAGATCTAATTACATGTAGGGACTATCCTTGTTTTAGGATAATAAAAAAAGTGGAATGATATCAGAGCTTAAAATCTTAAAATATTTTTCACTTCGTATACTGAAATAGATTACAATAACATAGGAAATTAAATAAACATAAATATTGATTATTTTGTATTCCGTATTCTTTTATTATAGTAAAAATACTCTTTCATTGTAGATTATGTATAAGAATGTTTCGTCACAAGTGAACATATTGATTTGGGGCATGAGTCAGAGCAGCAAATGTTACATAAACATATTTACGAAAGTAAATGATTGAAGTATGATACTTCAGGTTAATAAAGGTCGCTAACTTTTGCTAATTTTGACATACATATTAATAATTTTCAATACATATGTATATTTGTATATAGAATTTTCAACATACTTATACATTTTAAGTTGGCGCATAACTGAAAATTTAATAACTTGTGGCAAAGTTAAATAAATTATACATCATTTTTAAAAGTAATACTCAGAAAGCTGCAAAATACAAATTGTATCAATGTATATATGATTACTTGCGTTCAAAAAAAAAAAAAAAAAAAATGTAAAAAGTCTCAGCATTTTGACAAAAATAAAGAGCAAATTATATCTGTTTACTTATTTGAGTTTATCAAATTCTGTCTTGAAAATTTATTTAAATTACCGAGATGCCTTATCAATGGCTATAATTATAATTGATGCCTATAATCAATGTTCATTAAGCAAAACACAATTATTAAATTTTCAGAGTATCTTATTCAGAGTGTCTTTATTAGGATGTTTTCTATGTAGAGCAATCGTAGTTCGAATCATCTGGCATTATTTTAATTTATTAATAATAAATATTTCCAAAATTGTTAATTATAATGAAAAATGTTTGAGATAAAGGTTTTAAATAGTTTTCAGGAGAGTGTAATTTTGTGCAATTAGTCTTTTTTTAGGGAACCATGTAAAAATTAATTTTATTTTATTCTTTTTTTTATGAAATCAAATATATAATATTTTAAAATTTATTAATTAATCTGGTTCTCATTATTTTTTACGGAAAAATATTAATATTATAATAATATTAGTATTATAAATATTCGACTTATATCAAAAGACTAGTTAGTTAGTTCAGAAAATACTTTATATTTACGTTTTCTTTTAAGTAACGTGATATTTATTTGTATAAAAAAAAGACAAATTCAATAATTCAATATACAGTTTAATAATTTTAAAAGTTTGAAAATGTTATGAATTTTAAAGAAATAATGTTGAATGAATTCAGAGTTTCTCTTGAGAAAAACGTGCATTGTCAGCATTCTTACATGGAATTCAAAAAAATTATAGGACGCCACCATATACGAACCGTCAAACGATCCGCCTACCAATAATCTGTCGTCAGCAGTATTACATGGAAATCCTTTCAGATTGTCGATTGATAGTCCATTCAAAACTACCGTCGATGATTTCAATGCAGATTTTTGTAGATTCGAACCATAAAGACGATTATGAAATTTGAAATTTTATATTTTTCTACTTGTCTGTATATAATTTTTAGATTTTTTATTTATAATTTTTATATATTTTGTCTTATATTTTACATCTTTCTACTTAATATTATATATCTAAGTAATGTATGAGAACGATGTAAATGCATATCTTCATTTATTTTTCAACAAATATTTTATTACCAAATTTTAATATACGTAATTTTTATATGAATTATTTCACAAATATATATTTTGCGTGCTTTAAATGAAACTGTTTGAGGAAACATTTTTTTTAGTTTTAAAAATGTTAAAATTATATTTTAATACATTTCATCAAATTTATTTTTTTTACTTTTTAAACAATTTAAGATTTTGCGGTTTATTTATTGTTTACTTTGTTTATTGTTTATTTTTGTTCATTTGCATCAAATAAATAAATTATTAATGAAAACAGTACGTTATAATTGTTAGTCAAACAATTAAATATAACGTTTAAACTTTATGATGCATGATTTGATATTTGTAAAAACAATTGCCGATATAATTGATACTAAATTTTTAATATTTCATTTTCTCATTATTTTAAATTTAAAAAAATCATCAGTTGTAAAATTTAAATTTTTTGTCATTTCTTTCTATTCTATACTCTTTTTAAAGTCTTTCTATTTCAAAATATGAAATTAAATTTTGATTACAAAATTAACGAAAAATATTATAACGAATTTTCATAATAATCCTTAAAATTTTAATATGAATATTTTTAATTTTTTTACCAGTTCATACTCTCTCTTAATTAATTAATGATTAACGATTCGTTTCACCCACTATGTCATTATTCATATTTTCAGTGTAGCATGTATTTATTTTATTTTTATTTACATATACTAGAATTTCGTTTATAGTTTATATGAATTTCGTTTGTTTGAACCAAATTTCAGTCAAAACCTGTTTGGATAAATTTGTATTGATTGAATCCATTTATATGAATGAAAAATCACTAACAAAAAGAAGAATTAATGAACTTCTACTATATAAATTTAAATTAATACGAAATTTTTAACAGTGTTATAAATATTTTACTGTTGTTATAAATAAGAATTGAATAAAACCTGTCCGTTGATCATAACACAGTCACCATTATCTTCTTTGGACAAAGCATACGTTTCGACATACATATATATGTTTTATATGCGTATTCATCTTTTCCAAGCTATTGTCACGAATGTTTCTGTTTATCGTTGCGATATAAAAGAAAGAGTTTTAAAAATGGTCTTTTTATTTCATTGAAATAATGAGGTGGCTATCTCCATTAAATCGGTTAGTCCGTTTCCTTTATTCTCCGTTTGAATTAAATCGGAAATAATTGTCGAATGACTTACTTTCAGTTGAAATACTATCTCCGTTACTGTTTGTATTGGATTATTCGCAATAATCTATCTTAAAACACTATTGTCGATGGAATTTTCCTCTGGCCTTCCTCTTGATGTTTTCTAATGAAAAATTACTACTCTTGAATTTCACGAATAAACACTGCACTGTTCTGACATTTAAATAATTAATTTATATTTTTAGTAGCTTTTACGACTCTGTCCAAATTTAAACTGAAAAAGTTATATGATGGCTAAAAATATTTCTAATATTTTTATTATGAATCTTTTTTATTTATTTATTTATTTGAAGTTACATTTTTTGTTAAAATATTAGTGACCAAGATTTTTATGAACATAAATAAAATAAAGTCATAATATATTGATTTGTTAGATTTTTTCGTCAACAATGTTTATCTTTAAAAAGTTCAAAATTTTATTACCTAGAAGTGATTGGACGTAATTGAAAGAAAGGAATATTCCTTTTATCTTATGTTTTGACTTTGATATAATGACAGTAATTGATAATAGAATAAAATTTAATTTTTATTGCTTTTAGAACTCCTAGAATATACATTTACGTTTCTTATTTTTTTTTTTTTTAATTTAATTTAGTTTTTTATTTATTATTATTCTATGTTACTACATTAATATTTAATAATCTATTGATTACAATTACTATTTCCTAATTTTTATATTGCAATGCGAAACTATAGTTCATTAGAATTTCTTGTATGGCAAGCAAACGAAATTTCAAAAAGTATAGATTCATTAAGTTAATATAGATTTCTTAATTGTGTTACACTATATTTCTCTCTTATTTTATAGAATGATATAATTTCACAATGTATTTTACGATGTTTTGATTGTTTGTCCTTGTTAATATAAAATTTGTTATTTTATGTGGAATTACAATACGTGCATACATCTTCGTAAATATTGTTAAATAAAATTTGGTTTATTAAACAGAACACAAAATTTCAATTTTTTTATCAAATTAATTTTATTTATAATTTGTATAATTTGTAATATTGAAAATATTTAAATTTTATATAAATAATTTTGGTTCATTAAACAGAACACAAAATTTCAATTTTTTTATCAAATTAATTTTATTTATAATTTGTATAATTTGTAATATTGAAAATATTTAAATTTTATATAAATAATTTTGGTTCATTAAACAGAACACAAAATTTCAATTTTTTTATCAAATTAATTTTATTTATAATTTGTATAATTTGTAATATTGAAAATATTTAAATTTTATATAAATAATGATTTTGATATAATTATTCAAGAAGAAAGAAGATAAAAGAAATATAATTTAAAACAATGGAAATGCTGTTACTAATAAATACTATTACTAAAAGTGATTATTCAAGGAAAATGACTAATTCGATTAATTAGATTTATGAGTGTTTGAAATATTTATATGACTAATTTTCAGATTATACTATATTCTTTGAAATATATCATTTTGAAGTAGAAACTACAGCGTGATTCACGTAACTTGCACACCTGAAATAACATTTTAATTATGCTAATGAAAAATTGTTTCTATACAAAAGTTGTATGGTTTTAAGGGAGGCAAAATATGGCATATTAATTTGTGTGTGTGTTGAGGAGTTTCGAAATTTTCAAGGTCACCTATATTTTTTTAAATTAAACTATATATTTTTTTCATCTTAAATCGAAGAAAAAGTATTAGCCCACAAATTATTGTAAAATATCTCCTTAACTATTAGGTTTAAGACTAATGAAAATTTCGAATCCCTTAACACACAGAAAAAAATTGATACGCCATATTTTACCTCCCTTAAAACCTTGAAACCTGTATATTTACAAACACAAGTGTAAATACAAGTGTATTGTACAAACATACTTTTATATTAACAATTTTAACAATTTTTCATTAGACGCATAATTAAAAAGTTATTTCAGGTATGCAAGTTACGCGAATCACTCTCTATATATTATTTTATGTGTATCACATATACATAATAATAATATGTCATATTTCAATTGATTTAATATACAATAAAAAAAATTAATATAACGCATAATTAAGTAAAATAAAAAAAATTAATATAATACATTGTAAAAATTTTATGCTCAAATCACTGAACACTGCATTTATTTTGCTCCAATAAAGTACGATACATAAATAACTGTACTTGGTAAAAGATATATGAAACACAATTTCTAAACACGACTAACATACTTATACAATTTAACAATAAGTACAGATGAAATCCAGCTATTGTATGCTCCATAATTTCATTCTCCTGCTGATATTTTCAGTGGAACGATCGTTCTTGGTCCCTGAATGAATACATACCAAGTGGAAGAGCCGGTTCGCCAGATGCTTCGATTATCTCCTTTTTTTCCCCTCTCTTTGCTTTTTCTTCCAACTATAAACACGATACTTTTGAATCATGGAAAGTGGAATTTTTAAGTGGTACATGTTTAAAAGTTCATGTTTCATTAATCATCGATGAACAATTTTGCGAAATATTACATACATATGTAACATTGATGAAAACTACTGTCACAGTTAAATTTAACACTACGCAATTAATTTGCAAATGTGTAAAAAATGCTTATATATTAAAAGGTTTTTTTGGAATATATATCCAAATTAATGGGGAAATAAAGGTATTCGGTTAATGGAATTTTCGGATAATAAAATCATTTCTTTAATGTTAAATTGAATATCCAAATGGAGATTAAGAAAATTGCTAATTCATTTTGATATTTAAAGAATGCTAAATTTTCTTTCCTTCTCTTTCTTTTTATTATTAAATTTCCTAACTTTTTTAGCATAAGTAACTATTCTTTTTGTGCTTCAAATTATCTTCTCTGAATACCTTAAATGTTTCAACGACAGACACACTTCATGTGCTGTAAACATAATTTTTTCAGAAATTGAGTCTACGTTTTCGTCATTTATAAATGAAACGTTAATTTATCACGGAATTAAACATAATAAATGTAATATCTTACACGTTCTTTTTGATATCTCTTATACTGTTGTTTTTAATAAAATTTAAGTATCTTATATTTTGGTGAATTCTTTTTACAATTATAAGAAAACGTGTAAAATATGTAACGATATATATAAAGTAGTTTAATACATAAAATTAAGTAAACATTCTTTCTATTCAAGTAACAAAATGTTGAACTAAATTAATAAAATATTTGGATATTAGAGTATTCGAATAATGGAGATTCTACTGTATGTATTACACGAGTTTTCTTTTTTAAAATAGATTTTTAATGAAAATAATCAGATACAAATCGTTTTGTATTACAGCATTATAATTTTTTTGCAGAGATAAAAAAGTTTTTGTTAATTCATTTAACAAAAAATTGACTTTATGAATTGTATAAATTCTTAATGCCTTTCAATTATATAATCATTTATTATCTATTATATAATCATTTAAGGTCTATGTCAAGTAATTTACATCACTTTTTATATTAAATTTTTTATGAAAGTTAAATAAAATTATATAATTAACATTACGTATTAATTTAATCATTTGAAAATAATTTGACTTATCGAAACATTTGATACATAATTTAATGATGATTACATATCGCTTTTATTTCATTATTACATTTTTATATAATCTTTTAATATTATTGTATCATAAAAAATTATCTTTATTGACGCTAATTAAAACATATTGTATGTGTTTGTAAAATATTTTACGATATAATTTTTTACAATTATGTAAAATATTTTACGACAAAATTTACAATTTTTTGGATATTAATAATAATAAAACTGACCAAATGAAACAACAAAATTGATTTATCTTGAAAGAATTATCTTCTATGTGAAGATTTGATTACATCGTGTTTATTCGTGGAATTAGATGTAAAAAATATTAATTGATATAAGATTTTTTATAATTTCGTAATTTATAATATCGTAAGTGAAAAAACTGAAAAAGCAAAAAACTGTCGTATTATTGATAGTATTTGACATAATGTGTACATACGTACATTTTTACGTATCTGCTTTCAAAAAGATTACTGTCTAATAATCGCATTTCCTTATGACGCCATTCCTTTTTTTTTATTTATAAATACCAAGAAGTATAAAAATTCTTATAAGAAGCAAAGCTTCTAAGAAATTGTTGTAAACTGTCTTTCTCTTACAACACTTATACATATTTGAATTATATTATAACACGGAAATAGTTGTAACTTAAATCTTTATTTAAAGTTTGTTCATTTATTAATTTTTACTTTATTTGCACAATGTAATTGTTTAGCTAAATCTCTATTCCGTTTATGAAAATTATTTTCAATATTACATAATCAACATTTAGAGATAAAATATGTGATTGGATGTTAATTTTAAGTTAAATGATTTACAATATTGAGTTTTCCATTGCGGAATTGGTTACTCGAAATGTCGAAACTTCAAAACTCCTCAAAAACTAAAAATGTTTCAAGTTTCGATAATTTGAAACTTTGTACTTTCTTCGTGATTTGAAACTCAGATAAGAAAAAATATAAAATTAATGAATGAAAAATCATTTGTAGCGTGATCAAATATAATGTTTGATTCATGTATAATGCATATCTCGAATGTTCGATGCGAGATTCTTCACGAACGCTCGGTCGCCTTTGTTTTTAACAATATAAAATTCGCGAATGTGCGAACGATCATAATTTTGAAATGATAATGTAAAATATCCACATCTAAAGAAATTATAAAAAAATATCATATTAATTCTTTTCAACGCTATAGTCAATAAAAAAAAAGAAGTTTTAGCAATGTTAATGAAATTTCAAAATATTTTCTACAATACGAATAGTATATTCATAAAAAGTTGATATACTTTTTGCAAGCAACTGTATATGTATTCATATTGTAACGCTTTCTTAATCGTTTTACTGTGTTGTGAAAGATCAAAAAAATACTGTTCTGTAGAAACGTTTATTCATTTTTTATCATTTTTTTTTTTTTTACATAATTGGCATTTTTTAATTATTTTGCATTCTTCCAAAATTGTTAAAAAAAATTGTTAATAAAGATGTTCACATTGTATTTGTGACAATAGTATTGAGATCATTTTAATAGATACTGAATCTTAAAATTAACCATTTTCGATTCGGTGAATTTTAAAATATATATATATATTTTTTTTAATTCTCTCATTCACACACACACACTCTTTCTTTCTCTCTCTCTCTTTGAAGATAATTTAACAAAGACACTACGCAACAAGAGTATTAAACGTTCATTAAACATATTCTTGAGCATCAATTTTTTATTATAGTATATAATTACAAGTTAAACAAAAATGTCAAAAACATGCTAAAAAAATACATCGGGTATTTACATGTGCAAATTACAAGTTTAAACAAGGTGTAATTCGTGATACAAAGATGTAAAAATGCAATGGCGTAGTCTCAGACAAAACAAATACATTATCAGTACATATAAGATAAACGTGCTGATAAGACACAATAACGATAAAAACCAATGTACATTTTGTGATAAAATGGAGGTAACAACGTACTAGCTGAAAGATGAAATGAAATCTAATGAACGTTATGCTCTACTAAAATGAAACACCTTACAACTATACTGTGCTGCTTTTGAATATTCAATTATTATAAAGTTCTGGAATTCTGTTACAATTCTGTGAATAATATTCCTTTTAATTTCAATAATTAATAATTAGACTGTTGTAGATTTTTATACAAATTCATATTTTTAGGATATAATTAAAAACGTAAAATATTATTTCATTTATTAAATGCATATTTTATTTTGGATTTATATATTTTTTCATATTATGTGAATTCCATGCAATTTTAAATCTTAAAATTTTCTATAAATGTATAAAAATCTATAATGTATTAATAATAAATGAGAAAGAGAAGTAATTATTTTCTTAAAACTTGTTAGTGACATGTTAACAATTTAGATCATTTTTAAATATAACTTTTAAAAAGTCGACGTGCATATATATCAGAATACGTACGTACATATATGCATATAAGTTGTTATTCCGTATACAACAGTAACACATTACGTAAGTGACTATCATGCAGAAATATTTGCATAGTGAAACGAGAACAGCACGATTAACTAAATTGGAGGAGGAAGTTAAAGACGCGCCTAGTAGCATAGTCAGCAATTCGTTCTAGAATCTAATGTTTCCAAGATTTTATCAACAAATAAAAAAGTAGAAAACAAAAAAAGTTACATAAGTAGAAAAAGATTTTTTTCTTTATTTATATTTTGCCATAAATAGAAAAAATAATTTCTTATCTGTATAAAGAGAATGTTAATAATGAATCAGATAATTTTATATATAATTATTAATATTTCTCATTATGTATTATTATTAAATATAACTATATGATTATAATTATCAAAAAATATATAATATGCTCCTCAAGATAATCATTTGGCTTATAATAATTATTTTATATTTTTTGTTCCACCTGGAAAATGTAATCTCGATCGAGGCATCTAAAAAAATACGATTAAATTTGATGTCGAGTGTACATGATCATTAATTAATAAATATACTGATATTTTATTGAGACGTAATTGAACGACGTAAATTCTTATGAAATCGTTACTTTTACTGTTATCGATACCAGATTGCGGATTATGTTATAATAACGCTATCTAATGTTATTTTCTATATAGAGAGTGTCATTTGAGCCGATTGATTTCACAAGAAATCACCTTACGGTTATACGTAGAATTGGTTATACAGATTGAATCGATATGTAATTCTTACTAGGAGAATGTTTCGACGAAACAACTCCTCGAAGGACACTACCTTATAACTATCTAATGCACATCGACTCGGAATTCTTTTTTATAACATAAAACGTTGTTTTATTCGACAAACACAATGTTTTGATGTTTCAATATTTCCGTTTTGTGGAAGAGACAAGTTTTTTCCTTTTTCTTGTTTTAATTAGGCAAAAAAGATTTCAGAATAATTAGAGATAAGAAAGACTAAATTAAGCATGTCATTCTATTTAATTTGTAAGAAGTATTATCTTTCTGATAGAGAGAACAGATTACTCCAGTAATAATAGATATAATAGTAAATACAGATTACAGATCGTTGATGAAAAAAACTGTTTTATTCGTAACAACATGAAAACATATTTTCTGCAACTTTTATTCAACAACAAAATTCTCTCATATAGCACTTTGTTTTTTTTTTTTTAATCAATTTTGAATATTTTTTATAGTAATATAATATACCTACTTGAATTAACCCATTAATGATTTATCTTAATAATTTCTTTAAATTTCGTAAAATCGTGAAACCAAATAGAGACATAACGACGAACAAATATTAAACGAATCTTCTTTCAATTAAATCTTTCAATTTTATGAAAAAATAAAGGCATGTACATATGTATACATTCTGTGATGTACTATTTTTTTTAATTGTACAAATTTTACTTGTACTGCTGATTTAAAAAACAGAAGTATTTACACAGAATACCGAAAATAATATACAAGCATGTATAAAGTAATTTTTCATAAAAGAAATAAGGAAAAGTTATCGAATAAAATTCATTTTTCGAAGCTTAGTTTTCAAAAAAATTGAATTTAGAAGTTTGGCTTAACTATCTCCAATAGTCGGTTTGAATCCATAATCGACTATTTAGGTGGGCCGAAAGAATGTTGTCTAAAAATGTCAATCTCGAGATTTAGAGACTGCCTTTGGAATAAAATAGCCGTAGCCCCCTTTTGTGCGTGTTTGCTGTCTAAATTGAAATGGAAAAGCAAAAGGACCACCTGCGTTATGCTTGTAGACAGGTAACTCTACCTGGTTTTAACCGTCGAAATTTTCTGAGACCCGAACAAAGAAACTGGTACTCTACGATCTAAACCTAGCATCCACCTTTTAAAGCGTCACACGTATATACTTACCTGATCTGTTTGAAGTCCACCTTAGGGCTACGATGTAGCCCATTTCGTGTAAGATGACTCTTACTATTGGACGTAAATTTCTAGCATACCTTTCGATGCAGAGAAAAAAAATTTTCCATATGTCGAAGTTTTATTTGGAATGTAGCTTTGGAAATACACAAATATTGCATAGCTTTATACGTATAATATTTTTTCCCTAGTAAATCTAAATTTTTATATCTTTGCTTAACATTAATAAATTAATAATATTAAATATTAATAAATATTAATAATATAAAATTAATAAATATTAATAATATAAAATTATTTTTTATAATATTATTTATATAATAAGCTAATTAAAACTTTTAGGTTCATACCCTAACGATAAATTTAAATAATTTTTATATAATTATTAAATAAGTAATATGTCTGAAAAAGATATATTTTGATAAAATATTTATATATAATTTATTTATATTATTACCAAAATTAATATATTAAATAATAATAAATTTAAATATATAAAATTAAATTATATTAATTTTTAAAATTAATGTTTCTCGGCAATTCGAAGTCTTTCCATTGTGATTTTGTTATTAAGAAATTGTTGATTAACCTTTTACACACATGACATTTTCAAATATAATATGATATTAAAATATGTAATAAATGATATTGATATTAACATTAACCATTTCAATGTTTAAAATTACCAAAAGCCTAAAAATTTAATATTGAAATATTGCATATTGCAAATTAAGAATAAATTCATCTTTAAACATAACTTTTGACATATTTATTGTAATATATTGCAATATATTATTCTCTTTGAACCTCTAATAAGAAAACTAATTATTTCATTATTGATTATAAGATTATTTATAACACTAGGTACTCTAGTATGAAACATTCAAAGAATTAAAAAATAATATAATATTAATATTAAAACATTTTTTATTTTAAACTGTAAAAGAAAAGAAATCAATTTAAAAAATAAAGTTACTGTTGGTCTAAGTAACAAATTTTTGTTTACAAGTTTATTGAAAACTTAATTATTATGAAAATATAGCAAACTATTTTATCTTGAAATTCATTGACTCAAAGTCCAAAAATGACTTTCATGTTTAGATTACAACATACACAGATAACAATTCCCTGACGCATTTGTAAAAAAAAAAGGAATATATTATCTTGGTAGCATGAATTTATACATATCATGCACTAATAATAACATGTGTTTGCTTTGTTAAAAACTTTGTTTCTTCCCGAACAATATTTTAAACCTTCTATCAAACTTCAATTATATTCTATCGAAATTTAATTATAGTGTATTCAATTTAGGTAATTTTTCAATTTGTATCATTTTGAATCGCCAGTTATTATTATTGAAAAAAACATTTCAATTGTATTTATACTTTTCTTAGAATAAAATGATCTATTACGTTGTTAATTAATTTATAGAACAAAAAATGAACACATGGTAGTTGAACATTGAACGATACTCATATATATGTTAACACCTTGCAAGATAACAATGGCTATATCAATATTATCACGGTATAACACATCGACATTTATAAAGTATTATTTTTATTGATCTCGTTAATTTTTATATCACATCTTGAAGTGACATTATTGTTTAAAATTAATTAAAGTAATTAACTTTATTTTAGAAAGTAACGAAGTTCATAAAAATTGTTTAAATTTCCATTTTTTTCACATTGATATCATATGTTAATATATAACGCAACATATATATATATTGTACATACAATTGTTAATAATATTATTTCTTTTTATTTTTAGAGTACATATTTTGTTTCAAAATAAAAAATTTTTATTCTTAATATTAATATTAGTTTTCTTAATATTTTTAATTTTAATATTCATTCCTTATTCTTACAATACTAAGTTCTCAAGTACTAAATTTAGTTTTCTAATAAGATAAATTTGACAAAAAAACATGACATATAATAGATTTCATAAAAACAATTTTAAAAAATATCAGTTGTATTACTCAGAAAAAGTATAAAAGTATATATATTATTCAGAAATATTCTTTATGATACACAATATTATTTACTTTATAAAAATAACAAACATAATTTAATTTAATATAATGCATATATTGTTTAACTGTCAAATTTCTAATTATGTAAAATTATTTTACATACATTATACATACACTATATAGATTATCTCATTTTAATTAACCATAGCAAATATTAATATGACGAAAAATGATAAAAAATAAATAATTTCGACGTTTATTTTTTTTGTATGTAATTTTTATTTTTGTTTTAATAAAACTATATATTGAAGTACAAAAAAAGTATTAATTTGTTTATTATAAAAAAAGTATCTTAATTTCAATGTTACTTCAATGTTATTTTTCTGAAATGATACTGCTCACTTTAATATAACAAGATGAATTCAACGAAATATATACTTTTATGTGTGATTTCACTGAAAGATTTATTTATTAGAACAGATCAAATTAGTTTTTTAAATTAATTAAGTATGAAAATAAGCTAGAACTTGCTTAAATGTTCAAATATTCAAAGATTGTGATGATCGATTTAAAAAAGACACACGCAATTTATTGAATACATTGATCTACATGTATACATGAACATACATACATACATATACATACAAAAACACTAATTGTTCAAGCAAATGTATGCAGGAAGAGAACTATTTTTAGTAGTCATACGTCAATAGTGAGAATCATAAAGAAATCATTTTTGCTTTGGAGCTAACATCATTTCAAAAACGATTCTTTAGAATTAATATACATATGCATCTTATATATTTTGGTAAAATATACATGGTATACTATATGACATATTGTTTTCTCTAAAATCATTGTAGATATTATTCTGGATAGTTAATAATCATTTCAATATTTTAATTTTTTTTATTTTACTTTTTAATTTTTTAATTCTTAAGAAAAAACTTTAGATTAATCTTTAATTTATATTTCCTGTAGAATATTATGTATATGAACATTATATTATTATATTGTATGTTATGATATTATAATATGATATTAATTAAATTTTGATTTGGTTTAGGTTACTATTTTAATTTATAATATTGTTGATGTTAATATATATATATTAATTTGTGATGTTTATGAATATTAATTATTTTTTGAAAACCAAAATATAAAAATAATAACGTTTGTAATTGATAAATCAATTACATGATAATATAAATATAATATCAAAATATTCTTGAATTTATATGTATAGATAAAGAATGAAGTGTAAGAAATAATGTAAAAGATAAAGTGAGTGTTGCTTTTAATTATTATTAATTCATTATTAATTTGCACATTTTTATTAAGTTCAAGTATTGATACTTACAGATTGAACAAAATTTTCAGATATTCATGAGCAATAATCATACAAACATGTAAATATAATTTGTGTCATTTTATTTTATTTACACTATCAAAAGTTAATTGCATTTTGTAGATAATGAAATACATGGAAAACTGGAACACTTTATATCTAAAGTGTATTTGACAATTGAAATATTAGAACATAATTCTTTGCTTTCTATATCTAATTTATACGGATTTTATTTGTCTATTTTCTTTACTTTCCCATTTAAAATAATTGACAAATAATGGGAATAATATAATGACAAATAATTCATTTTAATTTAAAACGCTACTTATTATCTCACACATTTCTTAAAAAATTATTGTACATTGCACTTTCTAATTTTATTCTTAATTTATTTTCTGAATAATCTTTAAATCTAATGTTTATTTTATAAATAATAATAAAAGATTATTTTTTGAATCTTATATTTATATCTGTTAACCAATTTACATTTATTAAAGTTCAACAACTTTCATGATATCTTTTGCAAGTTTGAACTTATATAACAAAATATTGCAAATATTCTGGTTTGTCCTAAGCGAAATTTCATTCATGAATTTTTCGAATCTTTTTTATTGTTCCTGAAAATCTTTTAAAGATTTGATTTAAAAACTGATTGTATTGTAAAGATTCCAATAAGTAATGCTAAATTTTTTTTATATTTTTTGAAAATCTAGAACGGACTCAGTTTTCCTATGGACAACTGCAAAAATATACTTACACATAAAAAATTAATGATATTTTAAATTTAATAAATTTAGATTAAACAAATAGTAATTAAAATAATAATAATTAAATACAATAATAAATTTAAATTAAATTAAATTTAACACATTTCAATGGTATTATAACAGTGTAGTAAATCAAATTTCTCCTTCTTTAATCTGTTGATGACAATTAAAGATAGATATTGAAGCTTGCTCCAACCGTTGGCTGCTATATCTCGTGCAAACAAATCGTATATTCGTACAAGTACATATCATCATATATATTATACTTACTATCCCTTGAAAATTTCGGTCGCAACAACTCGGAAACAAATCAAATTTGATTGATCGTCGCTAACTTCTGATTTTCGAATCTTATAAATACTTAGTAAAACAAACTTTTGAACGAACTATTAGCTGATTATTGTACGTTTGCTGTAAAAAAGCCTCGAAATATAACTTTTTAATTAAATATATCTACTGTATCAGATTCATTCCCAGTTCTATCTCAATGAAACTGTATATAGTAAGACGCGCAACATCGACCTCGCAACGAGCAGTGCGACTCAACAATAAGGCAAAATTTAACGAATGATATTGACCTAAATGTTTTAACTGAATATAAAGAATTTAGCACACGATGAATAATATTGACAATATCATTGATCGTCTCCTATCAATACTGAGGGATTAAAATTGAATATTGACAAAAAACCTTGCATCAGGCGTCAATACCAACCAATAAGTAATGGGAATGTTGATACAATAAAACTTTATTTATTTGAATCAAATTTTAATCGATATTAATTAAACGAGCTCTTGCTGATTAAATCTATTTATTTGAACCTGAACTGCGAAAGATACTATAAGAACGAAAAATACTACAAAAAGAAGAGATTCAATGGATTCCTATGAATATAAATTATTTGTCTCTTGGACATTCATATAAACGGAGTTCTATTGTGATAATGTTGATTATAAACAATTGAAGTCTAGTATTTTCGATCAATAATTACATTTTATTAACTCGAGAAACATTCGGATTTTGTGTTACGAATAAGCATTCATCACTTTTGCTTCTACATAGAAATAAAACGAGTGAAGATTGAATACAGTATTTCGAAATTGCTAGTGATGTGATATAACTTACTTAATATAAGAATATGCATATTTATATTTTACATTTTTAAAAAAATTTCAACAATTTTTAAAAACTGTTGAAATGTGTTCCAGCTCATTTTAAAGTAACAGAATGCAATAAATTACTTTATTCTAAAATATAATAAGTTATTACATTGAAAATATAAAGTACAAAAGTAGATGACTATAATAAATACATAATTCTATTTTTAAAAACCGAGAAGAACACAAAAGATAGAAGAATTTGTAATTGCATATTTTATTATTTATCATCATGTATACTATCGTATATTTAAAAACTTTAAATTATTGCTATATAAAACAGTTAATAAATATTGATAAAAGGAAAGTGGTTGAAGATTCCGCAGAATGATTTTAAATTTGTCTTTATTATTAAAATTTTATAATAATTGAAATATATATTTCTAGCTATATTATATCATTAACATTAGTTATTTATTTAGATATGTTTTATTAGTTATTTATTAGAGATATGAAACTTGAAAATGCAGAAAATTAATAGCAAAAGAACATTCGTCAATCGTAGCTATTGAAACTTTTAATGAAATTGAATTA
This sequence comes from Frieseomelitta varia, assembly GCF_011392965.1. Lineage (NCBI taxonomy): Eukaryota > Metazoa > Arthropoda > Insecta > Hymenoptera > Apidae > Frieseomelitta > Frieseomelitta varia. Next base: position 419,620 of record NW_025110166.1, on the reverse strand, counting down.
TATATCCAACAATTTACAATAGTGTGTCTGCAATAGAATACATGGTAGGTAGTGTATCTACAATAGAATATACGGAATAGTCAATTTTTAAAAGTTAATAAAATTATAAAATTAATCACAATTATCGAAGTTAATTGAATTATTTTGTTAATTGAAAAGTCTTTTATCTTCGGTTTGATTAATTTTCTAAATTGTAAATCAAATAAAAAAGATTCTTTTAAACTAACATAAAGAAAATTGACATTGTTTCAAACAACTATGCCAAAAATCTGCGTATTCATTAACGAATCGTGTATTTCCTAATAAGTTAAATGTACAATTTTTTTAAGTCTATAAAATAATATTAAATATTGCTTTTATTCATTGAATTTATTAATTTAAATATATATATAATTAACTGAAATATACATTTTGAATATACAATTAAAATTCTTATAATACTGTTCTAGTTCTAACGGGTTTTTATATATTTTATGTATTTATGGGAAATTGGAAGTTGCAAGAATGCATACAATGCATAGAATATGTAAAATATCTAAAATACCTAAAGTAGAATATTTATTATAATGTACAGTGTTCTGCATTTTAGCGTTCAAACATTGTCAAACATTACAGCGTAGCTAAAAATAAGACTGAAATATCATATAGCAAATAATCCATAAAAGTTATACATACGTGTATAGATGAAACATGTGTAGATATACGCTGTATAGTAGATGAAACAAATTAGTTCAATTTTTTCATTTATATTTATAATAAATCTTTCAGAGTATTCGAACATATTTGAACGATGTGTACATACGATTGAAATTTATAATAGAAACAGCAAGTGATTCAAGTTCGAAGTACAAGATCAAGAGAGAAGCTTCTCTTGACTCACTTACTGGAATGTATTTTCTTTTTTGGTGTAAATGCTTCCTTTAAAACCGGTTATAGTTACTCGAGCTTAACTGTGAAACATTCTAGCTAAGAAAAACGTCTACAAAATATTTTTAATTAATGTTTAAAGAGTGTTGTCATTTTTTTTTTTTTTTTTTTAGAAAAACTGGCCAATTTTAAAATTGCTTATTGTTAAATTCAATTCAATTCAAAGATATCTCTGTTTTAACAGATGCAGGCTTAAGGCATTGTAATCTTTATGGAGGCAGATAGCAGTCATTCCAGGAATTCTTGAGAAGCATTGTGTATGAATGAAATAAAGAGAAAGGCTGGTATTCTTTTATTATTATTACTATTATATACATATTTTTATTATTATGTATATTATTACTATTATTTTATTTTTAATATTTGCATTGATATATAATTATTCTATAATATGCAAAGATATTACAATATTTGTTTTATATATATATAATTTTTATATTTATTTTATATATATATAATTTTTATTTTATATATATATATTTTTTTTAATACTACTGCCATGTTGTTTTTGTAGAATTTGCAATACATCTTATGTGTTTACTTTTCAATTTTACAATTAAATTGAAACGAAATTTTTCGTTTCTAAAAATATAACATAGGATTCTTTCTTTCAATATTGTTAATGTCTTCACATCTACATATTAACGAGATGTGTCCTTATATTACTATTGCTATTGATCCTATAAACGACATTGCGAAATATTGTGAAATCTATAACATGCATTGAGAATATTAATCAAATTCATCAAAATGATAGAACAATTTCATTAGAAAACCACGAAATAATTTCATAATTTTAAACAAATTTTATTTTTTTCTTTATTTTAATGAATTAATACTCAAATATCATCAATCGTACAGATATCATAATCCTCTTTTCGTATTGCAGCTTTTATTAAGGCACGTAGGTATCCAGAAATATTCTTGAAATTCTTGAGTTGAGAAATAAAATAGAATAAAAGGGAAGTGGAGGAGGAGAAGAGAAAATGAAAGCAATGAAAATAATTATAGGGTTACTACGTAACTACAATGGAAAAAGATAATATTGTACATAAATATGTAATTTAATATTGATTATTACATAATCATAAGTTTTTAAAACATTCTGTAAAACAAATTGAAAAAATGAAGTTATTAAATGAGAATCTAGAACTGTATGTGAAACATTTTCTACAAATATTCATTTTTATATCTGAAATATCCAAAACAACTCCTATACATACAAAATATATTATTAATATAAAATTATATTTAAAATTTTAAATTATCTAAGAATGAATTGTAGTAATATGCGTTATCGCTAAATTAATATTAATTAATTAATTTTGTAATTTATGTTTGATTTATGTTAAACTTGTCAATGATAGGTAGAAAATTAAGGACAAATATATTGAAAAGCATATGACATCTTCAAAAAAGTAAAATTTGTTAAAAATTTCGAAATATGTTGTCTTAAAAATCACAAATACTTTTGAATATATTATTCCTAAAATTATACATTCTCACTCGAGAATTTGCATATCAAAATTTCAAAAGAAATAACGAATGCTTTTAATGAATAAATATTTCACTCATAGCATTATCTTTTAGTATTAAAAAAGTTTCAATTAATTATATTCAGTTCAAAATAGTATAATGTAGGAAGAATTTGTTTTCGTTCAAAAAGTAAATGATCTTCCAAATTTTTAAATAGAAATACAAGTATATATAATGATCATAATTCAAAATTTATATAATTAAATAAAAATGGTTTTTTTTTCTCTTTTTGTAGGTTTTTAAAATGAAGACTCTAACTGCTTTGCTACTTACGATACTCGTAACTGGAGTGGTTTGTCGAATTGATACTTCGTCTGATAATATTGAAGCATCAACTACACACGTATCATTGAGAATTAAGTCACACGTGAACAATTTAGATGGTTCTGCAGAATCGAAAAAACCTTTACTTAAGGTGAATGGTACATCAAGGAAAGAGTCTTATTCCATCGCTACATCAACTGGACAAACGAAAGATGAAACGTCTTCTACTGAGAATGAAAGGGTAAAATTAAAAAAAGATGATTTAAAGCTTTTAAAACCCTTCCTTGGTCCTAAGGATATGCTTATGCAAGAAATTCGTACTTTAAACGAAGAAGCTTCTAATTCTAAGGTGATTTGTAAATTTTTGTGTATAACTGACAATGATTGAAATGATAACCAATTTTATAGACATATAATACACACATACACACATATATATTACACATGTTTTATAATAGAATCTCTAATATTCGAATTAATAGGCAGACAAAAGTATTCGATTAATGAAATTTTCTGATAATAGAACAATCTTTTTTTTTTTTATATTACATTTTGAGTAAAAATTTAAAAAATTGTTAATTTAGACCGCCATTTAAATTAAATTATTACTTAAATTTTAAAATGGAAATATTTGCAGGCGCAATATGCACAAATAGTTAACAACGAATCCATATCAAGGATAACTAGTGATAACACAACAGAGAAAAATGCTATAACGAAATTAGTTGAAGATGAAGACGAACCTTACGAAGATGATTCAAGCGAGGAAGAAGAAAATGAGAATGAAGATGAATACGACGATGAAGACGATGACGACGAATACGATGAAGAGCCCGAAGATGATGAACAAGTTATGACACAATGTCCTGATTATTGCAAATGTGCCGGGGAGTATGCAGCTGCAGCAACTGCAACGTACGCATATAATATAGTTTAATTATTTCTTTTGTACAATAGATAAACGCAATATTGATAAGTAGACTTATTATAGTATGCAATAATAGTTCTTTTTCGAAAAATATTATTTTATACAAATTTATTACAGTTAAAATTCAGTAAATTCTTAAGGGATTTATAATATCATAAATGCAATTATTAGTTTAATAATTTATTATAAATTGCAAGCGCGTAATTTCTAAATAATAAAAATTCAAATATCAATTAGGATGTGTATACTAAAAATCTTTTCTTTCTGTACTTAGGTGCACTAAACTTGTGGAACATCAATTTTTTGATAGGGGTATTGTACATTTGCGCATAGAAAATGCTGGTCAAATTCGTCTCGGCCCTCATGCATTTCAGTCACGTGGATTTCAGCAATTGGAATCTATTGTGATTACTGACACAAGGATAGTCGAATTAAATCAAACTGCGTTTGATGGAATACCGTATTTGTTTTCTATAAATTTAACACGTAACGATCTTCAAGATATTCATCGGAACACTTTCCAAAGCATCAGACAATTGTCATTACTTGCTATCTCTGGAAATCCGTTGAAACATACACAAGATTTGAAATTGACAAAACATGGTCTGTTTGATGCTCCATCAGTAACAGAATTTGATTTTTCCTATAATGGTTTAATGAAACTGAAACGTACAGCATTTTTAAAAATGAAAAGTCTAACTTATGTTAATTTAAAAGGCAACAAGTTAAAGGAAATTGATAGCACAACTTTCAAAATGTTGGAATCACTTGTGGAAGTGAATCTTTCGGACAATTTATTGAATGAAATTCCTATTGATCTTTTTTCTAATAATGGGGTTCAAACGCTTCATATTGCTGGTAAGATTAATGTAGTTAATCGTACTAATTTGTATATTTAGTTGATGCAATCGTTCTTGCAAATCGTGAGAAAATTGTTTACTAGCGTCATATTAAATAATAATAAAAAAGTTTATTTATAAAATCAATATATTAATTGTGAAAGGAAAAAAACAAGAGTTTTTTTGTTTCAGTATAATATTCATGATTAATATCTGTAATCATCAACAATAATTATTAGAAATTAATATTGACATTTAATGACTAATTAATTGATTTATATTGATAATTATATATGTATATTTATTTTTTAGGAAATAATTTAACAAGCTTGAGTACTATACAAACAACTAAATTAAAATTATTAGATGCTTCTAATAATAAAATCAGGATTATAGCGAAAGATGATCTTTCTGGTGTACCCTCATTGGATCAATTGATAATTAATTCGAATGGCCTCAAAAGAATTCATCAACATGCCTTTGCCAATCTTGATAAACTTAATTCTCTTGATATTAGTAATAATAAACTAACTTCTCTAACAGAACATCATTTAAGAGCTAATTCAAGGCTACAAGTTTTATTAATGAATGACAATCCTGAATTGAAAACTTTACCAATATTTAAAACATTTGGACTTGAGTATGATACATTCAAGTAAGATAATTTTTTCAAATATTCTGTTATATATAATGATAATTCTCTTCATAACTTTAGTAATGCATTCACACATCCATTTATTACTAAAGCTATGTATGTATATGTATATATATGTAATTTTCAAACAGAAATTTAATTTCTTTATTAAAATAATTTTATTATATAATTATATATAATTATTGATATAATTATATACAAATCTTTATAGAATCTGTAGAAACTACTACAAATTTTCATTTAAAGATCTTAAATCGAGTTATTAAACATTCTAAACAAGAGATTATATTCAATTCATTTGAAATTTCATTACCTTAAGATCTCTTCTATTTTCGTCTTATTTAAACATTGTTATCGTTAGTGGTAAAATTCTTTAATTATTATTTCATGTAATTTTTAAAGAAACTTTTATCTTCAACTATATCCGGAATTTTATTGTCATGCAACATATATATATATACATACATACATATAATTAAATTGATATTGACTTTGTATAAAATTGCATTTATAATTAAATATATTCTTACAGCGTATATCGATTTGAATGCTCTAACTGTGGCTTGTATTTCCTCGAGAAAGAAACTTTCAATGCCATGCCAGCAATAACGCGGTTAAATTTATCTAGAAATCGTTTAACTGGTCTTCCAAACGGACTTCTGAGTCGTCTCTCATCTTTACGAGTTCTTGATCTTTCTGATAATATAATTAGTACGTTAGAAAATAACATGTTCAGTGGTGCCACTAGTTTAACGAAACTCAGTCTTGCTGGTAATCCTTTGACAACATTACAAGTAACACCTTTCCTGGAGGCTACCGATCTTACTAAACTCGACGTAAGCAGATGCGCTTTAGAGAGAGTTTGGTCCGAAGCTAGAGTTCAGCTGATTAGTTTACGGTACATATATTTTTGTTGTAAAAAAAATTTGTTTTTATATTTATATTTGCAAAATATTAAAATATTTTTTTTATTGCGAGATATTTAAGCGTGTTATCGATTATTATTTAAAAATCCCTATTAATATTATTTTTAGATCCCTGTCAGTTCGGCAAAATCTCCTTCGTCGAATTACTGTGGAAGAACTAAAAGCAACGCCGAAACTTGTTAGTTTGGATTTATCACACAATCCTATTGATTGTGATCTTGAATTTAATGATGCTGTACAATGGCTTACTGATCATGGTGTAACACCAATTGAAACGTCAAAGTATTTATCATGTTTATATATAATTCACTGTAGACTCCGAAAAAACTAGAATTTTTTCTAGAAATTCTTAATGATTGATTCCTTTTTTATTTCAGTAATAAAAAAAATAGCTTTCTTCATTTAAGTAAAACTTTATTTTTATTAATATAAAATATTGGTGTTAAAATTGTAGACAAATTTTGAACTATTACTTTTCTTTCTATTACTGTCAATAGAAAGAAAAAACTTTAAATATAAAATATTAAAAGTGTATAAATTAAATTAAATATATGCGTTTTTTGAAATTTACAGATATATAAGCAATTATGGTAACGGTGACAACTATCAAGATTCTGAAGGTATTAGCCAATGGACAGATTTGGCAAAAATTGTTTGTGAAGGCGTTAGTACTGGACCACGACCAAGACCAGTTCCTCATAAAGAAAAGAAATTGAAAATTTTCGTTGGAGGATTCGACACATCAGAAGATTCAGATCCTCTATTTAGAAGTAATGTTGAAAGTGATGAAGTATGTATAAATTTTATAATAATTTTCATTATCACAAGTTTAATAACTTTTTCAGTTTAAAATACATTTAGTATTTAATCAAAATTAATAATAAACTAATAATAAATAAAAAAATATCTTTTTTCCAAAAGTCGAAATCAAATATAATTAATATTTTGAAATTTTACTAATGTAATTTGTAAAATATAAGAATCTAATATTATGTGAGAAATATTATGTGAGAATCTAATATTATGTGAGAAATTTTATCAATAATAATTATTTCATCAAACATGAATAATGAAATGTTTTTTTTTGTATTAGGAATTATTTAAACTGCAAAACTTTGATCATGGAATGAAATCGAATGAAGAATCTGATAAAGCGTGGACAACTCAAGATGAAGAATACGAAGATTTTGTTGCTTCTGAAAACATGGAATATCATCCCTGGTATACTAGTGCACTTTGGCCTGTAGTTATCGTAATTATTATAATTGCAATGATTCTTTTACTAACGGTGCATATTGCAATTCATTTGGCGAAACGACGAGGTCAAGGACCTGTTATTAGGCCACCCATGATACTTCGACAAGGTTTAATTGATAACAAAAATTGCGGTTTAGTCTATAAACCGCTTCAAGAAGAAATTGCTACGCCGCATGTTCCAAAACGAGGAAGCTTTTATTCTAGTAGTACATTCCATTATGATAAAATCGTGCCAGAAAGCGTTTAAGTTCATTATTAATTACAACTAAATAATGAGTTACTTAACAATCAACATAATTCAATTTAACCAGATATTAAAGAAGGTAAAAAGATGTTTAAAAAAATATTTTCAATATCGATACACAATTTAATAACACATCGGAAAAACGTGCGGTATGTAAAAATATTATATTTCTAATAGTAAAAATAAAGAAAATATATAAACTTTTACATTTAATATTATAAAATATTCATAAATAATGATAAATGTACGGGAGAATATTTTTTATATATAATTAAGATAATCTAAAAAGCATATTTTTTAGAATATCTATTTCTGTATTTTTAAGATTTTGATTTATGATACTTAATAACGTTTTAAGAAAATTTATGCATTTTTACGAAACTTTTACTTGCATAAATAATTTGTATTTCTTTCAATTCAGTTAAGCACGATTTTACAAAATAATATATTAATAATTCAACTAAATGTACATTTAATTAATATTGCATAATTAATATACTTTTATTGGTTATTACTGATAATTGTAAAATTGCAACTTTAGATAAATAAATGTATTGTAAAAAACAAGTTGAAACAAGAAAAAATAAAAAGTTTAAAAAATAGGATTTTAAAACGTAACGAATATAATTTTATATTTTAAATAATATTGTTCAGTTACAGTAATATATAAAAACTATAAGATTCATAATTCTTTGTTACGGTGATGGTAACAGCATCACTTGTAATAATTGTTTAAGCCATAAATAGTTAAGTATTTTCTACTAAGTACTACACGTAGTACTAAGTTAATGTTTCGTAGTATAAGTAGTACATTATGTGCTACATATTACACTACGTATTGTAAATAATGTATAACGTTTTAATAAAATTTTGATCATAGTAAAAGACAATGATAAATTTTTTTATTTTTAACACTTACTTTCTGACCAAAAAAAAAGATAATTTTCTTTATTTATAAAACTTCATAATTTATATGTATATATACGATAACAATGATATGATAAATTTCATATCCTAGTATATTATAAAATAAAAATATTGCAAAAAATTGATAAATTAATATTATTACTATTACCAGATATTGACAGTAGAATTTCTCTTATATGAATTTGGTAAAGAAATTTTATATATATATACGTAACATGTATACATAATATACATATTATGATAATACAATAATATAATTAGAGTTTATATTATATCATTGTAATTCTCTACATCAATGACTTTTCATTTATATAATAGGAATTCAAGTTTCAATAAATGGATGCAATTAGTAAAATTCATTTAATGGCGTATTGATTAAAATAGAGGTTATATAGTTCCGATAAATAAGGATTATATAAACAAAATATTATTGTATCTGGAATTTTGATTATCTGTTATTTTATGATTATAAACATACATTCGAGCCAAATGATTTATTACGTTTGTATATTTAAATTTTTTTTTCTCTCAGTATTACGTTGTCCTCTGTTAAAAAAAAAGATAGTAAATACGTACACAAAAATATTTTGGACAAAAAAATTTCGTCATACTTTGATTTATTTTAACTGCGCTAATAAATCAAAATTCTGCTTTGTGTAATTTTCTATGTTATACATAAATAGTAATTATTTATTAATAATTGTTTAATATTGATTCATTTGTAATGTTTCAATTGCAGTTCAATAAATTTTTATAGAAACTTCTTGTAACAAATGGAGATATTTTTAAATTAGATTTTTAAATAAGATTTAAATAGAAATTATGTCAAATATTGAATTAATTTTTGGAATAATACAAAGTCAAATATTGTACTGAATGAAAAAATATTTTTATCATTATGATTAAGGATGAAAATATTTTCCTTATTAGTATTGAAAAATTCTTATTAAAATCAATATATAATATGTATATACTTCTTTACATGTTACATATTTAATTATAATATTTAAATAAAATTCAATTAAACAATATTGTAAAAAAGAAATAAAATTTTGAGCTAAAACAATACAAAACTTGTAAATATATTTAGATTTCAAATATGTTACATATACATACAATAAAATTTCAAACACTTTCATGTTTGACCTCACTTATCAACAATGTCATTTATAATGTCTCAATCAACTTGTTATCCATTTATGCATATTTATCCAAATATTAATTATCCATATATATAATTTTACTAATATTAGAAATAATTTTAAGGTATAATTTCTTATATAATATAATATAATATAAAATAATTAATATAATTCTAATAAAATATAATATAAAACTTAAATTTTGTATTAAAAAATACTACACTAATGATATAAATGGTAGTATATGTAGATACGGCACTGACTGTTATCTACATAGATAAAATCATGTCAACATGCAGTAGTTAAATACAACAGAATCATGTCATTCCGTTCAAAATAGTCCAAGAGATCGAAGAACATTTGAATCAGTGTTTTTTTTTTAAATTTTTATATTATTTTACAATTATATATTATACTACGAAAAAATGGAAAAAATTCCCAAAAAACGTATTTTAGATTTATTGCAAGTTATATCCTTACAGTCGTGAGTATATATATATGAAATATGTGCTTATTTCGTACAAGCATGTTATATGTACATAGAGGTATATATACATTTAATCTATATACAAGTGATATAATAAGACATTTTTTTATTTAATGACAGCAATATTTATGCAATATATTAAAGGATACATGATATTTTGTTAATTCCAAAATATTTTAATGTTTATCAATTTCAAAATATTCTATATGTTATATATTTGTATGATATTGTTCTGATAAAAATGTAAGGAAATTTATATTCAAAATTTTAAACAACTGTATATATTTATATTTTAGACATTAAATTTATTTATGTATATTTATTATTGTATATATACAATAAATTTAAAATTGTATTATATATAATAAATTTAATTAACTTAATATGTGACTATATGTCTTTAAAATTATATTAAATATTTATATCAATATTTAATTAAGAAATTAATTGTTGTAAATGTATTAAAATATTAAAATTTTCAGTAAATTTTATAATCAATAATTTGTTTTTTCACAAATACTTTTGTTGTATATATTAAATAATTGTATAGTATTTAACTTCATTTTATAATTCTTTTTCATTAATCAGTATAAATTATTTATAGATGTAAATGCCCAGCTCATGGAAATCCAGGAGGTACAACTTTACATGAATTAAGGAAAGCTCGTAGTACAGTAGCTAATGCTGTTCCAGCAAAAGAATATGCATTTGAGGTATTTTCAACATTTGGTAACAAATAATCTAACATTGAAGTTAAATTTGTTATTAATTATAAAATACATACCAGATTGTAATTAATATACGTAAAGAACATCTTTAAAACTATCATATTTGTTATCATATAAAATTTTTGACAAAACACAACTTATTTAATTGCTTTAAATAATCTTTATTATGTTTCTATGTTATAGTGCTTATATATTATGACATTATGATTTGTGACAATATGGCTTATATATTGTGACAAATTATTTTTATTTATTTAAAAGCATAAAAAATAACTCTAAAATTAAGTTTCTAAGAATAAAATTTTTTTTTTGTCATTGATTAAATCTTATTTTTATTAATTTAATTTTAATAAATATAAATAATTATAGATGGCTTGTTCTACAATACGATATGGTATTGGTGTTACAAAAGAATTGGGTATGGATATGCAAAATTTTGGTTCAAAAAATGTGTGTTTAATGACAGATTCTAACTTAATAAATTTACCACCTATTAAAACTGCTATGGACAGCCTTACTAAGTATGGAATTCAAACTACAGTTTATGATAAAGTACGTGTAGAGCCTACAGAAGAAAGTCTGAAAGATGCTATTGAATTTGCTAAACGTGGACAATTTGATGCTTTTATAGCGGTAAGAGACAAACATATATGTAAATATTATTTAAAAATTATCATTTCCATTTTTCTAAAAAATATATTTAGAACATATTTTTATATTCTTCAACTAGCAAACAAAAATTCTAAATTCTAATATTCTAAGAAATAAAAAAAGAAGATAAAGAAGATAATTATTCTTATTGCATTAAAGAAAGTATTAAAGAGATATTAAAGATAATTAAAGTTCTTAAGATCAATTACAAGATATATATAATATATAACAAATAAATGAAGTGTATATATATATTTATTTATTTGTTTGTTATAAATTTAATTCATTAGGTAGGAGGTGGTTCTGTAATGGACACTTGTAAGGCAGCAAATCTTTATAGTTGTGATTCACATGCAGAATTTTTAGATTATGTAAATGAACCTATTGGTAAAGGAAAACCAATCACAATTCCATTAAAACCATTAATAGCAGTACCAACTACATCTGGTACTGGTTCAGAAACAACTGGCGTTTCTATCTTTGATTATAAATCACTTAAAACTAAAACTGGAATTGCTAATAGGTACATTATTATTTATAATTTTACATAGAAAAAAGTAATAGTATATAAATAATAATATTCTAACAATATAATTATAATATAATTAATATAATAATGTTCTAGCAATATAATTATTATCTAATTACTAATAACTTACATTTTATATGTATGTATGTATGTTATATATTATTAAGTATTATTTATAATTTTTATTACTGTTTATTTCATAGTTATTAGCAATTGTTTATTTTGAAAATTTTAATTATAACAGAGCTCTGAGACCTACCTTAGGTCTTGTTGATCCAAATCATACATTATGTATGCCAGAAAGGGTCTGTGCTTTTTCTGGTTTTGATGTGCTGTGTCATGCCCTTGAATCTTTTACTGCAATACCATATACAGAAAGAGATTGTCCTCCAAATCCAATTCTTAGACCAGCCTATCAAGGAAGCAATGCTATTAGTGATGTGTGGGCAAAATATGCTCTTCAAATAATGCGCAAGTATATAATCATTTTTTTTAAATAATTAACCTAACCACAATATTAGAGAATGTTCAAGTGTTATTTAATATTTAGTATTTTTAACGTAATTTACATTTATATAATTTACTTTATTTTTCAGTTTTTTAAAAGAGAGAGATCAGTTATTTACACTTTCTGTACACTTTTATTTATATTTTTATTATTTTTAAATATAAAATTAAATTAATAGTAAAATAAGAATTGCATGAAATTGAAAAGTGTAATGTTTTTACTTATTTTTTTTTACACAGATATTTTAAAAGAGCAGTATATAATCAAGATGATCTTGAAGCCAGAAGTAACATGCATCTTGCAAGTACTATGGCAGGTGTTGGATTTGGTAATGCTGGAGTTCACCTTTGCCATGCACTGTCTTATGCTATTAGTGGAAATGTGCGAAGTTTTCAAGCAGAGGTATAGTAGAATGATAAATTAAAAGTTTAATAGTAGATTATTAATATTATTATTAGCTTATAATTAGTATTTAAATAATTTTAAAAAGTAAGTATATTTTATTTTTCTTATAAAAAAATAAAATAGAGAATATAAATACTCTATTAGACAGTTTATTATGTGTTTTATTTTTACAATATAGCAAATACTTCTATTAACAAAAAAATATGAAATTATATAAGAACTAAAAAAAATATTCATTAACAAAATTAGAATAATTAGTATTTTAGTGACATCAAAATTATATTTTAATATGCTGTATAAACAGTAAATAATTATTCTGACCAAATTATATTTTTAATTATATTTTTTGTATATATATTACACAAAATTAATTACATTTATCTAAATATTTCTGATTAAATTATATTATTTATAAATTAATATTACTATATTATTTATTGTAGGGTTATGGCAAGAATCATGCTTTAATACCACACGGTCTTTCAGTTGTTGTATCAGCACCTGCTATATTTTCTTTTCTTGGACGGGCGTGTCCAGAAAGACATTTAGAAGCCGCTGAATTACTTGGTACTGATATTAGCCGAGCTAAAAAGAGTGATGCCGGTCAAATATTAGCAGACACTGTAAGAGAATATATGCAAATGATGAAAATTGAAAATGGTTTAGCCGAATTAGGATTCAAAACTGAAGATATACCTACGTTAGTTAAGGGCACTTTACCACAAGTAAGATCCGTTATTATGATTACAATGGATGCATTTTTTGATGCATGAATATATCAGAACAATTAAATATATAAATATATAAACTCATAAAAAGTTATATTCTTTAAATGATTCATTTGTCAGAACACGCTTATACAAAACCATGATCTTTGATTCTTTTCTATAAGACATTTGTTGCCATTAAATAAAATAATATATAACTATATTAATATAGTTATGTTATATATTATAGTTATATAGTATAATATAGTTATAATTTATATAATAGTTATATATTACTCTATTTAGTAGCATATAGTTATGGTGTAATTATGTTTTAAAATAATTTTATTTAATTTTAAGATTATCTTCTATTCAAAAAATATATTGGGATATAGAGAAAAGTTAAATGAATAGTGATTTATTTATAATAGTGATTTATTAGTCACTATACATGAATTATGCCAATTAAGTAAATTTATTATATTTTTAAAATTCCATATATATATAACAAATTTACAATTGTCACAATAATATAATAATTCTTTTTGTATGATCATACAATGTTTTTTACATACATTTTAAAAATTATACATTATCTTTCTTATTACTAATTTATTCTTACATTATTTCAGCATCGTATTACAAAATTAGCACCACGAGAACAGTCAAAAGAAGATCTAGCACAATTATTTGAAAATTCATTTACAGTTTACTAAAAGAAAAATGTATCTTAATATTGTATTTTCTTAAAAATAGTAGATAAGCTATTTTTTTTATTTTTTCTACATGAAACTTTATATACACCTACAATCTATTAAATAAAAATTACAATAAATATTATTTCATGAAAATATATAATAATATAAACAATATAATTATTAATCTAAACTAATAAAACTATGAATAAAATTAAACATGTAATTTATATTATTTACCGTTTCATCAGAAAATCCTTAATAGAGCATTCATCATTATATTTAATAATGATGAAAAGGATTCCTGACTTATATCCTATATAATTACGAACAAATTCTTATTTTTATATTAAGAGTGTACATAATCTAATAATTTTCCTTTGACAAAATACAAAATTGAACTTTCTACACTAAATATATTACATGTTATTAATATTATTACCTATTATTATCTATTAATGTAAAACTTTTAAGAAATTAGAAATTAGCTACAGACTAATATTCATCCAAAGCAGTCAAATTCTATTCTATAAATTTATTTAGTTTAATAAATCTTTATGTCGCAAACTGTATATAATTCGTTCTACTTACAATTACCATTGAAAAATATAAGACAAATAGTATAACATAATTTCATCGATTTAATCAATATTACAATACTTTAAAAACACAAATGTAATAATATATCAAACTTCTTTTTACTTTTTAATATTAGCAGTTAATATTTAACTTCTGATTATTTTAAGAAATATTGATCTTAAAATTTATTGATATCATTTTCTTTTTAATATAAAAAAACATGAATATATGCAAAATATGTAAATTAATATTAATCATTAAAATAAATAAATATCATTTATAATATACAAAATTGTCTTCTTACCAATTTATATTAAAATGATATTTTTAATTTTTAATGATCTTAATTTATATTTGAAAGCATATATTATAAGTTTTTTTATATTAAAGAAACAGGTGCTAATAATCAATTTACTTCATAACTTAATTTTTGTAACTCCATTCTATAATGCAAATAAAATTGGAACATTTTCTTTATTATATTTTCTTCCTTTTGTTGTTCTGTATCGTAACACAGTTTCATTTTCCATGTCCAAAATTTGTCGTACAGTATCATGTTGAATCTCACAAAATTAAATTGTTTGTTGAAAAAATTTGCTTTCTATGATAAGTATTAATAAATTAAAATATCTTTTTAAATTTAATATCCATTTTTGAATCAAAATTTTTGGAATCGTTCTGAAAATTTACAATTTTTCTTATACAGTCCCGATTAATTTTTGTTATATTTTGTATATAGTAGAATTTTTACATTAACCCATTAAGAATCAAACAGTATCAATTCAAAAATTGTAAGATTTATGTAGAAGATATGATAACTCAATAATAAAATAAGCAAATCCTTGGAATTTCTCTTACAATCACAATATGAAAAAATAGGAGTTTTATAATGTAAATTGATTGAAATAGAATTGCAAATAAAATGTTAACGTTAATGCAATATTAGTTCTTAATGAGTTAATATAATTCAAAATTATAAATGAGTTAATATAATTCAAAGTTGTAATTAGTTACCTTTATTAGAAAGATATTTATCTTTCATTTTTTTTTTATAATTTCCTTTAATTAATGTTCATGTTTAATTATATTATTAAAATATGTCATTCTTTTTATTGTAGATTATAAATTATTCATCTCTTCTTCTTTTCAAGCTATATAAAGTTTTAAAAATATTTCGTAATTTTTAAATTCTTTTTAATAACTTTTTTTTAATAATAATTCTTATAATATTGAAAATATCATATCTTTAATAAGTTTACCTACCGTCGAACCTCCTTAAGTGTAAATCCCGTCTTCGTGTAAATATTCATTTTGGTATTTCATAATATGAACCGACTTCCTTGACTGCGGATATAACACTATTCATCCAGGAACATTTCAGGATTAATGAGTAATAATATTGATATTTGCCTTTCATTATCAAGCTAGTTCGTACTTATGGTTTCGTACATACTGGTTGTAGCAAATATATGCAAAAAATAATAATAATATCTACAACATACGAAGAAGAAAGATAAAATTATACTTTAAACTATTCTGAAATACATACAAATATATTTCGGAATAATTTATTTTACTTGGTTTTAATTATTAAACAATTATAGTTATAAATAAATTGTATTATAAGTTATAATAGTTCTATCTTAAACAGCAAAATGGATATGAAATTGAATATAACACATAATATGTATCTATAACTGGAATATATATATATACGTTCACATAAACAAAACAGAAAAGATTTATTTATTAATTTAATACTTTTATTATTGATCATTTTAATCTATAAATTAATGAACTTAATTAATATTAATTAATGAATATAATATGATAGTATAGCTGATCGTTTTTAATCTTAATCTATCTTTAATGAATATTACAAAATTTAAAATTATTATATAACAAATATTAAAAATAAATTTTTAAAATAAAATAATTACCTAAATCATTTTTGTGGCAAACTATCTAAATTAATTTTTATTTAATTATTTTTGTTTCAAAATAACGAAATCATTTAATTAGTCTATTACATATTTCGAAATTATATATTACTGTCCTACTATTTTTATATCTTAAAATTATATTACTTTAATTTTATTAATTTTATTTAAAGTAATCACTATTTATTTTAAAGTCACTAAGATAAAAAAATATTTAAATTATTTGAAATTACTTCAAAATGATGTACATATCTCATGCAATGTTTCGTTTTTATTAAGAAAATTATAATAAGCATATGTAAATTCTTAAAAATTAAGAACTTTATACAATGATATTTTAAAATTTATTAGATACGCTTGAGATTTTATTTTATTTATCAAATAATTTTAAACTTTTTGGCACTTTTTCATTATATGTATTTTTCATTAACGTAATAATAATATTATATGCACAATATGATATACATTGTATAAAATATAATTATATAATATAATATAATTTAATATAATTTAATATAATTATGTAATATAATATAATTTAATATAATTTAATATAATTATATAATATAATATAATTTAATATAATTATATAGTATATATATTATAATTATTTACTATTATATAATTGAAATAACATAACATTATATTATTTTATTATAATTTATATTATCAGTGCATATTATAAATGTATATATAGTTGCTTATAAAAATATTCGAACACAAAATTTTTGATTTTATCGATGTTTAAATAGCTATAATTATATTATATTACTATTGCAAACAAATTCTAATAGATAGCTATGTTTAATATATTACTATTTTGTAACCAAATTCGTACTATTGACTTTTTGACATTTCTTGGAATTAAAATAACTACAATGTTTATGTAGTATATAACATTCTAAGCTGATATTAGATAATAACATTATTATTGTGAAGTTATGGCTGTTGTAGGAATTAATGGATTTGGAAGAATAGGTAGAATGTGTTTACGTGCTTGTCTTGAGAAACACGTTACAGTAATTAATTAATAAATTCATTCATATACTAATACTTATGTATGAAGCAAACGTAAAACAATTATGTTACATTAGGTTAACTTAATTAATGATCCATATATTTCAACTGACTATATGGTATACTTATTTCAATATGACTCGACCCACGGATCTTATCCTTTACATGTGGAATGTGAAAATGGATATATTATTATCGGAGGTATATTTAATAATGGATACATTATATTTCGTTAAAGTTAATTTAATTAATGTTTATGCTAAATAAATTTATATGTAAATATCGTTATTATTTAAAAAATCAATTAATAAGATTTTCAAATTTACGGAATTAATATTTAAATCAATTTTTTCTTTTAAAGATAATAAAATAGCTACATCTCAGGAAAAAAATCCATGTAAAATAAATTGGAAAGAGGCAGGTGTAACATATATAATTGAGGCTACTGGACTTTTCACTACCTTAGATAAAGCAGGCGTAAGAAAAATAATTGTTCCTTCTAATTTTGATATATATAAGGTGTCCTAATATTGAAAGTACAACTAAGAAGAGAATGATGCTACATGACAAAATAAATCGAAAATAAAGAATACATTTTTTTCATTTATGACTCTGTTATCTTAGAAAAAGAAGAGTTTGAAAATTTAGCAGCTGAATTTAACTAATTCTGAATTGATCAGAAATTGATAATGAACAGAGAATTATAATATATACGTGAAAAATTGTTTAAAATAAATTAAAATTCTATTACACGAGACAACATTATAAATTTATTAAAAGTCATTTATCAGTTTTCTATAATTTTTGTTCGTATACATAATATAATTTTACAGATATATATATTAGAAAGAAAATATCTGTTTTGTTCAACAGTTACACATGGATGGTGGAGCTAAAAGAGTAATTATCACTGCACCTTCTGTAGATGCATCGATGATAGTTTATGGTGTGAACCATACTTGTTATGATCCAAAAAAAGGTAAGATAATATCAGCTGCTTCTTGTACAACAAACTGTGCAGCGCCTATCATTCACGTGATGCATGAAAAATTCGAAGTTATTGAAGTAATGATCAGTAGCGTACACGCTTTAACATCAATGCAACGAACTTTAGATGGACCTCTAGAAAGGGGAAAGGTAATTATGAAATATTTTATTTATGCGTGTTTATTATAAAACTACTATTAAACATATTATTGTACTAAATAAGTATATTACTAATATAAAAATATTTTATTTACAATTATATAAATACTTTATTTATTGTTTATTACTTTGTACTTCAGGATATTAAATATCAGAGATCGTCTGTGAGATCGCTCCCAATTTTTTTTTTTTATATGGGGGTTTAGCGTCGCATCGACTACGAGATCTTTAGCGACATGTTGAAAATGTTTCTTTATAATTGGTCTAGTAGTTGGGTCTCCTTTAGGTAGTTGATAACGTTTTTTTGTTGTTTCTGGCAGGCTAGGGCAGTATTTTGGTTTATTCCGTATTTACTTCTTATGTTTTGGTATTTTCTGCATTCATGTAGCAAGTACTGGGTGGTGATTTGTTGGCTGCAGGTGTTGCAGAAAGGTGGTTCTGTTTTGCTTAGGAGGTATTCGTGTGATCTTGGAGTGTCCGATTCAAAGTCTAGTCATAGCTATCCTTTCTTTTCTGTTTATATTGTTGTTTGGTATTTTTTGATCGCTCCCAGTTTTTATTTATTATCATCTCTTTTCTTGCATTATTTTATATTTTTTAATACATATGCAACTCATCAGTTACTCTTGGAACTCTTCTCGATTAATACATATACAAAGAAAGATTACATACATATGTATATAATATTGGATATATAATAATTGCATAAGTTTCAATATCTTCTTCATTCACAAAAACTCATCTTTTTAAAAGCCATAAATTTATTGAAGCAGTTAATATATATTGTATGAAAATATATTCAGAAAGCAAAATATATTTATTCAATAAGAAAAATATAACAATAAAGAACTTCGATAATACATATAATACATATTTGTTAATAATCTGTTTATTTTGAATAACTATTAAAAATTGTATTTTTGCCTATATATTGATGTCAAAAAAAAAAAATACAAGTTTAAGACCATAATTAATATTTAATTGTATAAGTCATTTATTGTTATATAACATCTCTCAGAATAGATAATATTATTTCGAACTTTAATATTGATTTAACTCAAGTGATTTGTTCTACTAATTTAAATAAATATATTATAATTATATTTGTATCGTAGTTGTGGAGAGATGGTAGAGGTGCTCTCCAAAATATTATTCCAACATCTTCAGGAGCCGGCAAGTCATTAGACAAAATTATCCCTGAACTTAAAGGCAAAATATCTGCAATAGCCTTTAGAGTACCAGTTTCAAATGTTTCTTTGTGTGACATGACTTTTCGGTAATGTTTCCATATATTATATAAAGTAGAATATAAAATGATTTTTTAAAAGTAAATAATATGTTAAATAATGTTTTATAATATTATAATACTACATATGTATACATTGTATATTGTATATTATTTATAATATATTGCATATATCATATTGTATATTAATAGTATTATTATAGCACTATTTAATATTAACTTAAAAATATTATTAGATTTATAACATTCAATTGATTAGAATAAATATAGAAAATGATTTCCGAACAGATAACTTCAGATTTCATAACAGATAACACTGCAGACTTTTATATATTTATAGAAAATTTTATGCATTACTTTCATTTATACAAAATTGTACAGAATACATATAATACGAGAAAAATGTAATACAAATATAATAATTTAAAATATTTTTTTTTACAACACATAGTAATTTTATTTTTTTAATTATATTCTTTGAAATTATATTCTTTGAATTTACATAAAAGTCCGCAATTTGCAACCAACATTAATTATAAAGAATAAAGTAAGTTTATAGTAACAGTAATTTACTGTTACTATATTTGATCTGTCAAATGACAATTACAATGTTATATTTATTAACTACAGAGTCAATAAACCAACAACATATGAAGAAGTAAAAGAAGCAATGAAAACAGCATCAGAGAATTATTTAAAAGGTATATTGGGTTACACAGATAATGATTGTGTTTCATCTGATTTCAATTCGACAAGATACTCGTGTATTTTTGATGCAAAAGCTGGCATTCCTCAAACAAGTACATTTATTAAAGTTATTGCCTGGTAATTATTGAAACAAATTATTTCATAAATAATATTTTTAAATTTCATGAAATTATTTCTTAGATTGATGTATATTCTTAATTTAAATAACAATACAAACCCTCAATAATTATTTACTATTTATAAATTATAAGTGACTTATTACAATTTTATTTATTCCAATGGTAAAATAATGAATTTCATATCCAATTAATCCAGATTATTTTGTAGCAAATTTTCAAATTCATAAATTTTAAAATATAAATATAGAAAAAATTTCAATATAAAACAATTAATGAAGTAAATGCAAAGTTTTTTAATTAATAAACGAAAATGTAAATATTTATAGGTATGATAATGAATATGGTTATGCATATCGTATAGTGGATTTGATACGATATATGTACCAAGTTGATTCTGGTAATATACCAGTATCTACACAAGAATTAGATGAAAGTGAAGATTAATTATTGTATTCGATAGTAAAGATACATTATGATATTACGTTTTATGTAATTACGTTTTATATAATCAATTTATTATTATTGTATTAAAGTTTCATTTATTGCATTTTATTCTATATATGTTTTCTAAGTAAGTTTTCTTGTTATGAATAATTATTATATATTGTAAAAATACATGAAAATAAATATCTGCTAATTCTATTTAATTCATTTCCTTAAATATTAAATAAATCTTAAATACAGAAACGTTGCGCGAACAAGTTTAAATTTAGCGGCATTTGAATACGTCGATAAGAACGTATTTCACGTGACCCGACTATAGCCGATGGTGTACGAAAATAAGAAACGGTTACAGCGCATATGCCTAGAATTGATACCGGTTATATTACCGTTCTCTGCCCTTCAAATGACACTGCTTTTGGAATAAGCGTAGCGTTCACATTGTTGTTTCATGTAAGTATCACAGTTTTTAGCATAATCTTAATTTGTTATTATTTTTCTACAATTGAATTGTTTTGTTACATTATATTTATGTGATAAACTACAGTTCCTCAATTGATATTAATAAATTAGCAATAAAATAATTTATATTTTGCTTGTGCAATTATATAGTATGTATGCACTTGTTATATCCATACCGGTTGATATGACGTCATTTAAATCTAGAATGCACCTTTCTATAATAATTTCTGCAGCAGCAGATACAGAATCTATTTAAGAATCTTCGAGAAAACATTGGTTCTAAAATGTCCGAATTTGTCTTCTCGTGGAATCATTCTTTTAATTTTTATTAGGATTTTTCATTATATTTATTGCATAGTATGTTATGTATTTCGTTGATGGTTATTTTGTCACGTAACCAAACTTTTTAACTTATAAAAAATCAGTTAAACATTGTTTAAAAAACGAGAACTCTGATAAATCGAAATTCTGTGTAATGTATCAGAGCGAATTTTGTTGAATATAAAATCATTTCTATTTTTTAATTAATTGAAATTCATAATTTTATTGTATTTAGATTGATATGAAATGAAATATTCTATTTTTATACATTTTCTTAATTTAATATACTCATTATTGAATCTTTTAAATTTTACAGCTACATCGAAATTTTTATATGATATACAATATTATTATTATACATTAAATGTTTTGAAAGAGAAATTTAAAAGTTATATTTTAAAATTTTTCAAATAATGACTTTTAAAATCGAATAAAATAGTAACATAGTATCGAATAAATAGTAGCATAGTACGTTGCGTCATTTCTTTGGTAATGTCTCAATCTAATTAAAAATTACATGGAATATAAAATATAAATATGTATAAATATATAGTAAAAATCGAAGTATGAATGCGTGAGGAAGATCACGTTCGTTCCAAGTACAGATTTGATGCAAGGCATTGAAGTCTTTTTGACCTTGAATGACCTTTAATATTAAACCATGTTCTTTCTATAATACAAATATTTATATTATAATAAGATTTTCATTTTTAATAAATTATTCAATCCAGTAAACCACGAATCTATAAAAACTATTTTAAATATTGGAAACTAAATTTTTTCAATGCTTCAACGTTCATAGATGAAATTATTCACTTTTTTTTGTTTAATAAATAATATTTACAACAAAACACAATTTACGATAAATCAACATACATGCATACGTATAAAATTGCAATTTATGTAAATGATGTAATACAGATTAACAAATATATATATACATATTTGTAATCTAATTAGTACAATATTTTTAACTTAATTTAAAAAATAAAATCATTATAAATCAGAAAAATACATTCAGCTTGTTTGAGGTTATGCCTTTGATATTGAGATTAACTTCACTTATATCAATAACAAAATTAGTTTGTAAAAGGCGACGAATATTTGTTGAACAAAAAACATGTCATCGAAAGCTAAATCGGTCATTTTCCAGTTGCACAGAAGACTACGACATGAGCAAAATTGGGATTAACGGATTTGGCCGCATTGGCCGTCTTGTACTTAGAGCTTCGCTTGAGCGCGGTGCCCAGGTAAGTAATTATATGTTAATTATTACCAAACATTTTTATCATGCTTTTGTCATTTCTATTTTTAAAATTTTTAACACACTTCTCTAATTATCTTTAATAGGTTGTGGCCATTAATGATCCCTTCATTGGTTTGGATTATATGGTATATATGTTCAAATATGACTCCACTCATGGAAGATTCAAGGGAGAAATAAAAGCTGAAGATGGCTGCTTAGTTGTCAATGGTAATAAAATTGCTGTGTTCAGTGAGCGTGATCCAAAAGCTATTCCATGGGGAAAAGCTGGAGCAGAATACGTCGTAGAATCCACTGGTGTCTTTACTACAATAGATAAAGCTTCTGTATGTAGAAATCTATATATTTATTTTTATCAAAAAGTTTTAAATGTATGTATATATAAATATTTCAATTTTAATTTTTTAGGCTCATTTGGAAGGTGGTGCAAAGAAAGTTATTATTTCTGCACCATCAGCTGATGCACCTATGTTTGTTGTCGGTGTTAATTTAGATGCTTATGACCCAAGTTATAAAGTTATTTCTAATGCTTCTTGCACTACTAATTGTCTAGCACCTCTTGCTAAAGTTATTCATGACAATTTTGAAATCGTTGAGGGTCTTATGACTACTGTGCATGCTATTACTGCTACTCAAAAAACTGTTGACGGACCTTCTGGAAAGGTATATCAAATTTTTGTCTAATAATATATTTCTTTAGTTTATAATTGATGTTTCTTTTATCATGTTAATTATGCTGATGTTTATTTTTTACTTGATTATATAATAGTTGTGGCGTGACGGTCGTGGTGCTGCACAAAATATTATTCCCGCTGCAACTGGAGCAGCTAAAGCTGTTGGCAAAGTTATTCCAGCTCTTAATGGAAAATTGACTGGTATGGCATTCCGTGTACCGGTACATAATGTGTCAGTTGTTGATTTAACGGTTAGACTTGCCAAACCTGCAAGCTATGATGCTATTAAAGCTAAAGTAAAGGAAGCTGCTGAAGGGCCGTTGAAGGGAATTTTGGGATATACGGAAGATGAGTTAGTATCTTCCGATTTTATTGGTGATAACCATTCCAGTATTTTTGATGCTAAAGCCGGTATATCTTTGAATGATAACTTTGTCAAGTTAATTTCATGGTACGATAATGAATTTGGTTATTCTAACCGCGTAATTGATTTAATTAAATACGTACAAACGAAAGACAACTAAAATTTTACGTCTATTTATATGTAACAACTCGTAAATTGTTCTATATGATAATGTTATATGAATATATCGTTATTGTATGGATATTTCAAATTAAATATCAGTAGAAAATCCAACCAACTGAATAAACTGAAATTAAGAATATTTTTAGTAAAAGTAAAGTTTTTTTCCGCACATAATAAATAGTTGCAACTAATAATACATAGGTATTGATTATCAAAACAAGTACAAAAGAAAACAGATTTTAGGATTTGTCACGTTACGGATTACATAATTTGAATTTTTGTCTACAGTTTTGAAATAGTTACAAACTATACAAGTGCAAATATAATGTATATTTGTGACAGTAGACACATGCAACATAAATTATTCTTGTATCATACAATAAAAATAATGTATGTTACATTTAATTACTTTTTATCATTTTATTTATTCATCACATTTACAATCAAAATTTTGAAGTATTTGTAATTTTTTCCTGTAATATTATTTGTCATCCAATACATTGATTTCAATAAAAATTATTATGAAACTAAGAGAATGCTTTATTTTTTAAACATTTCTTTATCTTTTTATGTATTAATACATTTTTACAGGATTACATGAATAATAGGAATGGAATAAATCAATAGTTAACTTACGTAATAGTTAACTCATACTTTCTGTACATCTGTACACTTACAAAAAGATATTTTAATACGATTATTGATTGGAATATTTTTAAACAGTTTTAACAAAAGTTTTCAGCTGTCACAAATGACTGCAATATTAATTACAATGTTATTAAAGTATTGCATTATATGGCACAAGGAATAGTTCCTTTATATTTCTCAGTTAAATTAATTTTTATAATAAAATATTGAACAAAGATACTGAACAAAGCATTTTGTAGTATGTTGTTTTTATATACAAGTTATCACATTTGGAAACAATAGCAATAATTAGCGTAATATTCTTTGTAACGATTAAAAGTAATACAGTGAATAATCTTTTAAATAGAACAAAAGTAGAACATACAAATTGATTGAAAGTATCAATGTTTCTTTTTAAAGTATATTTATTCTTTGAGTGTTCTGTTCCTGCAGACTTCATTTTCTCTCATTTCTTGTTCTAATTCTATTTGCTATATACAATTAAATCACGAAACGAAATACATTATAACACTTTAGGAATATCGATCTTTTTATGCCATGCTGTGAAAAATTTGGTAGTACAGCAATACGAAAATACAGTTTTATTTTGTTATTAAACAATAAATATTCATCACTCACTTTTATATGTTTTTTTTTTCTTTTTTTAATAGTTTTGTAGTATACAGTAACCATCAAGTTTTCATTCCGCTTGATGCGATTATTCAACTTTAAAAACTCTGTAATATATAAAGAACTATTTCTCAGCAATTTAGCACAGTACTATGCATAAAAAATATAAGTTTTTAAAATTATTTGAACGTTAAAATGCTGTAACATTTGAATGCTAGAAAGTGGCAGATGTTGCTACAATATTTGTATCCACGCTTCTAATAATGCACACTGGAATTATCTGTGAAAAAGGATAAAATGTGAATCATAGCGTAACCACAAAGAATTTTGATATTCGTTGATATTTTTTCAACATTCTTGCTAATCAGGAACATCTATTTCTTTTTAATATAACATAATTCAAATATTTATAAATATCAGAAAACCACATCATTAAAGCATGAAAAATGTATAAAGACATTTAAAATTTAAATATTTTATACACTAACTGATAGTAAAAGTAGGTTGAATAGTTAACACGAATAATTTTTATTAATATCTGCTCTGTAGTTGTTACTTTGGTTACGCTAATTGTTGTGAATATACGAAACTTTGCAAAAGGAAATACTCTAGACTAGCATGACACATGAGATATTCGATTTTACAACAAATTTAGGAAAAATCAATAATTCATAGTTTGAAGTCTTTACAGATGATAACAGGTTACATCATGTCAAAAGTAAGAGTTTTGCACGAAGATTTATACGTTCCTGTAGTGCACTAGCTAATTCTCGTGTCAATTCTTCACAAACTAATCGCAGTTCAGCGTTTTTCTCTCGTAATTCTTGTAATGTTAATTTTTTTGATTCTTCCAATTCATCCTTAGGAGCATCTTCATCTCCTTCTCGCTCTGTAAGTAAAATAGAAAGGTAAGAGGCAATAAAATTTTAAAATCTAGAAATAGAAATATATAAATAGAAATATTTTAAAATCTAGAAACAGAAATATATTGGAATTTAGATAAAAAAAAAAAAAAAAAAAAAAAAAAAAAAATAAAGAAAATGAAGAACTTACTTGGACTGGGTTTTCTGTAAATATGAAATGCACCACAGACACCAGTAAATTGTTGTGATTGCGGAGTTTCCAAAGATGGATTTTCAGGTAGTTCGCTCTTTGGAGAAAAGTGAGAAAAATCAGCAACAAAACCTTGACTTTCATTTAAGGTTTTTTGTCCCTCTCCCTCACTTTTTTGACCGACCAATTTTCGAGGTGAAGTCTGTAGTAGAGATACATGACAAAATTTTCTTTATAACAATAATTTTGCCTATTTTTTAATTTTCCGAATCCATAACATGATAACAACATCTAAAATATCTGAAATATCTACTGCGCAGATCCATAAAAAGCAGCTTAATTAAATGTAGGTCTCATTATTAATAGCTTTAATTTAAATATTTAGTAATGAAATGATTTAAAAATAGATAAAAGAACTTACAATTCCAGGAGAGATTCTTGGTGGAACTAGTGGAGGTGCTCCAAGGAAACTTTGACCATTTTTCCCTACAAGAACGCGCACAGTTTGAAGCGTAAAACTTTGCTTTCTCAGCCACAGATGAAAAGTATCGCAGAGTATTGGTAGCAACATATACCTAATTTATTAAGATCAAGACTAGAACTTCTTGCATGTGTTCTGTATGGTCTGGGTGGTGGTGGAGGCGGCGGTTCCTTCTTTGGAGTTACTATAATAGCTTCTTCAGGAGGTGGAGGTGGTTTTTTAATAAGAGGTCGTTGCACCAATGCACTTGCAGTACGTTGGAGATCATCATCACCCAACGTAGTGCAGCTGCTACTGTTACCGTTTGCTCCAGAAGCAAGAATTGCTGCTTCAGGCGTTAAACGTAATGGTACAGGATGCAAAATTTTAGGATCTTTTTCAACAGCAGACTTTTGAAAATCAAAATTCACTAATTGTAAGCCTGGACTAGTCAAAGAACTGCTAGTCCCAGTTGGTGAATCAACAAATTTTGTCCATTCTTTATTTCTTTCACGAGTACCAGTGGTATTAGGTGGACTTTTTTGAGTAGTTGTAGTTGTAGTTGATGGAATAGGTGGTGGACCAGTCTTTTGTTTAAGCAAAGGAATTAATAATGGTGGAGGTAAGACATCAGGTAGAGGCACATGATTTCTTCGTAACACAACAAGATGCATAGCCACAAAAAATTCTTGTAAACTCAATGCTCCATCTCTGGTAATATCTGCAAGTTGCCAAATACGACTAAGTTCTCCTAAAGGAAGTCCAGACTTTTCAAAAAATGTCCTAGCTATAGAACCATGCAAAAGTCCCTCAGGATCAAGTTGTAATTGTGCGAATTGAGTAGCATAATATTCACGTTGTTCATCACTAATTATCCATACTTCTTCAGGTGGGAACGAGCCATCGCCATCTCCTTCTCCTTCATCACTACTATGACGCTCTGAACTTTCTTCTTCGGTTCCTAGTAACTGCCTCTGTTCTTCAGATACCAATAATCCTTGCCAACCTCCAGATACAGAATCTAATATTGTTTCACCACCTATGTCATTGTTTCTTTCTTGTATTATACTATTTGTCGGAGTTGGTGAATCTGTACTACCGCCAGTTTCCCTTGGAGATTCTGCCTCACTTTCACTTTCTGTAGTACTCTCAGGAGCATGTCGGTGACCTGTTATAGCTCTGTTTGAATCTGAACTTCTCCTACCATCTTCTTCTCCAGATGCTGGCCAAGTAAATCTTGGTAAGGTGATAACATCCAAAGGCATTGTAATTATATCTTTACGAATACTGAGTCCTGCTTGATGAGCAGCTACAAGCTTCAACAATACATAAAACTGTTTTTTCCCAAGATGTGTACCAATGTGTGCTGCTTCAGTCCCAAAACAGATATCCAATATCTATAAATTAGAAAAATATATTTTGCTAATAAGCATGATTAATATTTTATTTAAAACTGTCTATTTCTGTATTTATAATTACACATATCCATGATATGTAATATGATATATGTTATACTGAATATTTTTAGTAAATTAGATTAATGTTATGTATAACACATATTTATAGATCTAAAAGTTTCAATAATTGAAATTTTCATTTTATATTTATTTTATTTTATTTATTGGTAAAAATATAAAATATTTCTGAATCTAATTCATTTGAAATAAATTGTTAACACATATTTTACTTATTTTGAAAAAATTTTTTAAATGTGAGAAATCAATTTGAAATGTTTTATTTTATTATTTTACAAAAATTCAGAATAAATTATTGATGATATTAATATGTTCTTTTCTCAAATCAATGTACTTTCGTACATTCGATAAACGTAACTTACATTTCCAAATTTATGTAGGTGCCATAAATTTTTGAAGTATACATTGTTACCAGAATAATAACATATCAATATTGGCACATATTACATTAAAAAATGATGGATTTGACTTGTTTTCGATTTAAAAGCATAAAGACATAATTGTTTAATTCGTCATTCAATTAGAGTGCTTATAATCTTCTCGTAACAGTCCTCTAATCCTAACCTTCATGAGCTTCTGTAAATTCTCCATATCGCGTCACGTTCGAGTAATTAAACGCCCACTTACATACAATTAAAGAGATTCTATAATTTCAATAACGTAATATGCGTGTGACAGAAAACTAACAGCTGACAACCTATGTACAATGAGTTGATCTAATTTACCTTCATCGTGACAACCGCTGGTAAATTTGCCGAGCGTAGTAGCTCGGCTACTTTGATCACCGGTACACTGTCGTTGTCTGTATTTTCACAGCAATAACTAAAAATATCTTCGTAATATTGATGCTCGGTCATCGTCAGATGAAGACTCGCCATCGTGATCGAATCCCAATCCATCTTGGCGACAAGTCAGAGCAGAGCAATGAACCGCTTCTACACTCGTTACGTGCAAACTGGGTCCGTTTTTTTTCTCTACTCTCCTGGCTCTCTCACTCCCCTTAATTTTTCTACTCGTCTCCGTCGTTGTCCTTCCGTTCTTGTCACGGTCTGCTTCACAGGACGGTCGTGATCAGTATGTAGTCACATTGCACGATAATATTATGATTTTGATGGTTCTCTTGGGAATGTAAGACACACCATTCGTAGACTACACCCCGTGCATCACAAAATTACCGCTCGACCGCCATCTTTCCATTCCCTCGATGTTTGACATTATTATAATCCATGTGCGCACACTACTTGAATCGCACAACTGACATTTCTCTACGGTATGTGCGTGTTAACTTTACCGGATTATAGCGCCTACACTGCGCATGCGTTGCCTTTCTTGTCGTGAAACGCGGGATTTTTCATTTTTTTTTCAACTATTTTATTTGGTCAATATTTTATTTGCTTGGAGTACAATTTTACATTATAATAGTTCTCTTTTCTTTTCTCTCATGTAATATATTTCATGCATATTGATCACATTAAAAATGGAAAATATTCTTATAATATTTTTCCTCTTTATTTTTATAATTGCTTTCACTATTTTCGTTTAATTATATTTTCCAATCTTGCTAGAACAAAATACTCAGGATTATTTTTCTTTTAATGATAATTGAGGACTCTCAAGTTGTAGGCTATGGTCAACGTTATTAAGTAATTAGTATTATTATCTTTTCTTTTTATATGTATAATATCAATGATAAAAAAACGAGCAGTTAACCTATAGTCTTGTTTCACATTTAAGATGCATTACCTTATACCGATGTATGTACCAGAAAACTAAGCGTTTAAACTTTCGCTCGTTTGTAAGTAAGACGAAAAATATTTTAACATAGCAAGCTGCGTTGCGAAAGAAAAAAGAACCGTAGAACGTCCACGATGCGACAACAATATGAACTGACGTGACTGGAACATATTATGATCGATCCTTACAGATATACTTAATTTCGAGTCTAACAATTTTACATAAACTTGATGCAATCAGACATCTGTTAATCTAATAATAATAAGTATTATAGATGCACAATAAAACGATAGACACAATAATTCTTTGAGCGCAGTTTGATGTCGCAGAAAGCACATACTATATAGTAGATACTATATGTTATTGGTGATCGAAGAAGACGAACATTTCTTCGTGTTGCTGTAACGTCCAGTTATCGATTTTTGTCCAGCCGTTTTAAATCGATGCAGCACTGGTGAACTTTCTCTTGGACTACCACTAATATTATCGAAGTCCCAACTCGCAAAATGTTCCTCGAACAGTTCTTCAAGTTTCTTCGACAGTGTTTCAATAGTTTTTACTCGATCATGATCGTCCTGTGATAAGATGGTATCAACTTTTAACCGAAATCATGAAAATTTAGAATTAGGTAAGTTATTTAATTTTGAAATTTTTTATTTAATTGAATTTCATTACTAATTTTTATCGCAGAGAATAGAAACTGAAATCAAAATAAAATTAAATATTTGAAATTTTTGTAATTTAATATAAATTTTTATAGTTATTTATAACTGCGGATGTTTATGCAAATTTATATTTATCTAAATATTAATTCATATTAACTCAATCGTACATGATGACTGTCACGCGAAATTTGCACGTTCTATCTATTGGACGGTAATATATAATTTATATAAAGAATATTTAATTTTTATAAAGAATTATATCATAATATAAGGATAATGAGAGCGCATTTTTCATTTTATAACATTACTTTGGTCATTTAAAATCTTTCTATCAATGGTATTCATTTTGTTTTAATTATTCTAAAATATTTATAGAAATGAAAAAGTCGAGCACTGGCATCATCGTATTAATTTGATTCTTAACAATTCTAGCAAAAAATTAGAGAACTAACAAATAAGATACGAACCTTATGATATAATTTCGAATTATAAACGATACGACGAAAGTCTCTAACCACGTGTTCTACTTTATGGTAAACTCGATTCTTTAGTTTGTATTCCACCGTTTCCAGGAACATTGGACTTTTAATAACTTTACAATAGTCTTCGATCTGAAAGAAAATCGCGCAACTATCAATTTAGTGTTTAAAGAAATTATATTATATTATATTACATTATACAAATATAAAAACTAACCGTGCATGAAGAAGATTGTTTATCACTATTGTTTTCTGAAGATGGACATTTGAAAACTTCTGCTTCTTCCATTTGCCAAACTGTCCGATGTATCATTTCTAATTTGCTCAGCGCAAGCGGACTGAGACTTTGTTTTCTTTTCGAACTATACCATACGGACCAACCTCTATCGCTGACTTTTCCACCAAATTTCCCATCTAAAAATTCGATGCATCCGGCATTTTCCTTTTTCTTCCCGTGTTTTATCGCGACTGTGGATTTCGATGTTTTTTCCATTTGAGAATCGTTGACATCGCAATTTTTCGTTGCTCTCTTCCCGGAACATTTACGAGATCTATTATGTAAGAGATAATACGATTTTTCGAAATCTTTTCTCTGACACTTGCGTCCAGGGATCGGTATTACAGTGCTGCAAATCGTCGATACATTGGCGATATTTAATTTGCTTTTCTTGCAAAATTCTTTTTTCTCCGAGAGCGAAGTACTTAAGTAACGTCGTACAGTTTCCGAGTAAGTGGCTTTTCCTATGACACGTTTGGTCTCTTCCGACGTTGTTTCGTCATTGTTTAATGAAATGCACGAACTTTTCCTCGAGTTAATAGTCTGTTGAAGATTTTTCACCGTTGTTGTTGTTGTTGCGACTTTTGTTACAGTGCTATTGGTCACTAATGAAACAACAGGTATCGTCTGTTCATTTTCTGTTACGGAACTGTTCGATGATTCGGAACTATGTGGAACGGCACTGTTTTTTCGTCGTTTCTGTTTATTTGCCATATTAGCGTTGTTCAATGTTTTGATTAACCACGAGTCCGTTTTTACATTCATTTTACTAGAACCTGTTAACGGGTAGCTGCATAAAATATTGCGATATTTAATGCTGGAAGAACGGAAGTATTGCCTTAACCCTAGAATAACATTATTTATTTATTTATTTTTGGACGTATATGACACTGTGCGGTTATTGATAATCTAAAATGAAATTTAAATATTATATGTATGATTGAATATTTTCGCAGATTCTCTTTCTACTCTTCTCTAGACATTTTAATCTTGCTGTCCTGTTCACTTTTTCATTATTCGTTCTCTTCAAATATTTTTCTTTCTTTGCAATACTTTATTTATGAGAAGCGTGAAACATACAAAAGACCGTAAAATTATATTGAATGTTAAAACCAAATGTTTAAAATATTATATAAAACATATTAATAAAAAAGTCGTTTTGAAATGCAAGGAAGATTTTTATTCGATGTGAGAGACTTTTCAACATGTTCCTGGCTATTCCAATTGCTATATGTAGTTTTCAATAAATAAATAAAAAATATAATTTATTTTATTTTAAAACAATTTCATAAATTTCTCAAAAATAGTCCGTCATTTGCTCTAAATACAAGTAAATACAAGTAAATAAGTTCAAATGAGTTGATTTAGCATAAATTTTCGTTGTAAAGAATGCAACATGTATACAACTTATTTTATAAATTGTAGCACATAATAAGAGCATTTGTTCACTACTTTAATATCCATTTATATTATATCTACAGATACGATTAAAATTCGATAAACTCCTGGCAACTACACAGTATCGTTCTAGGGTTAATATGATATCAGGCATATGTTTTCATTTATGTTTCAATCTTTCATACATACGGGACAAACAACACAGTGCTTGTTCGATTCTAAGTATACCATGTTATCAAATATTTTTTAAAAGAAAGATTTGCTATGATAGTTGCACGTTATCAAAATCTGAAACTTTCAAATTTCCGTCCTTCTAGTATTAAAATGATTAAATTTCATTTTCATTAAATAATTACAATTAATGTTCGATATTTCATTTATACAGAATTTATGGAACACGTAGACTGTTTTCTTTCCAAATTTACATGTAAAGAATGAAAAGTTTTATTCTTCCGATAGAAGCAATATTTATGATAAAGCTCAAATGATTATAATTATTACCATTTTTATTACCAGGCAACTGTAAAGCTTCGTTGATACTCGTGTTGGGGGAAAAGTGTTTCGTGGAGCCAGAGTCATCCTCGGATGCTTCGTAACTTGAAATACCGCCGCAACCGTCATTATTGTCTTTCAAATTTTTCAAAAGACCTCCTTCTAATTTTTCTTGATCTTGCGTCGCTTGAAACGTCATGTCATCGTTATTGCTCTTTTTGACATCATCAAACTTTTCGATAACGTCAATAGGATTGATCTCCGTTTTCTTGAAGTTCGCATCTTCTTTTACGTTCAACGCCTCTAATAGGATTTCAGCGGAAGCGCAGGCTGCTTTCCAAGTAACATCCTCAGACACAGTGTAATTACACGTGTCGGACCGCTTTAAAATCCTAGGTGAATTTTCGAGAGAGAAAATAGGAGGTGGCACGATAGGAGTCGCCGGGAAAGGTACTTTCATTATATTTGCAGAAGCATTAACGTTGTTAGATATGGACGTGGTAGGTCGGGACACAGGCGTTGACGATGCTGGAGTGCAAAATGTCTTCTC
The DNA here is from genome assembly GCF_011392965.1 of Frieseomelitta varia. NCBI lineage: Eukaryota > Metazoa > Arthropoda > Insecta > Hymenoptera > Apidae > Frieseomelitta > Frieseomelitta varia. The sequence continues at coordinate 384,982 of NW_025110166.1, read as the reverse complement.
TTTGTTGTTGTATATATAGTGACTGCGATGATTGTTCGAGGACCCATTGGCAGCGTTTCGAGATGAATTTTCTAAACGACGATTGGATCTTCTCTGATGCCTTTTCTTTGGAACATTGTAGCTTCCTGGTTTCATGTATACTCGAACATCCTCAGAGCTGTCATACTCTTCAGAAACTTGCTGCACTTGAGTGCGATTATTGATCAAATTGTAAGTGCTCCAAGGTGCAGTTTGGACGTTCTGTATATTTTGTAGCGTTTGGAATTGACGATTTGCGTCGATGTGCAATTGTCTGATACAGTTATTGAGATCCATCGTATTCTTCAACATTTCTGGACGCGTTGATCCTCGCGGTATAACTGTTTCTGTATTCATATCTGTCAGATTCATAAATGGCATTTGTCGGTTATCAGCGTTCCTCATACTGGCGAACCAGGCTGACAAATTGGCGGTCATCTCGTCCGATGATTTTTCCGAAATACTTGGTTCTATTTGACTGAGTAATGTCATTTTATCTTTTGGCACGGCAGCCAGTTGATTCGTCGTTGATTTGCCAACGTAAACTAAATCCATGTTCGTTTTATTCCTATGATTCTGTTCAAAATTTTTCGAATTTTTATTACCGTAATCTACCGCATACGGAGGACAAATAGCGTAACTATGATAGAAATTTTCGTGTTCGTTAGTAGATGGAAAGTACACAGATTCTAAATTAATCGAAGGATTCAGAAACGACGATTCCACCCTTGATAAACATTTCTGAGCGTAATTGCTCTCACAATTTTCATCTAATTGTCGTTGTAGTCTAAATATGGTGTCGACATTTTCCTGTGACGAAACTTTATTCTCAGGAAACTCTTGCTTCTTCTCCTTGAATGACCATTGTCTAGATGTATCTTGATTACTCTCCGTAAGAATTTTGCTTCTCAGATGAAAAAATTCTGCGTTCACCGATTGGGCGGACATATCTGTCTTGCTGGAAGACGAATTCCCCCTTGAACGAAATCTACTATTCGCCTGACTTCCAGATTCCGTGTGCCCTAAGAACATATCAGGCACGGATTTCGTGCTATCTATTGTTGTTAGATTCTCAGTAATAGTCCACTTACTTCGTAATTTTGATTCTTTCTGGGACGACTGTTTCTCCTGGTTAACATTGTAGAGGCTGAAATTTCGCAGGTTTCCGGTTGATAGCTGCGCACCGTTACAGGAATCTTGACTGTTCCTTTTATTGTCGGACTTCTGCTTCGACATAATCATAGTTGAAGACGAATCGAGCAAGTCACGATTCGTGTAAATTGAAACGTCACCTGGAAAAGAGGTTCCAAATGATTCTGATTTTTGTTCGAAATTAGAAACATCGCCGTTCTCTTCCAGCTTTAAGAACGTATGGACGATTTGATTCAGCAGTTCGTGCGTGCTCTCTTCCCACAGACGAAAGCATCTCAGCAACTCGCAGTCGAACTTGTTATTCAAGCTTGGATAGTGTTGCTTGTTTAAATAATTGTCAAGAATGAGCCACCCGTTGCTAATGCGTAACAAAGCGTTTATCAGATCACCGACAAAAACACGATCTCCGGCAAAGATTGGGAAACAAGTGGAAGATTTGGTAACTGCTGTTTTGGTGGCGGTACAAAGATTTCTCAACCAATTGCATTTGGCGTTTGTTTTGAAACTATTATTTAAGAGGATCTCGCCTTCCGTGCACCCCCAGTAGATAAGTTTCCGCAACAATTCTGGATATTGGGTCCTATCGAGACACGGTCCATCTGTTTGAACAGCTATCGACGTACCAGTTCCATAATCCGTACAAAATTCGGCAAACCAACTATTTTTATTCGACGCGGTATCGCCAGCTCCGTTGAACAACGGCGTTGAATTGGATTTCTCGGTTTTCATTTCCTCTTTATTAATGTCGTTCGAAGATATGTTGCAAAGCGCCGAGACCATTTTCTCAGCTTCGATTGTAAAATCGAAGCTAGCTGACGATTCGTCGGAATAATGTTCTTCTTGGGTTTTCGTAGATACGTGCGACGTGGTTTTTTCCAAAGAATTTGCGATGATCTCCTGGTTTGTCTCATCGTCTGCATTCGGTTTTATGTTGAATAAGTTGTTAGAAGGAGAGGTGATTGTTTGAGATGGCCATTCGTTGTAATTTTCAGATGATATCGGCGTGATTTGTGACGTATTAACTGTAGGTATTTTGCTTTTATCGATTTTAAGAGGAGGGATGTCGAGTGTAGCAGAAGAAACGACAACAGGTTTATCTCTTTGTGAACTACCATAAACTAAATTCGGAGGATTAGGGAAGATTTGATTGGAGTGTATGGTTTGAACGGGACCCGTGACTTGACTGTTCGTGAAATTTGCCGTAGCCGCGTAAGGACTGAGATTGGGAAATTGAAATGCTGAAGTACTGTTAATTGCTTGCAAGTTGCAGGTGTTTGAGATATTGTAATAGGAGCTATGTGACGGTTGCTCTTGTTGTTGAATATTTTGTCGATCTTGAATCAAGCAGAACGTTTGTACATCCGGAGGCTTAAAGTAGGGCTGCGGTATCAATGTGACTCCAGAATTGTTATACTGATCCCCGGAAAATGAGCCGTGCGTGTATGTTGACGAAGCAATTAAAAACGAAGTAGCCGGTGCAAGTGGCGGGGCATTGTTCGTTGTTTGATCATACAGTACCAAAGGTTTCGGGCTATAGGATAATTGTTGCTGAATATGCTGCTGCTGTTGCTGTTGCTGTTGTTGACAATATTGCTGATTTCGTACGAGCTTATTCTTCGGTGGCCATCTGCTGCTTTTGCCTATATTCATGGATGGGTTTGTACGAGAATCTTAGAAAACTGAAATCATTATTTAAGATAAATACGTTATTTGATACCAGTATGTCAATAAAGTAATTAGTACTTTCTTTTTTTTTTTTTTTTATCAAGGACATCATTTTTATTCTACGAAATTTAATTCTTTTCCTTTAGATTCTTTTATTAGATTAAATTATTAAACTAGATTAGATATAAATTAGATTTAAATTATATTCCTTAATTTGTTTTTTATTCCTCAAATAAAAAATATAAAAATCGGGGGGGAAAAATGTAATCAATAAAAAAGAAAAAATGTTATTAATTCGATCGTTAATAAAACAGATTCCGCAGTTATCGATAAAAGAAATTGCAGTCTGTGGTAATTGAAAATGTAATCATTAATCGTAATCGTTAGTAGTTCAAACAATGGTCGTGTGTTTTATTTTGTTTAAAAATAAATTAATCTCATCGTAATATTTTTGAAGATAGGATATAGAATGAAGAAGATTTTTAAGGGAAACGTATTTACACCTTGTATATGTAAAGGAGCAGGATTAGTCAGACCAGTGTTACGTTGCGCTCCTGGATAAATACACGAGGGATGTAAACCATTTCCGCATGGTTGAAGGGTTATTGTCGGATTAGCGATAGGACCATAAAGAATTTGTTGTTGCTGCGGGTGCACAAGGGACGATGGGGCTGACGTAGACGAAATTGAAGGCTGTATGTTCGATCGATTAGCTCGTGCGGCTGTAGAGTGCATGATCCACCTAACCCCGACTTAGAATATAAATCCTCTCGTTGTCCTTTCGCTTTTTAATGTCTGCGCAGGGAAACAATTCGTTCAATATGTGTTTGTTATATCATCATGCGTCGAAGATTTATAATTTTGAATCGATGCGAAAAGTATTATGATTTCTGTATATAAATTTGTAATGCTCTGAATTGGAATAAAATTCAAGAAAAACGTTACTTAACAAATAATACGTATAGTTAACGATTATTTTATTTAAATGAAATGAACTTGGCCACTATGTCAGCTGTTATCTGATACGTCGCTAACCTAAGCACAATTTCGCTTCGATTTATTTTATGCGTATGTAACAATGGATAAGTTTTCGTTTTACCTGATATTCAAATCCGTTCACTCTTCTTGAATAAATTTGCGTTCAATAAACGACGTATTAAAGTGAATGATAAACGAGTCACAAAGTAAGAGAACGTCCTCGCGGAGACGACAGGTAATGAGATATTAAATCCATATCGAGTATATACGTGAGAACAGAGAAAAGAAAGGATTTAAAACTTTTAACGAACGAACTTGCGGTTAAATTAAAGAATTCGATGTTGATCCACGACTTTCCAAAAAATTGCTCCACTCTTTTCTTTACTCGAATTAATAAATGTACATGCTATGGTTTTCCTCGTATAACATTTCCTCTTTCACGGAGACAAATCGAAATTCCTTGTAAACGAAAAGTGACCAAACTTATATATACATATCGAAATAAATGGTAATCTACGAAACGAAAGTCAACGAACATCACGAAGAAAAATGGCAGATTACTGGCTGTTAGCCTGAAACAAAAATTCTCTACTCGGAACAATGAAACGAGCGAAAAATTTGACGCACGGCACCGATATTTTTGTCCATGAGTGCATTTAATATAATTATATTTTTAACTCATTAATTTTATAGTTTTTTTTTTTTATCCATTAATTTTCTATAAATTCTGAATATCTTCGATACCGCTGAATCATACAGAAAGTACATATGTGTTTATTTCGCGATCGAATTTAAGAATAAAATAAATTACACAGTAAAGAATATAATTGACCAAACTAATAACGATAAAAAATTGTCAATAATTTAAACTGTTATAATTTGTAAAATTATAAAAATTGTAATTTGAAAATTTTTGAAATTTGAATATCTTTAAAAACATCAAAAAATTATTTTTGTTACTGAATCTACGATCATTTTAAAGATTAATATAAATCTTCCTTTTATTGGGACATTTTGAAACTCGATGTACAATTTCTTTCAACATTTTATTGAGTTTTGAATTAACGTTAAGCAATAAGAAATCCTAACATTTTGTCATTTAATTCTAATGTTTGAAATTCAATAAAATGTTCAAGACCATTCAAACTTATGGTGGAGCTAGTTATAAAAAAATTTGTCAATGAAATTTCAAGAAAAAAGCTATTCCCACCCACTATATGATATAAAATTTTTGAAAGATTTCAAATTTATGATATATGATGTCATTCGATTTGATATACGATTTACGAAGTTATAACAGTTTTTACAATTATTTACAATTTTTCATCGTTCAGTTATGCTCTTCATTATAGAATTTAATGAATTTATAGCGATTTTATATATATAAATAATTACACTCAATTAATATCGTTTTATTAAAATACAAATAACGTAAACCATGCTAAATTATCTATGCTTCTTTTTTTCGAGTATAAAATATTTCTTTCTAACATTCTTAAGAATGTCTTTTGTCAAATACATTTCATCGTTCGATACATTGTTCGACAGGATGAAGGAAAATAACAGACCTCGTGTTCTCCGCAACGGCAACCCTGATATATTTTCCTCGCTTCGCACAAAAACACAACATACAAATGTTTTTCTCTCGCGAAGGTTGTCACAACATATAGACAACATATAGACTTTCAACAAGTTGCGTAATTATTACATATGTAATGTCATTCTTAAGCTCTACGCAGAAAAATTGTCAAGTGAACACAATGTGACAATCGTCACACCTTCAGCACCTAAATTGGAGAGTTTAAAGAAAAATTATGCATGATCGACGAGTGCTCGTCAAGCTGCTCGACAATTCGCAAAAAGCTATCAAAGATCGTACCGTTCCTGAATCTCTGCGCAATATCTTTCTCGTGAAAGCTTCTCGAAGGAACGTAATTATTTTCGTTAAAAATTTATACATATACGTATATAACTATAAAACGCGTTAGTAGATATGCATGTACGATATTTTTTGAATAGAAATATTCATATATTTTTTCTAAAAAAACATTTTTTTCTGCACCCTTATGTATTTGAGTCATTTTTGCAACAATATTAACAGTAATTAGATGTAGGCATTAGTTGGTAATAGGCGCATTAATTTTTCTCCTCGGTATATTTCACTCGAAAACGTCCAGATAATCAGGAACAAAGTGCATTTTCCGTCTAAGACTATTGTAATTTTCAACCCATGAACAAGGTGGAAGTCATATATTCCCATTGAGAACTTTTCGTTCGTTGCGTCGAACATTTCGAGATTGTCGGCGTTTATTTTCGAAATCTAACGTAGAGTTCTAAATAGACGGAGACGTTTTTGCGTTGAAAGAACCGCGTTTTGATTGTTTTATACGCTTTTTTTTTTTTTTTTTCATCAATGACGAAAGTGCGTAAGAAGTATTGCTTTTGAAATGTATCGTCTCGTTCAGTTTTGATTACTTTCGTTCCTCTGAAAATGCGAAGTCGAAGCTGCTTGCAGGTACTAACGATCTCAGACGCATTCTCTTCGTCGACTGGTCGAGAGTATATGGATTTTCTCGAAATTAATTACGAATGTATGCTAGAAGAACACTGCCAAGAGCACATGATAGAATCAGAGACGTCGGTGGTAAAACGTTCGGTGTTGCCGTATTGCAAAAGTCTGTCAAACACGAACAGACTTCTTGACGACCGCCGAAACCGCTTCTTTGGTAACACCTTCCTTTATAATTTGACTCGTCCCATCCACAACCTCTTATGACTCGGGTATCAGGCGGAACTGTTTTGAAACATGTGTAATAGCTCAGTTTATCTTGCTTATTATTAATTAGTAAACTGCGAATTTTTATGTATTTATGAGAAATTCGAAGGTACTCATAATGTACATAATATACAAAAATATATAAAACGTCAAAAATAGAATATTTATTGCAATGTTTGGAGAATAAAACAAATTTGTATCTAGCTTTCATTTCTTCAGTAAAAATGCATAAAAATCTGCAGTCTAGTAATTAGAATTGAAAAAGCGAATTTTTATCTATTTAAGAGATATTTGAAGATCGAAAAATGTATATAATTCACGTAATATGTAAAATATTGGAAATAATGTATTAATTTTAGGTTTAATGTATTAATTTTATCTACATCTCATTTCTTTAATTATATTAGAAAAAATATAAAAATTTATAAAAATCCAATTATCTGATGATAATTTACTTATTTCTTCATTTATAAAAATTTATATAATTTTTTTCATAATCTATTGTAAATACTGTAATATTTGTTATAATATTTAATAGATTTTATTTTGTTAAATAATGTTAATTAATGTTGTTAAATGTTCTCAAAATGAATATGTATAAATATCTACAGACTATTAACAGTACAATAAAGCTAGTAAGTTGTACTGGATATGGGACTTGGACATGTATAAAATTATTTAATATAACTAATGTAACAGTCATTGCACTAATCACGCCATTCTAACATTTTTGGCAATGTATTGTAGTTTTCCACAACATAATAAAAATGCTATATTAATTTAAACAGATCAATACTGTGTTAATTTGATAGATCAATGTAATAGTAATATAATAATAGTGCATTATAGCAAATTATTATATTAAAAATTGATTCTATAAAAGGTTGATAGCATGATAGTTATAGTTGTTGTCTGATTTATCTTAATGGTATCGAAGTATAAGCAAATATGATTAGGAATTTTGAAACATGTTAATAAACGATCATTCTTTTTCAATGAAAAAATTTCAATATTACTTACGTCCATTAACGCTAAATTCAATGACTTGCGTAATTTTTCGGCACATGGTATATTTTGCGCCGTTCTTGAGATCGGAGCAATCTTTTTTGAGGGCATCGGGTGGATGGTCATCGGCGCATCGACTGTCGTTGTGACTGTTGCAAAGATAACATTGCATCGCATTTATGCCTGCAACATGTTAATGATTTACTTCATAAAATAACTAGAAATAGGTAATAATAAATACATATAATAATAATAGGTAATAATTAATACGTATAGTTTAATATTTTCGTATAATATTTAGTGGGTGAAACAAATCTTTGTGTAAATTCCATTTTTCAATAATAGTTGTATTTATCAAAATATAAATTTAAATATTCGCAATTACATAGTATAATAATGTAATTATACATATTCGTAATTACATACATTATAATATATAATAAATATATTTTCCAGATTAATTAAACTTGAAACTTTATTGATAGATCGATTTTGATGAAAATTGTTTTAACAGAATCGTTGTCCGCATTGTGCTGGCACAGAAAATTCATATTTAGTTTTGTAATTGCACGAGGTTATAAGAAATATTATCGGGCGATTGATAAAAGAGGTCACTATGAAACGTTTATAGTGTGATTATTTAAAGTTTCATATCAAGAAGAGCACGGTATCAAATGCGTTCTGTGTCAGTACGATTGAATAATTTGTTGTCGTTACGTATATGTATACGCATTTGTTTATATAGGTCAACATTTGAACACACGAATTACTATTACTATAGAGTACAGTAGCGTAGCTATCATTTACAAAGTTCGTTTTAGAAAAATTCGGAAACGCTTGAAAATGGTACACATTCGCCCTGGAGAAGGGTTCATTGCACTTACAACCCTAACTGATATAAAAATCAATGCAGCCATTTGCCCTAGAAAAGCGTAGCCACATTATGCTTTTACGTGCTTGTCTTCAGCTTCTAATCTTGTTTCAACGACCATTCATGCTTCCAAGTGTTGCAAAATATAAATAATAGCAGTCACTACTATAGTTTTATTTATACCAGTAGTTTAAAAGATTAAGAAATGTTAAAAGCGACAGAATAATTATACAGACACCGATATTAGCGTAAATAATCATTTTTATATTTGATACTCCGTAATAAGCATAAAATTTTGTATAAGGAGTTTGGAAAGTTTCACATGTGTAGAAATTGCTTTGCACATAGCTGGTTATCATTGATCTCAATAACGTTTGCAGCAGTCCATTTAGTTAAATTAAACCGCGGGATCGAAAATAATTTCCGGAGCATATAATTTCGGTTATTTAACTTGATGATAGTTATTCAATTTGTAACGAGGTATGATGTTACACATACTCGTCCTTATTGTTAAATCGGTCGAAACACTAATATCGCGTTTAAACACTTCTCTTGAACGAGGAAGCTAGTTGATCCACTTTTCGAATAGAACGTACTGTCACTTTATTGACGAGAGTTAAAGGAAAAGAAGTAGGATAAATATAAAGGAAAGGAGGAACCAGAGTTGCATTACAATCAAATCGTAAATCATATCGTAAATTCAAATTAATTTATTCTATATTATTCAATTGTATTTACGTTATCGTAGTTAAGAAAGATATACAAAAAAGAAAAAATATAGAAAAAAAATTACAAAACGGTGTATACCACGTACCATTTAAATTCAAACAGCAATAATTAATCTTAATCTACGATTAAAAAGAAAATTGTTTTGTTATCCAATCAAAGAATAAAAGATAACATAATAAAGTGTTATATGTTATAGAATTGTATAAAATGTAAGTATCAATTACATCGACGTACCGAGACTCAGAAACAATTGTTTACGATAATCGCGGGCTGTAACGTCATGGAAAGTAAGAAAATGGTAAAAAAAAAAAAAAAAAAAAAAGAAATGTTGGTCTAAAAGAAGAACACCAGAATCAATAGGAAGCAGTCTCATAGACTTGTTCCGATCGTTGAACCAAGCAAAGCCTCTAGACTAGACTGGACGCATAGACGCTTACCATAAAAACTGAGAATGACCAATAGGCAAAAGACGAAGATAAAAGAACGTCTCATGTTGGTTTTGGTACGATTATCCTGGTATGTCCTTCAGCGATTCAACTGCGTCCTTGCGGTCACTGGCGTTGATTACACGCGATCGAGCGATGCGATCAGGGTATCGAAATCAGAAGGAAAGAGAGAGAGAGAGAATATGGTCAGATCAGGGGTTGACGAGGCCAACCATCCGGCCTCGACAGCTGTTGAAGCACTGCTCTCGTTTGGCCGTCGCTCGACGCGATTGCAGCGCAAGCCTGTAACTAAGGCGACGATGCTTACACCACTGATAGAACTGCGAATACGTGATTGCGCCGCGAAGAACACTAAGGTCGTCAAGACGAGGCGAGACGAATGGAAAAACTGTCTCATACCAACAAATAATCCAAGGCCCAAACGATGTAGCTATGATAGAAGAGGAATAACTTCGTCGTCACTCGTCGTTCGAGTTATTCAGAGAATTTTCGTTCTCCATGTTGCATTGCCCAGATTTTCTATCGTTGCTGTACACGCCGCATTGAGGAAATCAATATTTTTGACCAACAGCCAGAAGGAGAAACTTAACTGCTGCTTCCTGAAATTTATGTTTATTACGCTTTAGTCATTATAGTCTTTACATTCGCTGGAAACATTTTTAATGATTTTCCTATAACTACCACGTTGATTACCACGACGATCATCGATGGCTAGCGTTTTTTTTTTTTTTTGTAAATATTTGTAAATAAATATTTATGAATAAAATAATTGAAATAAATATCATCAACAAAAGAATGTTAAGTAATATAGATAACTAAATATTGTAAAATGAAAAACGCGCTTTTCCATTTCACGTACTTCATAACTTCATTTATTAACTTATATTATAAGTTAATTATAACTCATTTATAACTTATATTAAATATATTAAATCCAGAAGCAAAAGATAAATGAACGAAAAAGATCAGCATGTGTTAAAAACAATATTCTTATCAATGGTAATGAATTAATACTGTAAAGTTAAAAGGGAATTTAATTGAGAGATATACAAAATTATTCCGCAAAATGTAGAATTATAAAAATAGGATATAATTTTTCGTGAAAAAGAATGATTATATCTTTTATTTGATAGGAACATCTGTAATCAATAATTTTTCTACGTTTAAAATCATATACTATCAATGATAACGAATAATCAAAAAGAATTTTAATTGATGGAATTATCTAATGAGACATGATTTTTTATTAAAAATTATAGATTATTTCTGTGTTTAAAAGCGATATTCCTATTAATGGTAATGAATAATTAAAAAGAATTTAAGTTGGAAAATTATTTGATATGAAAGTCTAACAAAATTTTACTTCTCATTCTTGATTTACATTTTAATAGAGAATCATATCTTGCTCGATAATGTTGATTTAAAGAAGAAATTATACAATATTGTCGGACAAGACAGGATTCTCCATAAAAATGTAAAAGAATAAAAAATAAAATTACTAAAACTTTTTTCAATTATATAATGTTTTAATGAGTGCTTTAATGTTTTGATGAATATTTAATGTTTCAATACAAATGTCAGTATTTTCTGTAGATTTAGTGATTTTCAATACAATTTTACAATTTTGTCATTTGTGTTATAAAAATGAGTATGCATTATGAATTAATTCCTTGATTTTTAAAGTATTCACAATCGGTGATTTTGAAATAACCCATTAATATTCTTAAAATTTTACCAGTTTAAAAAAGTGTATAATTTTACAGTTAAAAAAAAATTAGAATTAGAATTGACTATTTACCCGATGAATCAAACGATTATTATTTATCTTATTTTGATAAAACTCACATTAATTATTCAATGTAAATATGATTTAAGTATCAAAATAATTTATAACAATCTAGATGTAATGTTATATATTAGGTAGATATGTATGAAGTGTCCAATTTAAAATTGAATTTGACATTAAACGAGTTAAAGCTATCAAATTTTATCTCTTCCTCAATTACATTTCAGAAGTATGAAATTCGCTTCAAACGATGTAATTTAATATCAAGAAAATTTATATATATGTACTGCAGATTTTGATATACTTACAGTAAATTTTGAAGTTTGAAATTGCATATAATACTTATACGTATGAGAAAATATATAAAATAATATGAGATCTTTCTATAAGATTCATTAATGTTAATAGAAAATAATAAATTAATTATATAAATTAATAATATTAATATTTAACAGATGAAACAATTTTTTACCTATGGTTCTACTACGCTAACTATATTAACAAAAATATAAATTTGCATAAAAATCTGCAGTCTATTTATACATAATAAAGACATCACAAATTCTCATTATTGATCATTGCGATTAATAAGAAAATTAAGTTAAAAGTTACAAAAATGAATAGAAATTATTTTGATTGAATAGATGATACCGAAGCGAAGAAACCATGTGTGACTAAAAAGTTTCATCTGGGAAATCGACATTTCACATGCATCAACCTATGATACATGTGACATAAATATCGTTTCATCCTCTATTTCCTCTTGGGAATTGGAAAATAAGGGTAACTAAATTATCAATTTTCTATAACGTTTTATATCTAAATCTCTAATCGTCGATGATAAAAACTATGATTGTTTTGACGGATAAGGCAGGACTGGATGTTAAATAGGGAAGGCCGTAGGCGGTACGTAGAGCTTTATGTTCAAATGGAGCGTAAAGTGGTGGTTTGGAACACGCTAAGTGGATAATATCCCTTTTCCTGTGACATACTGAACGTCATGAAATGTCATGGAAGCTACCGTAATAAGTTGCACGCGAACAATACGGAAAGAAACGTGAAGGATACCTTTCCACATTACTATTAAGCTTGTGAATCATCTTTTTCATGATCTACCTTTTTAAGCTCACCAACGAAAATGAATAATGAAAACCAAATATTTAAGGTTTTTATTTAAGTAATGAGAACCAAATATTTAAATTTTATCGTTATTTATCACTGTTGGATAGAAAAATAAATCCACTACTTTCTATTGATTAGGATAAACAATGATATTAAATAACTAAAAAAGTTCCATCGTTTCTTTCATAATAGCAAAAAACAATGCAGAAATATTGATAAAAAGAACATCATTTTCTTTTTTTACACTTCTTACACTTTTCTTTTTTTTTTTTTACGAAAATACCACTTTTTAAATTATTTTATAAAATAGAATAATGGTAAATGTAAATTATAATAGTATGTTGTGTTTAAAAAATCATTTTACAAAATAAGAATAATTATTTTCGGAAATAAAATAATGTTTTTCTATATTTTTGTATCATTTTTTCTTTACATTAATTTTTAACGTATAATTGAATCATTTATTTAATATATAATAATTAATAATTCTAAATTTGAGATCTTGTGTCCTAGGGAAATATTGATTAAAAAATAAGAAATATTTTATTTTATTGTATAATTGTATATTTTGTCTAATTGTATAAAATATTTTTGCTGGTACTTTCTGGTATAATTAGAATGATATTTTTTCGTATATATTATTATTTAATTTTTTGTATTAGGTTATTATTTAATTATTAGGTTATTATTTAATTGTTTGTATTAATTTAGAATATGTATATTTTTTATTAAAAATATTTTATTAAATATATTTTATTAAGTATTTAGTGTTTAGTTAGTTTAGTTTAAGTAATTAAATATATTTAATAACAGTATGTTAACAATATATTTTTATTAAGGATATTATAAGGACAGTAGATTGTTTTTTTATAATAAATATTCAAAAAATATATATTTATATAGCTATTGAACTAGAATTTTTTTTTTAAGTAATTTAATTATTTTAACTGGTGATTATTTTCGAAAAAAAATTTGTCAAAATATTAAATTGATATGCTGTGGATTTATTAAAATTGCATATGCAATCTGATTTTTACTGTACGTTACTCATCGCAGTTAGTATTTAACTTGTTTAGCAACATAGTAAGTCCCTGACACCACTTCGATGATTACATTCTAAGTGATAAGTATTCTGGAATTTTTTAAAGATATAACAATGGGATTACTTTTTAGCAATATTAATAAATAAAATTGTAATTAATGTTATTAATAACAAATATTTTTCTCAATTTTTATCCAATATTTCAAGGATATTTTATTATATACAATAATTTAAAAAATGCCATAAAGATATGTCGTAAAAAATGAAATAATTAAAATAATTTTTGAGCTAAATTTTTACAATAGTTTGGAAACAATTTATGAATATTTAAATTCTTTTCAATTTTAACTCTTTTGTGAAGAGAATGAATCATTAAATTGATCTATTTAAACTAAATTCATACCATCTTTTATTTCGTTCAAAAAAATCGAAAATGTGCTCTTTAATATCAATATCACGTATGAAATTTTATTATTTACTATTTTAATAAATTATTACCACACTTTTTTGAATCAGAATTCAAAATTATAATAATTTGAATTTAATTTTCAACGTAAATAAAATTTCTGCTCTTTTTTTTAATAATTTGCTTTCAATAATTTTTGATTAATTTCTTCTTGGATGAATCAAATTATTTCAAATATTCAAATAATTTTTTGTCTCGATGTTATTTCATAATTTTCCTCATTACTATGTAATTTTTATGTTTTGTGGCTGAAATGGTAACACTGTTTAGTAACAACATTAAATTAATTTAAAAACACAAATACAGAAATACGTCATATGTCACCAGAAAAAACTATGCACAGATTTTATCATGTTCTTAAAAGTAATTACTAAATTTTTATGTCAAAGTTAGTGAAAAATTGTTAAATTCATTTGATCGCTTCTGTTTCGCTTGCATAATATTTACTACATAATAAGTTATACAAAGTTATATAAAATATTCAGCATAGGAAACAAATTTTTCACTTTAGTGAAAAATCCATTTGTCAAGGTATGATTATATAACCTCTCAAGTACTAATATTCTTAATTTATAATAAATATTTTTTGTCCTTATTTTTTAAGCTGTAGTTATAATAATTGAAAACGATATTATAAATCACGGTATTATAAATAACGTGGCTTTAATTTAAGAAAATCTGGCATTTAGTGAAAAGCTTAAATAAGCTATTCATTATTTAAGTAAATAGAAACAAGAAATTGAGAATGCATGTGAAAATAAATGCATTGCAGGTACTGTTGCTTTTATTTGTATTTCAGAGAGGTAAGTTTTTTAAAAGAAAAATCATATTTATCAATTGTAGATAAAGCAGAATATACGGTTATCAAATATGAATATAATAGAATGCAAACATATATGTACTGGCTGTTAATATAATTGAAGCAATGAATTTCAAAACTGCACAAGTAAAATTAATAATTTAAAAATTTTTTTGGTTTATTTTCTTTAATTCTGTAGTAATTGAATATTGTGTATATTATTTACATATACAAATATATGTATTGAAAAATTTTCTAAAATCTGAAAGTTAGGAATTTATTAAAAATTCTAAAATTATTATTTCGTCTAAAATTTAGAAATAAAAAGAATTTATATATTCTACATTATAATAAAACTCACCAATTTTAAATGTAGTCAAATTTTTTGTTTTCATCAAACACTTTTTTTAAACCAGACTCCTTTAAATTTTCTGTCAAATTCATTAAAGTTTTCTCAATGAAGATTAAAATTAAAGAATTATTAGTATCAATTATAACTAATTCATTATTTTTTTCCATAATTCTTCAAGTCAAACAAATTTGAAAATTTGTTCTTAATTATTCTACATCTTTATCTTGTATAAAGTAATTAATTAACTTCTTAATATTTAATGGGTAAATTATCATGTTTTGTATGAGGGCAACAAATTTCCTAATATGTACTTATAGTAATGTGTTGGTTTTAAAATCATAAATTTATTTTAATTTTGAAATCAATATATATTATTATATATATTGTATAATGATAATTAGATTAGGGATATTTATGGAAAGTTTAAAAATATGAAAATTTGCGAAATGTATATAATTAAACAATGAAATCATTCCTATTTAGCATATATTTCTTTAATTACGTTCATAAAAATATGAATTTTGTATAAACATCTGCAGTCTGATAATTTTATCCTTAAAATGATATTTAACAAATTCATTTACTATATCACATATTTTACTATAATTTGATACTTTGCAAATTATTATAAATCTATTTATCTAATCTTAATTAGTGGTAAAATTAGTTTTTGTTTTATATAATTATATGATTAACGTTCAAATCATTGATAACACTATTATTTCTAAAACACAAGAAACATTTCATCCATTAATCATAAATAAACATGTGATTTATTAAAAGTTTCGAAAATTTTGATAAAATTTACATTCTTTAGATGTTATTATTGTTAAATTTGTGCTGTTAATTTTATAAAATTAAAATATTTTGTACACTGTCGATTAAGAATAAAATTTTTGCATTCTCTCAAGTAATATTAAACTTACATAGTGTCAAAAAATGAATTTGTGCCGTTTTAGAATATATTGCTTCAATCGTTCCGTAAAAATAAACCAAAATTTATTTTAAATTTTGCAATATTCTATTTTTTCAATTATAAATATAAATATAAATAATAAACAAGAATAAAGAATTGCATAAGAAATTTAGATGTTTAAAATGAGTTCTTTATAAATGACATAATATTTATATTAATCTTATTACATAAATTTGCGCCGGATGATACGCATAAGAAGAATCAAAAGCTATCAAATGTTATCAATGTAATAGTAAAAGGGATAAAGATTGCACTATTAATTCGGTAGATATCAAATATTTGAAGCCATGTCTTGCATCACAACCATTTTGTCGTAAAGCTGTGTATATATGTAAGTTAATAACACACATCTCTTTTATTTCGTATTAGTTTAGAAGTTTAATTACAATGAAAAGCATAATTGTACCAATGACAATTGTCGATAATTTAAACTGATTTAACCTCATAAAAAAAGATTATATAATGGTCGCTTAGTCTTATTTTAACCCTTGATGAGCTTATTTTCCTGAACGCATATGCACCGATAGTATTCAAAGGATTAAAGTTAAAGCGTGAAATTTCTAGTTTGATAGTCTGTAATGGAAGTTTTTTCGGAGATGCAAGATGCACTTTTTTCTTAAAACTAGTAAAAATTCAAACCTGTATAAAAACATTGTTTTGACAAAAATTTTGTTAGCTAGAGCCATCTTGAGTCTTGATTGAGATCTTCTCTCTATCCCTTAAAACTCGCTGTATAATTTTTTTCCACCATTTTATTGAACTTTGAATTAATTAGGATTAAATGATGAAATGTTAGGATTTCTTAGATTTTTATTGTTTAATCTTAATATTCGAAATTCAATAAAATAGCTAAAAAAAAAACTAAATTTAAGTGATCGTTGTAAAAGACTTTTATAATGATTGACAATTTTTAAAATGATAATGAGTTCAATCAGGTAAACAATTTGTTATCGTTTTTTATATATATTTGAGTTTTTACAAAAAAAAGTATCGTTATTCTCCCACACTTCTCGCTACAGTTGATGTAAAATCATCTTTGAAAAAGACGAAGTCTTGACTGTCAAAATGTAAGCTAAAATGAGTGGATCATTATATGATTTTTCTTTACGGAGTTTCCTAAATTAGAAAAATCCTAAATTTTTTACGAAAAATTCCTAAATTATCAACAATTTTTCATTATCAATGTACAATTATGCTCTTCATTATGTATTCTTACCTATAAAGTTAATTATATTAAATTAATTCTTTGTATACTTTTTTATAATAATTATTTTTTTAATTACTTTTTTATTTTACTATGTACTTATAAATAAACGTATGAGGATTTGATGTCGATGCACACAATAGATAGAATATGCACACAATAGATAGAATATGAGAAACTATACAATATCTAAAGTAGAATATTTATTATTTATTTAATAGATGAAACAAATTTCTATTTAGGTTTTATTTCTCTAGTTACGTTTATAAAAATATATATAGTGAAATTTGAAGGTGCAAACATAAACAATAAAAAGAATTATATAAAATATCCAAAGTAAAAGTTCTACTATAATATTTAATAGATAAAATACGTTTCTGTGTAAATTTCATTTTTTAAGTTGTGTTAAGTACAGAAATGCATAAAATTTGCAAAAATCTGTAATCTCTTCATGAAGTTAATCATATTATAAATGTTCACATTGTATTAAATAATTACTTTTTCATTTTCTGAGACATTTCTGTAATATATGCAAAATAAATTGTTATGCAAACTAATTACACAATTTTTAGATTATTTCATGAATTCTCGAGATTATATAATAATACGCGAATGTGCAAAATTTGGGAACGCCGACAAAGAATGTTATAGAGGTCGTTATCCACGTGACAGTTACCAACTTGTATGCGAATGCAAGAGTACAGGCTGTAATAGATCTACTACATTCTCATCGGAGACATTCACCATTCTGTATATTTTGTGTCAGTTCATTGTTTTTCTTGTAAGAAATCCTACCTGACATAAACGTATTGTCGGAAAAGAGAAGTTTTATCTCAAGCATCATGATAAAGATTAACCACTCACAAATAGAGTCTGGAAAAATAATATTTTATTACTAACATCTTACGATAAAAGTCTAGATAACAATTGTAGTAAAAATAATGTATATATATATATATATTATTCAAAAAATATGTATGAAAAGCTATAACAAGTGTATGAAAATAATGCTGTTTAAATTTAAAAAAAGAAACATGACAAAATAAAAGGTGGCTTTATAATATAAATGAAATTATAATATATTATTTATAATATAAATGAAATTATAGTATATTATTTATAATATAAATGAAAAATTTTTAATGTTATTGTAAATTTTTGAAACTTATACAAATAAAGTTAATAGATCATATAGAATTATAACATTAGAACTAAAATATAATACCACTATAATGAAATTTATTTTTTTAATGTAAAATAATTATTAAATTACATTTATAATTAAAATTGATGACAAATAATAATATATTAATGATGAAATGTTAGCAAAATCATTTTCCGTGTATTAGAATTTAATTTTCAATAATTTTTTTTGTAATTGTACTGCATTATCTTTATGTAGAAATGACAATAAACTTTTAATCTTCTGGATCGTGATTTTTTTCAACATAATTTTAGGTGCATTCAATAAAAATTCTGCAAAGAATATTTGCTCCAGTTTTATTTTATACAAATATTTTATACAAATGGAATTTTATGTATTCTTCCGAAATGTATAAAGAATACATTATAATTTTATATGATCAAGTCCCAAATTTGAAAGTTTTCGATTTTGAAGTTAATAGTCCAATACTTTTCAATGCATTTTTTCAGTCGTAAATTAAATGTGTTCGATGAATTGAGAAGTTCTTTGAAGAAAGAGCGTTTCTGGATATGTCTTTTTTTAAAAATTTTTTCGTATCTAAACGCAATACAACATTGTCAATTTAAATGATAAAAATGCGACATTCGGAAGAAAAACATATCTAAAGAAACAGTCTTTTTCCGAAGAGTTTCTCAACTGCTATAGACTATATCATATTATTTGATGTTTTCGTTATAAAGATTTCTATTGTCCATTGTTTTCAGTTATTTTTATTGAAAAATACATAAAAATTACTATATTAATTATTTCAGTAGATTGTATCATCAATTTTTTTACTGAATACTAAAGCAATAAAACCCCTTTATTCTTGGCTGTTAGCCAATTGAATGAAGCTATTAACTGAAAAGTAGAGAACAGAATAAAAGTAAGTTAATGTGTTGATTATTTCGTTTTTTTAAAATCATGTCAATTATACAGAGTGGTCCATTTAAGTGAGGCCACCTAAATATCTTTTTGAATTGTGATGATACAAACAATATTTTTTACCTGTCGTGAATAGTATCGGAAAATTTATAACTGGTATAATTTTCTTCTGAATTTCTTTCAAGGACTTTTTAAGGTCATTGATGTTGTTTCCTCATACAACTATATTTTTTTTATTGCATCCTGTAGTCGATAAAAAAGTACAGATATGTAAAAAACATGACTTTGAAATGATAAATGGTACTTTTTTACCAGCTACACGATGCAACAAAAAAAAAAAAAAAAAATAGTTGTATGTGAGAAAAATATTAATGACCTTAAAAAGTTCTTGAAAAAAAGACTTAAAAAAAAAAAAAATTCTTACCAGTAATAGATTTTTCGATACTATTCACAGGGAAGAAATATTTTTTGTATCCTCACAATTCGAAAACATATTTAGGTGACCTCATTTAAATGAACTATGTTGTATAAATCATTACATATAAAGCATTTGTATTAAAAATAATTGAAAAAGAGAACAGATAATGAGGTAGGGAAAAGATAATGTAATTTACTAATTCTTGTGTTTAATAAATTTACTAGAGATATTCTCATTGTACTTAATTTTATATCTGTTTTTTATTTTTATAATGTCCCATTACTTTTTATTTACTTAATAGTTATATGTGATGTAGCTATTTTGTTTATTTCAATACCTTAATACCTTAATTAAATTTATATTGTATCAGTACAAAGTTCTTTGGTTCAGAAGAATTACAAACTTTCAAACGATGATATACAGAATTTCAGTTTATATTAACACTATAATGCAAGAAAAAATCGTGCTTAATTACGTTTGTGTGTTTTAGTGTAATCACTAAATTGTGGATCTTCATATAAATATAATTAAAAAGATAGAATCCTGACAGAAGATTATTTCATGTACCAAATGTTATAGAACATACTTACATTTTGGATATCTTATATTCTTCTAATTCTTTTATCTATATTCTGTGCAAGTTTGTGTTTTTAAATTTTTTATAAATACATAAAAACAGTATGATGCTCAAAATTTCAAAATTTTTTATTAATAATAATACAAACAAATCTGAAATTACTAATGAAATTTATAATGAGATTCTAAATAAACTAACCTGAGCAATTACTTAGAATCAGTAAGAATAGAATGGATAAGAAAATAATAGATGTTTATACCTTTTGAAAAATTTAAGATTCCAAAAATTTCTAAGATACAAATATACGTATGTAAAATATATTACATATCTAAAGCGGAATATTTATAATATTTATTATAATTTCTTGTGTCTTCCAAATTTACCACTTCTTTACTTGTGCTTTTAAAGTATAAAATTAAAAGATTATTAAGATTTTTTCGTTTATAAAGTGAAATTTTCCATTTATAAAAACTATAAAATATAAAAATATTCGTAGTCCATATAATACAAGATTTTAATTTTTACTAATTTTGTATTAAGTTAGTTATATCAACGATAATAAAATTGTTAATTAAACTAAGCAAATTTTTTACAATAATTAAAATTCCTAATTATGAAATCAATACATACAATCGTAGTATGAACGAATAAGTCGGTTTATCCCATCGAATTTACGACGAGAACCAATTGTTAGAAACAATCGTTCGATCACAAACTACATTCCAACCATCCGCCTACGTCATCCTTATTATTACATTTGGTTGGTGAAACTTTTCGCGAAGGAACGTTTCGCGAGTGTCGTTGGCTGATTTATCAGCATGAGGAAAGTTTCTTCCTTTCTCCCTTAATGTCTTTCCCGATATGACATTTTTCTGAAAAACAGGATATTTCCCGCGATGAACACTATCCCACGCAAACAGTCTCGATATGTGCGTGCGTGAACTAAAATTGTTTTCTCCTTTCTATCATATGGACATAAATTACCGTTTAAAGATATAATCTCGACACTTTTCACTTTTATGGAATCCACTATATATAATTTATATTCTCATTGTTGAACGACATTTTCTGATCAATTCTTCTATGAATACAAGGTATTCAATTTTAATTTATAAATTTATAAATCACTACTGTTATAGGTAGTAATACTACTACTAATACTACTTGTTATAGGTAGTTAGTTGAAATAAAGACTCATTACACAAAGGAATAGTTCAAATAAAAAATAAATGGTTTTAAGGAGATCACAATCTGGTGTAAGTAGCTTTTTTGTAGACGAATGCATAGAGATCATATGAAGAGTACCTCTACATTTTTAAACAATGATATAATTTTTAAATAATGATATATTTTTTGATCCATTAGTTGACGCAACATGACATTTTACATAAAAAAAGTATTAACTTATGTATGTCGAAAGATTATTAGTTTAGTCGATATTTTAACTTCATTTTTATTTAATATGTGCATGAAATGTATGAAAGACTTAAGGTTAAAATATCTTCTAACCTAATGATTTTTTGACATAAGTAACTTGTAGTTAATAAAATTTTATACGAAATAATGTACTGTATTGATTAGTAAAATATACATATATCATTCCATTTAAAATTATGGAGATGACCTTGATCTTTACGCATTCGTTTACAAAAAATCCACTTACACCAAATCCTTGATACCATTTATTTCTTACTAGAACTATTCTTTTGTGTAATGAGTAATTCACATTTACAAATTAAAATTGGATGTTTCAGTTTCTAGTAGAGATGACTCTACAAAAATAAGTTAGAAAAAGGAAATGAAATTTTTTCATTAAAAATATCATTTTTGAGAAAACGAATTTGAAAATTTGTCAAGTATACTTGAATTTTGGTTGACTTCTTGCCTCATTAACTCGAGTTATCTCGGAACTGTAGAAGCAGAGAAATTCTCGAGCTTACAAATTACATTACAAAACAGTTATACTTTTCGAAATAAATTAATTCCAGATCGGAGAAGAGTGAGTAATCGAGAAAATTACTCTGCATGCAAAAATAAGTGAAAAATGCAGAATAAAATTTTTCCATTTAAGGTTCCGTAAGAGAGTACAATTTGAATATTTATAGTTGTAAATTGGTTTTGAACATGCATATTTTTCTAATTTTCAAGTTAAATTTTCTGGGAAATAAAGCACCTTATGAACAAGTTTTATTTAACATTTTTGACTTATTTTCAAATGTAAAAAATGTAAAAAAATATTCTTGTGTCAAGTATTTTCTCTTATCGAGTTCAAAATCAGTCAAATAAACAAATGTTATCTTTTTCTTCGATCTATTTTTACATGTAGAATTATCACTTGGTTCATGATTTTCGGTATATTCTGTATAAACGAGAAGAAGATATGTTATATTTAATAAATTATTAGTAAAATATATAGGTCGACTCTCGTAACAACGTTTTGATCGTAAGTAATTCGCTGCATGAAAAAATATCTCAAACAACAGTTTCTTGATTTTCAGAAAGACATGTAATATTGTAATTATTTCATTGTTATTTTGCTTCTTTTATCGGAATATGAAGGTTATCTTCAGTTTGAATATCGGTTTTTTTAAATGAAATAATATATTTTTTGATCCATTAATCAACGTAGCTCCTGAACCGAATTAATTAAAGTCGAAAAATTATTAGTTTAGAAAATATTTTAATCTTAATTATATAAATATCATATGAAAGACTAGGACAAACAAGATTCATACTATTCTTGCCTTTCATGAATATTCTCTCTTGTATAAATATACAAAATTTATTCAAGTTTATCAAAGATTTCATATCTTTTTCTCAAATAGATATAAGAATAAAGAAAGTGTTCACATACATAAAAAAAAGTACATATCTTTAAATTGTTTAAATGCGAATACATTTATCATCGCGGAAGGACAAAGGAAATATGTATGTATATAGGAAATTAAATGAGTGCCATATGAAAATGTCGATGTGAAGGCTTTGTAAAATCTTCGGCTCAAGCAGCGAATAATAATATTACGCAGAAGGCTGACTACGTCCAAGATTCAAACAAATGTAGGTGGTGTACGGTCATTCTTCCATGTCCTCCATCACTTACAACAGCGTCTCCGACCCTCCTTCGCCGACAATATTATTACTATTTGGGTCGCAGCAATGTGGCGCCGAGCATTCTGACGCTCCCCCAGTACTTTTCACCAGCTATGCTTTCATTATTGCGCACCGATTCCTCCTTCTGGATTACAAAAATTTTATATGCATCCATCTATACACAACCGATTTCTCTCTAATTAAAGTTCAAGTATTGTTTAAATAGGATACGTGTTAATATACCGGATGTTTAATGGTATTTAAACATAACTCTAAATGCTACAATTAGCCCATTTAATTTAATCTCCGAGTCAATTTTGTATTTTGATAGTTTTTGACATAAGCTGAGTTAATATGTTTCACTTAATCGAATATTTTATTAATAAATTATTAATTACAACTACCTTAATAATAATAAATGTTTGTTATATTTTATTTATTTAACTTATTTTATCTACATTTATTTAACAAGAATGAATTTGAATAATTATATAATTAATGATTAATAATATATCATTAATTGAACATTTCCATAATGTAAGAAGCTATCGCGTAATTTCATAAAACAAATTTTTATATCTAAGAAGCACAGAATTCTGCTTTTATTAACACAATATACTAAAAGGATTCATGGAAGTATTTTCAACGAGTGATGTCATACACAGAATATGAAGAATTGATAAGAATATTCTTAGAATATGAAATCATTTTACAAATAAAATTAAACAAGATAAATAATGTTTTTCTCTTTTCTGGTTGATTTTCCTTAGTTATGTATGTACTTACAATTAGTAGTATTTATTTAATAATTAATAATAACATAACACATGATATGTAACGTAATGCAGATTTCATCTTAAAATTTTAGTTGTTAATTATAACTTTTCTTTTGCCATTAAAATATAAATACGTAGTAAATACTGTATATAGAAGACAATTATATGCATACTCTTTTATGGTAGTGATTATATGGTAGTGAATATATAATATATAATATAATAAAATATAATATTAATATATATTAAATAATATAATAAAATTAAATTAAATTTTGAGTATATAATAGTGCATTTAATTTATTACATTATTTGGTAAGTAATTCGTATCCTAGTATGATATTTAATTTAATTTATATATCAGTATATTAAAATAGATTATTTTGAAATTCTTTCTATCTTATTAATAATAATAATAATTAAGGACAAGCTAAAAACCGTTATATATATATAATACTTATGTATATACATATGTATATATATATATAATATTTATATAAATAAAATAATAAAATATAACCATTTACTATTATAATATATATAATTAATTATTTATCAGTTTTAACTTATCTTCATCAATCATTATTAATTTATTAATGATAATTAATAATCATAATTAGTAAATTGTGAAGGATTTCAAAGCAATATATGAATAATCATATATATGTATATAAATTGGCATTAGACTGATAAATTTGTTAAACATATTATTCATAAATAAATAGATTCTATTCCTCTTTTCAATTAAAACACATCTTTTCAGTTCTATGGTTCAATTTTTTTGACAGAGTTGAACATAAAAATTTTTCGTACATTGTATAATATATGCAATATATGATACATACAATGTATAATATATGAATAACACATACCTATAAACGTCTGATAATTTATTTTCTTTAATGAGTTTGTAATATTTTTAATTCTTTATCATAATTAGCATTTTTATCTTTTTTTAAAATCGTTTAACTATTAATTCGTAATCGGAAATCATGTCCACTGTTTCAAAATTCTGTTGATTGTCTACGAAAACGATATTCAACACGCGTTGAACGTATGCCAAAGCCATTATCTGCATTACAGAACATTTCTCAGCTTCGAGAGTAACTTGTTACTATAGTATCGGGTATCATAATGCTGATACGACTTTGAGCTCGAATTTATTAGTTTGTCATAATGCTTTTTTCATCATCAGAATGGATTCATACGTATACATATATACATGTGCATAAACTGTGCTTAATTTGTCCCAATAAATTTGAATAAATTAGGGACGATTTTAATATAATCTACTTTGATATGTACTTTCGAGATACTTAAATTAAATTTCTCTATTCCTATTTTTATTACTTATTATTTATATATAAAATGATCCAGCTATAAGCTTCAAAAGTTTTTTTTTCTTTAGAATATGAATAGATTTACTATCTGAATCGTATATGAATAATAGTTAATCAAATAACAAATTTATTTTAGATAAAAAGTTAATAGCTTCAACAAGAATATTTCTCGTTATTAGTTTTCTTGTATTTTTTATAAAAAGGTTCTTTTATAAAAAATAAATTAAAATAAGCTTTAGTTGGTTTTTGTACAGCGTTTTTTCGCGAATTTGTAACAGTTTAAACATCGATCATTTTTGGGTGTACGATTTCGAAGTAACTCACTGTACATACATACGTATCATACTGTTATGGGATGATCTCATATATTGATATTACAGGTGATACTATATGTACATATTGATATGACTAACATTTAGATATAGCAAATGTAAATAAAAATAATTTTAATATAGATATAGCAAATGTAAATAAAAATAATTTATGATATTAAAATGATTTTTGAATGCAAAGAAGCAAATCTTGCAGATAATAATTTAGATATAGCAAATGTAAATAAAAATAATTTATGATATTAAAATGATTTTTGAATGCAAAGAAGCAAATCTTGCAAAAATTTTTATAAATTCAATATTTAATTAGTAAATTGATGGAAAAAGATATTAAAATGCTTCCAGAGTATCAAAAGATAGATCCGATACATGAGACAAATATTTCATGAATCTATTTCATTTTCCTTGAAACTTACTTATTTAATTATTATTTCATGTTTATATAAAAACAAAATCACTGTGAATCACATTGGTTATTTATGTTTTACTTGTAGATTACTTGTATATATATATATATATATATATATATATATATATGTATATGGGACAAAATCATTTGGATAACCGAAGAGATCGGATAAATGAAGTTCTACTGTAATGTAATAATAATATAACGTGATAATTAATGTAATATAATAATTTTACAAGACATTTTTTCTATATATTAGTGTTTCTTTATTCAAAATTTATACATACAACAAAATTATATTAAAAATTAGTATGAAAATGATAGTATATATAGTATATATTTATATATACATACATTTATATATTAAAAAAATTATAATTCGCCAATAATATTTCAAAATATATTTCTCAACAGAAGAAGGATTATACAATTAGAAAATATGTTGCACATTTTAAAGAATATTTTCAAATAAAAGAATTGTTTTTATTCTTTGATATGTTTCAACGACCATAATTAATATTTTGTCTTCTGTTTACTCTTTCTTTTTTTAACGAAAAATTTTGCTTTAAGAATTAATATCGTCGGTTGAAAGTTGATGTTCATAACAGATTAAAAAATTGTGAGTCAATAAACTATCAATAAACAATTATTAAAATTTCTTACAATTGATAAAAAATATCTCTTTACAGTTTTACAATTTGGAATACTTTTGAAACATCTTAAAGAATGTGTTAATTTCACATTTTTGCAATTCGAAATGTTTTCAAAGTATCTTACAGAACATCATAATCTCACATTTTCATAATTTGGAATATTTTGTAAAATGTGATAATCTCATATGTTAGAATTTGGAATTATTTTCAAAGTTACAAAATGTGATAATCACATTTGGTATATTTTAAAAATATCTTAATCTTCTGAGTGTTTATTAAAATTAATAAAAATTTAAAAGTTTAATATTAAATGAAATGTAACAAATTAATAACGTATTCATCTTTGTAATATATTCATTAGATACATTGTAATATCCTCTTTGAAGTAATTTAATTATTTCAGGCATTTCGGATTATCTGTACGATACTCTTGTAATACTCAAAAAATTTAGAAACCTGATACTCTTAAATTTTCATAATTTTGGATATTTTCGAAGTATTTCGCAAAATGTGATGAGAAAAATAAAGAAGTAGCTCTGTGCTAGATCTCATAGTAATTGCTAAATTCAAAACTGAGCTAGACGGCGTCGTTCGTGTCCTGGATAGGCGCCGCGATGCCGGACGTCTCTCGTTTTCATCTTTCTCCTTCTTTATCTTGTTTTCTTTACGATACCGTTACTGATTTTACGAAAGAACCGAGTCTATTGGCGTATCTGACTGCAAAAACCGATTAAAATGACTGAATCACGATTAATGATGCTGTCTAGTAAAAATTCAAGCACAATTTTATAAACTGCAACTTCTCAACTTATCTCATAACGAAAGAAAACAAAGTGATCTTGGAAATTTCAAAAGCTGAAGGCATTTGAACGAAAGAGGTCAATAGGAAGCATAAATCTAAGATGAACTTTCGTTGAACTATAAAACTCTAAAACATGCATAATGCATAATCCATAAATGTACAAATAGTTTTCTTGTAATGAAAGCAAATATGAGTAGTAGAAAACAATTCAAGCAACAGATTTAAATTATTGGCGAAGTTCGATCACTGTAACAATGAAGCCTCCAATATCCAAGCTAATAGGAAAACAAGCATAATGGAGTTTTATTAATGGAATTTTAAGATTATAAAACAATTTTTTTGACGTTAAATTTCAAATTAAACACAACTGATGTTGCTTTTTCATAAATTTAAACTAAATAAATAATAATAATGAAATAAGTTTTATGGTTTTAAATGGCGACATAAATGATCACATTTTGTTTATATATATTACTGTATATATGTATTGATCTAATAAGAATTAGCACTTAAATATATCTGTTCTTTTCGGAGATATAAAATAATTTTGTCAATAAAAGCCGTTTAGTACAAAAAGGGCTATAATGTGGTAGTAATGACTTTTTCGTACTTGGTAGATTTTTGAAGATTTTAAGATCATCTCCAATTTTTTAAATGGAAACATATATTTTTAAATCCATTAATTGACATAGATCGACATTCTCTATAAAAAAAAAAGTATACAAAGTATTTAATTTGGGAAATATTTTAACTTCAATTATGAAAAATTTATTGTATACAAGACATGGGAAGATAGGAATTATTCTTGCTTTTCATGCAACAAGTTCTATAAACTTAAAATATCTCGTAAAATAATAATTTTTAGACATACATAGATTAATACTTTTTTATAGAAAATTTCGAGAGTTATTAACTAATATATAAAAAAGATGAACGATTTAACAAATTCATAATATAATAGATAATAAATAAAATGGGTAATGATCTTGAAGTGCTTAGACTTGCAGAAATAAAATAAAATAAAATTAACTTAAATGGATGTCATTTGAACCACTATGTATATGATAGACTGTGTATATGATAGACTATGAAGTATTCAGAATTGTTTCAAATATATGCATACGGCAAAAAATTCGTTTTAGGTATGATTTGGTATTTTTCGAAAGTTTTGATTGTATATCTTGGAGGTCATAATGAATGAGTATTCAATATTTTACAAACATTTTTAATGCTTCAAACATAATATTGACATAACATATTAAAGAAAATTTGGTAAGTTTGAGTTTACATTTATATACATTTTTAAACTACATATTATAATTAATTGGAAAATGGGGGTAAAATACTAAATACTCATTATTTATCAGAAACCTTAAAACTGTCAAGAATTAAAACATACAATACTAATATTGACTTTTAAAATCCAATATTAATTAATTTAACTTTTAAAATTCAACAATTTAGTTGTTATTAAAGTATCGAATTATATTCAAAGTAATTCAAATTTTCATTTGAATCGATTTCATTTTTCGAGAGACTTCGAAACTATGTATATATTTTGAATATTTTTCGTTTTGTTGTTCTTCGACTATAATTATTATATAAATTATATATTATGTAAATTGTAAAATAAGTAAATAGATAAGTACTACAAATGTAGGTATTTTATATAAATGAAAATGTCATATAAATTTTAATAGTGAATACGATAAACTATGGCTGATTAAATTAAATTAAAAAATATTTAAAATAGAATAACAGTATTAATTATGTAAGAGGAACATTCGCTTTGCCGCACAATGTTTAGAATGGCTAAATTAATTTCATATAAAAATAAAAAGTAAGAAAGCATTAACAAATCATACAAATGTACTTTCAACTTTTGCTTTAAAGTTTTCCTTTTTTATCTGTGGATTAATAAGAAAGTATCCGATTGATGATAATAATTCAATATTTTTTATCATATATTTTAACACATCTGTATTAATCATCGCAAATGATAAATTAATAATAATCAAATATTTCTCATTGTAATTTCATTTTTTTCATTTTAAATCAGAAATAATTTTAGCTAATACTTGCATTGTAACGCGCAATAATAACACATAAAGATTTTTATTATCAAATTTTTATTATTACAATAAATGAACTCTTGAAAAAATATTATATTATTATTATTATATCGTATTGCTAACAATATTATTTATCAGCTGTGAAAATAGTTTTCATTGTATTTGTTGTTATAAAATGTTATTTAATATTTATAAAATGTGATCAGCCATGGATTTCATAAATTAAACGTTGAAGCATGAATTAGAAATTAGAAACGGTCAATGAAGATTGTTTTACAGCTCAATAACAGACTGATAACGTTCAATTGCTTATGCAACCTTGCCACTTGCCGCATATCTAACATCAATTCAGATCTTTTTTTAAATAACTTTTTTAAAAAGATATTATATAAGAAGATACTATATAAGAAGCTATAACACTTATAGAAAATTTTCTTGAATATATTTATATGTTATACAGAAGATATTATATAGAGTGTATCAGAATTTAATTTCAGAATTTTCATTATTTTTGAAAATATGAAAAAATTATTTTAACGAAAGTTATTTAGTATAAAGTGGACCTTAACAAGACAGTAATTAATTTGTCATAGATGAAGGAATTTCAGAGAGTTTCAGAGATCATCTTCACATTCTTAAATAGAATTATATATTTCTTAATTTATTAGTCGACGCAGCTCAACATTCTCTATAGAAAAGTATTACTCATGTATTGTTGAAAAATTATTAATTTAGGAAATATTTTAACTTTAATTTTATAAAAGGTAAAGAAAGAAACTACTAATTTTTCGATATTTTTTTTTTAAAGAATGTTGCGATAATATAATATTCAAACTTTAAGACATTTGCATAAAATGATATACATAAGAAAGGTTCTACTTATTATATATATTTCAAATAGTAAACTGGAAAAAATAAGACGTACAATATACAAAGAACGTTTCAATTCATATGTCTTTATAGACTATGAATTGCTGCTACATTAAAATGATATAAGCGTTTATAAAAAGTATTTTTAAGTATCGTCGAGATATAAAATGTTAAAATGTAACACAGTAGAATCTCTTTTATGTAAATTTTCATTTTTCAATGATGATATGTTTCAATGTTGATCCTCAAACTTACATTGCTAATTTACAGCATTCTACATTATTAACTTTTAATCTAAAAGTTGAACTAATTTGTGCATATAAGTATATTCATACGAATTTTCTATAGTAAATATTTAAATATTTTCATGAATGACTGTAATATAGTCCATAAAAAATATTAGAATTCAGTATTAAAATAGAAAAATAACAGGAAAGATGAAAAGAAGAAAAAGAAGAGAACATTAGGTATACACAAAAGTGAATAATTAAGAAAATTGGCAATGAATTTTATATTTTACATTGAAATAAATTATCTATCTACTTTAAGGTGAGCAGAAAGTTTATGAAATTTTCACCACATAAAAATAAATTTTATTAATTCTTCATTATCTATTACGCGAAAAATAACATTATAATACGTTATCAATATATAATCATCTTATTGCCACTATACTAGCAGTATAATAACCGATAGGTGGTTGTTTGATCGTGGAAACATTTATGCCAAGAATGTCACCGAATCTAGATGATCTGGATACCATGCTGTTGCGTATAAGTGGACGTATTTATATTCAAACTACCTATAATAATTTTAACGTTTCTCAGTGTTGGTCTGATGCCTCATGTGCTGTGCCATTAAGTGGGTGACAGCCTTAATAATCTGCGCGGTCGGAGGTCACAGCTAGAGAAGAATTTTGCGACTTTGCCAAAAATCGTTTAACGTCGTACATCCGTTCTGATATCGTTCGTCTTTTTCCAAACAAAGGCGATTTAACTTTTTGGAGACAAATTTTTAATACTCGTGTTATTAACAACTTTTCTAAGTTTCTGCAATAAATAATAAACATTCCAAACTAATTTTCAAAATTGAATCAATCAAACGTAAGATTATATTTAAAATATGTTAAAGGACAGCGTATGTATTATTTTAGGTGTTAAATTCTGATTTGGAATGATATATTTGAGATTTAGATTATCTGTGAGATTTAGATTATTTGTTAATATTAAAAGGAAAGAAACAGTAGAAGTAATGTGGAACTTTATAATAAGAATATGTTATATAATCTTATAGTAAGAACACATTATAAGTGGCTTTGTTATGGCTTTGTTAGGTAAATAGTAAAATTTTTGTTTCGTTGATAATACGATTATAACAGCCTTATAATTGCATGCATAAATGTTATGAGCGAAATTTTAATACTAATAAATATAAAAATATAATAATATACATATATAAATAACAATATAAAATTAAAAGATAATAAATATTTATTATTACATAAATTCTAATAAATAAATTTTTTTTTATTTATTACCTAACCAAAGCCTAACATAAAATCAAATCAAATTGTTTGTGGAACTAAAGTTAAAAAAACTAGATTAGATTAGATGTAGGTATTCAGGATATTGACTTTGATGATATATTTGAAGGTCGTAAGGTGTGTTTCTTCGCAAATAATTACCAATGAATGTACCATCAATCGATACGTTTTTTACTTAAAAAGTAAATTTTACTGTACAAGGAATTGCAAATAGATAGTGCACTGACGCAATAAAAATTCCAGCAAAAAAGTAAACCAGGAAGTGAGTGTTCTTACATTTATCTTTCAATAAGCTGTTAAAATGTGTAAATATTGATTCAAACATTACATTATAACATAATTTCAGTTATTTTGCGCTATATTTTAAATATATTTTTTGCACTATATTTAAGAATATATTTTACTTAAATAAAATCATATATTAATCTGTAATCCCTAGATAATGTAAATATTTTATTTATTTCAATATTTATCTCATATAGTTTTTTAAATATTGAACTGTAAAGAGGAAATTTTATTTTTGACACTGCAAAAATATTTAGATATTTGATTTATATTGCTATACTATTTATTATGCAAGTTATATTTCTTTTTATTTTCAATTATTTCTCTCCGTTTTTCCTATATTAAAATTATTAATGTTATTTCTATCTTAATTTAAAACTCTGTCTGCATGACAAATTTAAAATTAAAATTATTAATGTTATTTCTATCTTAATTTAAAACTCTGTCTTTCCATGTGTTCCATGTGTTCCATATTAAAATTATTAATGTTATTTCTATCTTAATTTAAAACTCTGTCTGCATGACAAATTTTATACACTAGCATATAAGGTTTTATGTGTTACAGGATAGAAAAAGCTGCAGCAGTATGGCTCGAAAGAAATATTTCATAAATGAAAATAATCACCTTGAATTTTGAATCACCTTTTGATTCATGTGAACGCTGATCTATGTCGAACGATCTAGAAGAGAGATTTACAGGAAGAGAAAGGAAAGCTAAATCACCACGCGACTTGCGCTATTATACGATCTGTGGCGAAGAGGAGAAAAACAGTGAGGCGTGGTGAAAAGAGGAGAGGAGCGCGGTGAGTGGCGTGGTGAGTGGCGAACCTCGCAATCTCATACTCGTGATCAGGCTGTCGACTCGACGACAACCCTTCCTTGTGCCAGTGCTTCACCCTCCGTCACGAATCGCAGTTTGCATTCTGCTTCCCGAGAGTAAACTTCTTCAGGAGAAAGCTTGCCATTCACTAACTATTTCCGGGATGTATCGAAGGATCTTAGTGCTAATTGCTACCCTCGCGTTCGTGTTGGCGGTCTGTGCAGGTGATTATTCCAACAATTTATTTTTTCCACAAAACAATGCGAAAAAGATTTAATAATACGATTTTTCTTTGGAATAGAATGGTGAAACGTTAGTGAAATGAAAGATTGTCGATTACATACGCTGATTATATAAATTATTTAATGTACTCTGTAAATTGTGTATTTATATATTACGTATTTTAGATTACTTTCATATTCTGATTACTTTCATATATATTTAATACTCTTCTTTATACTTTTATAGTAATACTTAAATGGTACTTTATAATATACAGTTTAAATATAACTTAAAAGACGGGTAAACAAAATGATATATATATGTGTGTGTTATTTTATTATATGTATACACAGAGTATGAGTTTTCTTCGTCAAATATTTGCATATTCTATGAGTAACAAAAAATTATAAATATAAATTGTATTTTATTGAAAATTTATAATAGGAATGTAAAATACATTTTCTTTTTCGTTTGAAAAAGCATAAAAATATACATATATGTATTATATTAATTACGTTTCATAGTATTGTTTGATTTTACAAAAACAGAATTGACATTTATGAAAATTTAAATTCATTACATTAGGAACTTTTGTTGATCTTTTTAAATTTCTTTAAATACATTACAATTCCTATATATTAATTTGTAAGACTTAGTTATTTTTTATTTGATAAATATTTGTCGATATTGAGAGATAGATACTGAATCTTGTTCGATCTATCATGTAATCATTTTATTAAAGAAAAAAACTGTTATTCTGTATTTTTAAATAACTTCTTAAAAGTTAAGTAACTGAAAGTTTCGTAACTTCTTAGTAAAATATTTATAGTAAAAATATTTATAAATCTATATTTAAATGATATCTTTTGCTTTTATTATTACATGATATTTATTGCTTTCTATCATTATATGATATTTTCTTTTATTCTAAAATTGTTTGACGAGAAAAATCTGAGATATATAACCTGTGTATACACATCATATACGATATTTATTATTAGTACATTTATACTAATATTTATTATTAGTAACATATTTATATTACA
Source organism: Frieseomelitta varia (assembly GCF_011392965.1). NCBI lineage: Eukaryota > Metazoa > Arthropoda > Insecta > Hymenoptera > Apidae > Frieseomelitta > Frieseomelitta varia. Next base: position 350,272 of record NW_025110166.1, on the reverse strand, counting down.
TATAAACATATTAGAAATTGCAGCTAATAATTATTAGTTATAATATTTTAGAAAAATCAAAGTTTTTATTGTCAGACATTCAAATTAGCAATAAAAAACGCGTGAATGCAGAAAAAAAACTAGCCATCTAATTTTAGCAGATAATACCTGTAGTATTTCCACAGTAATATAAAAATTCGGCAAAATGTTTCCGATGAAATTATATAATTTTATGAGATCATATAGAAATATAATTTTACGTTATTGCAAAAGTTTAATTACAAGATTAATCATAAGATTAACGGAACCTTTTTTTTAGAAAACATTTTCTAAATATCTTTTAAAAATTATAATTATTTGTTTACTAGTGAATGAGAGCTCTTTCGAAAATAAATTCAATGATCTATTAACATTATGTAGGTAATTCTATACTAACTTTACTAATTCAGCTTATGATAGTATAATTTCAATTTATGGAATCGATAAAATAACTATCATTTACAAATAAATAAAATACATTTTATTTAAAAAAAAGAAATTAATTTTATTATCTCATTAACATTTTCGAAAAAAAAGAAACTAAAGAAACTAAAATTGAGATTAAAATCAAGTGTCAGCAATAGCGATAAAGCTAAAATTAATAATTATACAATTTTATTTTAAATAAATATCATTGTCATTTAAGTAAATCATCAATGTCCTTGACGATGTGCATAGAATAAAATTATTTTCATTATACTATAATAATTCACATAAAACTATGCAAATTTTATAATATACATTTTCTTGATTACAATGAAATAATAAATGTATTTCTACTTTCGAAATAGGTATGAAAAAGGAATTTAATTATTCGATATTGATACATTCAAGTATTTATAATAAATTATTAAACCTTTTAATCGTTTTATTTTTATTGCACAGAAATTCTATTATTCAAAATAATAATTAATTCATTATTATTGTAAAATAATAATTCACACGTTATCGTGTATATAGTAATTATGTTTACATTTTTCTATCTTTAATTTTATTTGTTAATAGAACTATTAATTATTTTAGCAATAACATTTAATGTACATTTAACAGATAATTATATGGATAGAAAATTATTATTCTTGCATTGCGAGTATTGAAGTCGACTCCAAATAATTCAAGACCAGAAAGATAGTAAATTAATTACGGTTTGTCGAACTTCAAATTATACAGAGTGCTGAAAAATGATCACTTAACTATCTCTTTTGTTTTTAATGTCATGGAAAATGTTCTGAATACAATATAAACAGTTTTTAAAGACGAATTTTATGAAAAAAAAAGTTTTGTATTTTTTCTAAATGTTTCTCAAGCTTATCGACATCGTTTTATGTAGGAAGTGTGTATTTCATTCTTTTAGAAAATATTATTCAGTGAACGTACTGGCCAAATTATAGATTCAGCATTTTTTGACAAGTTTTCCGTGAATAATAAGCTGAGCAACCATCGTGTTGATATCACAATTAGTACACATCTAATGATTTTTGTCTTACAATTTCATCGCATCTTTAGTAACCAATCATCTGAAAATTATGATTTAGGCATATTCAAAAGGTAATTTTTTCGCCTGCTGGAGCCTACAAAAAAATACATGTTTTTTAATGAAAAGTGTTGATGCTTTTGAAAAAAAAAAAAAAAAATAGAAAGATCCATGATTAGACTGCTGATTTTTATGTATTTATGTAAAATTTAAAAATTCAATAATGCACAGAATGTAAATATACAAAATATTATAAAACATTTTGAAATTAAAATAAGTCTCTAAACATTTGAAATTAAAATAAGTCTTTAAACTCAATTTCTATAATTGGATGCAGAAAAATGCGAATTTGCATAAAAATCTACAGTCTATCTATTGCGTTAAAAATATTGTCCATAATATTAAAAATAAAAAAGAAAAGCTAGGTCAACTCCTTCAGCTAAGACACCCCGTAGAACAATTCGCTCACTCCGTAGGGGTGAGTAATGTAATGTCGCGACTCTTGGCGCCATGATAGTGCGACCCAAATAATAACTACACAGAACATGCGTGTATTTGAAAACGAGACATTGGAAATGTACGCTCGTTTATAAACATTCTCACGGTACGCAAGCTCCGTCCATTGGTTTATTAGAGTTATGTGCGACAGTAGAAAACGTTGCGTCAGTTACGGCGTCATAAAGGCGTCTACCAGGCGAAAATAGATTATTTACTTCTTCTGGAGAACAAACAATCGTTGAATTGAAATGCACTATAATCTAAAAGAATGGAATATTTTTCTAAGGAAATACATGCATTATACATATACACTGGAAAATAATAGAAGATTTTATTCATATACGATTTATTTTCAAGAATAATTATTCCAATCTTTTCTTGATTTACATTTATTTGTACGTGATATTTACTTTTCGGTTACGATGAAGTGTTTCCTTTGACAGGTTTTTCACTTTCGCAATTTCAAATTTTTTCAATCATATGAAATATACAAAAATACGGAATTTAACATACTTAAACTAATTGATGAATAGGTACATAAGTGTTATAATAAATAGAATGGTGTGCAAATATTTTTTGTAGCCACTACGATGACAGTAATTTAATTTAATAATTACTTAAATAGCTATAAAATAAGTACTTTTCACTCTTATCGTTATCACTCTTATTATCGTTATTAAATTTAGTAAACAAAAAATTGTTTAATAATAATGTCACATATGTTTTAAAAACATTTTTACTTGAGCTTCTTAATCGTGAATATATCTCACACTTGCATAAAAAGTGAGACAACTTAGAAATGCGGTTTTTGAATCATTACTATGATACGCTTCTTCTGGAGCAATTATGAAAATTTTATTCATTTATATGTTATTATATTCTGTACATGTAGCTTATTGTGATGAAAAGTACATTATTTTGAATTACCGTTTCTTTTTGTTTTGATAAACAAACTCATATCTAATTATATTTAAAATCTATTTCGTTATTCTTTTCCTGGAAGATATACACATGCAATCAGTTGTAAAAGTTGACATTAGTTAAATTTCAAATATTTAAAGAAAAAGAAGAGTCTTGGATATTTTTTTAATTAACCTTAATTAATTTATTAGTTAAAATTAGACTATTTCCAAAATATTGACTAATTTTGGCTATGTAAAGTATTGAAATGTTTTTTATTTTCGTTTAAAATAAAAATAAGAATCTCCATATAATTACCATGTATGGAGTAAAGCAAATAAAATTTATTTTTTGATTGTAATTAAAATAATAATAAGAACATTTTGTACACTTTTATATACTTGTGTATTGTTATACTAGATTTATACTAATCGATTATATTTATATATTTATGTTTTGTATTATATAATATAAATTAAATAATAATATCTATTCATGTTTTGTTTAATAAATAAATATATCGTCCTTACAGAATCAAAATAATGTTTAACTAACAAATAAATTAGTTCCTATGAAATGTTTAATATTCTTACTCTTCTACAAACATTTGTGATATTTGTAGATTTTTGTGACTACTTTTTCAAGTTATGTCATTGCAAGTGCAAAATATATCAATTTAATAATAAAAAAGCAACGAATTATTTTGATTCTTAAGTAATAAAGTTTCTTATTAGAACAAAAAAAGATGAAATAAACAACCGTTATTTTATTTTGCAAATATTAATTCAAACATGTATGAAATATGCCAAATATTATTGAGAAGAGACATATAAAAATATTCAATAACTAGCACAATCGCTAAAACGAAGGATCGTGAGAGAATAATGAAAAAAAGTGAAATGAAATGAAAATGAAAAGTGAATTTGCAGAGTGCAATTTATAGAAAAAAAAAGTTAAAATGTTTTAATATCTTATTTATTCAACAGATAAAAAATTTGTAGATATTTTTAATTTACAAAATTTAAGAGAAGTAACTTTATCTTGAGTCTATATCAAATAAATCATTTGCAAATAATCTTTTGTTTAGATTAATTTATTGAAATAAAATAACAAATAATCTCAAGGTGAAATTTATAAACTAAACTATAACTAAAATTAGAATTATTTGAAGTAACAGATATAAAGTACAAAATAAAATGAAAAAAATTTTTTTTATAATTAAATGGTTAAATAATTTAAAGAAAAATCATTTATTTATTCAAATATAGTACCAAAGATAAGATCGAGTCAAATAAGATAATACATTATTTAAGTAATCATTTTTCAAATAATGCCCATGCTTGTTATGAACTCTTGCTGATTGAATCTGTTTTTTTTATTTGGATCTAAATTCTTCACTAGTAGAGGACTCTTGTTATATGAATTCCAATTATATAAATTATTGTTTATATAAAGTTCATCCATAAGTTAATATAAACGGAATTGAACTGTAATTTTATTTAAAATTATTTCTACAACAATAAAATTTTTATTATAAGTAGTTGTTTTTTTACAGATAAGAATTTAAGATGCTACATGTGTGTTTCGACAAAGAATCCTGGCTGTGAAATAGACCCTCAAGCACACAATATTCAACTTGTGGAATGTACTTTAAATTCGATGCTGGATTGGAAACATAATATTCAACAACACACTATGTTAAGGTCGATAGCTCCAATTTTCGACGTTGACGATTCACAACATCATCTATCTGTTGTTCCAATGATGGCCTGTGCTAAAATGATTATGCGGGGTAAATTATTTAAACTATAGAATACTTAGTTTACCAGGTGAATGCACGAATACGAGAGGGAGAATGATAAACGAACATTTGTTGCTTTATATTTTCGCCATTATTTTTACATTTAAATGTTAAAATTATTATTTAAATTTTTTATATATAGATACTTATTCTATTATTTTCTTCTACTATTATTCTATTTCTTATTATTTTTTATTTTTATTACATTCTATTACTTATTATTTTTATTTTTATTATATTTTTATTATACAAAGAAATTTCATTTAAATTGATTCATTTGAAAATCTGTCAAACTATTGGTAATAAAAAGATTGAACGATTTCAGAAGGCATATCATATAAAAAACAAGGAAATACGATCAATAATGTTCAAATTTTTATCTTTTATATTTTATATAATATTTTTATCTTTTATATATTTTATATAAAAATTGAAGTAAACTATTTCTTAAACAAATAATTCGACGTATATAAGTAATACTTTTTGAACTGCATCAATTAGTGAATTTAAAAACATATGATTCCATTTGAAACATTAAAATTGACTTTCAACCTCTACATGTCCACCTACAGAAAAGTTATGTGATGAAACTTTGTTTAAAAAATTTTTTTCTATCATCGATAATTGAGTAAATGTCTAAATGAATTTACTTATTTAAGACATCTCGAATATACTATTTTTATTTTATTTCTATCATATCACACACTTGCGACGAAAGTAACTTGCAACTCAAAAAGATAAATTTTCCGAAAAAAAGTGAAAAATAGTTTCTGATCACTATACACTAAAGATCATTGTTTATAGTGTTAATCAAGATGAAATTCATAACAGAACACATTTATAGAATGTTTATGGAATACATAAATAAAAAAAACCGAAATAATTGCTTTCTATTGCTTTAATTATGAAGAATAGGGTTTTCATAATTGATCAAGAAATGTCTCTACAACATTCTCATAGTGCTGATTTGAAAATCATATTTTTCGAATTGTGGCACTTTCGTCGCTGGTGTGCGATATTATTCAATAATCAATATTAGGCCTAAAGTAGACGAGGGATTTGCGACAAATTCACCAGTTTACGTGTCCATTTTTTTTTTTTTTTGCAATTCATACTAACGTTTTGCGTTAATTTGCCATCAAGTTTTGCATTCATTTATCCAAAAAAACATTACGTTCAAAATACCGCAAACGGGTTGTCTGAATTGATCTATATAAAATTGCTTGGTATTGCGACTGTTTATTCGCGGTCAAACAATATCTGCGTCTATTTTAGTGGATATACTGCCTGCCTGGCTGATACTAGAATTTTCGTGTAAATTGCTTCAATATTGCAGTAGCATTATTGCACCGCACCAGTGCATCGCACAGCTAATGGGATTTCAGAACAAAAATCATATTTCAGATTTTTATAATTTATCCAACCATATTTTGATAAATCAGTGTTTATTTGATAGATTGAAACTTTTTTTTATAAATAATCAGTATAATTAAATCGTAGCGAATTAAATATTATAATTTTAACAATTATTACAACAACTGTTATTATATTTATTATCGTATTACTAAAAATGTGTTATTATAGTCTTTTTTTGCTGTTTTGCAGACAATGTGCTATTCAGTCAATAGAAATTATGAATAGAAATTATATTTTGGGTTTCAATTATTTGTTTATACATATTTTAAAAAATTATTGTATTTTGAGTTTTTCTTGTATGTAGTTAATGAAACTATGAAATTTAAAAAAACTTCCCTTTTTTTCTTCTTTGAAAATCATATATATGTTGAAAATGGATTTGTTCGTAATAGGTCGTCGCTGGAAAAGAAATTATTAAAAATTAAGAAACAAGTGGGGGCTAATTTTTGCATCATCTTTTTCATAATATATATACGCATGTTTTCACCAAATCATGGAACAATTTTAAGAAGTATTTTTTAAAAGCTTAATTAAATTGATCAAAAGCGTTCAAACTTGACCTCAAAAGAAAATGAAAAAAAAAAAAAAAACAAGAAAATATTAAAATGACAAGTATTTAGCTTCAATAACACAGTTTATATGACTAAAAAATTTTTACTTTTATGAAACAGGCTAGGTTAATTATTGGAAAGTAAACTTCAACAGAAACTTTTAACTCGCAAAGTATTTAAACATAGCTAATACTTGTTTGTTGGTTTTAACAACATAATTTACATTTCTAATACATATTTAGAAGCATTCCTATAAAGCTCTTAAATGCCAACATAGAAGTTGATTTTTTTTTTATTTTTGTCCATTGAACAACATACGAATTTGTCGCAAATCTTATCTACACCAGGCTTTGATTATCGTTTATCTATAAGCAAATGTAAGAAAAGGAATTTTTATTTATTTATTTTAATAGCTAATAATCAAAGTGTCACAGTAAGAAATTGCCAAGTAGCAAAGACAGAGAACATTGATCCATGCAAAACGATGGAAGGGATGTTAGCTGCCAATAATTACAAACTGGAATTCTGTGAATTGTGCACGGAGGACGCTTGCAACAGTTCGATTGCAATTTCGCCAAAAATTTTCCTCACGCTGTTGTCCGTTCTAGGAGTTCTAGTTCTGGGCTATTCTTATAACAACGCGTAACCTTTATAATATATGAAGTTGCGGAGTGTTGATTGCAATCATCCTCAGAGACATGTTATTCGTTAATCGATAGCGTATTCTAAAACTTGAAAACACACATGCGTATGTATATACATTGTTCATAAATATTCCACGTTATGCCGTGAGTATGAATCATATAATGGATACCTGCGGCATGAACTAAGAAAGAGAAAACAAATTTGAAATTCAGTGTTGTTAGATCAATCTCTGGGAATAACGAATAAATTATTTTTCCGTGTATTTCTTAATCTTTTTATACAATTTTTATTTATACTTTTCGTACGAAACAGGTAATTTCCTATTTCGTATAGTTGAAGCATGAATTGGCTAGAATAAATTGTTCAGCAGATTTTATAACATCGAATTCGAGAAGTTCATGTCTATACTTGTTATATTTAACAACTAAAAAAACATTATAGTGATTGTATTGATGATGGTATGTGTGTCATAAATATTCGAATGTTTATTGTATTTATCAAATTGCATTTGCGATTCAATTCATTGAGCGCGCAACATATAAATATATGTTATATACTTATATTATATAAACTTAGAAGAAGCTTATAAAACATGAAATTTTGGCCAATGTTTATATCATAGAACGCTATTAGCTTCATAAGATCGAATATAATTGAAAATGATATTATTGAAAATTGTCATGAGCAATAAATAAATATATATATATATATATATATATATATATATATATATATATAGAGAGAGAGAGAGAGAGAGAGAGAGAAATACTGTCTTGTCATTAAAAATTCAATTTGTAGAAAAATTAAAGATACACCAGAAATAAAAATTTTGATCTCTATACATTGAAAAATGTAGAGCAAAATGATAACACTGAGAAGAAACATAAAAGAAGCCAAATATAATATTCATACACCGTTTATTACAACATTTTTAAAATAACCTTTAATTTAAAGTACAGCAACCAAAAACTTCAATGCACTAATTAACTTCTTATTTAACTGAATTTTAGGGTACATAAAAATATGTAAAGTAAGTATGTTTTATTATTGATATATTATACTTGTTTGTGCACTTCAATTCTAAAAAAAAAAGAATTGGAAAATATATAACTAAAAAATGTCTAACAATATAATTAATTTCTAAAATTTTTTAATGATATTAATTTTATGATGACTATTCAATTATTTGATCCAACAACAAGCAAAATATTGTTGCTTAATAATTTCAATATTTATAAATTAGTATATGCACAAAGAAAATTGTATATTTCATACTTCGTTCAACATCTGCATATGTTTGCTACAATCAGCGAATTTTATTATCATAGATAAGATAACAGGTAAAAAGATTTGCATCCTACATAACTCTCAAGGTAGAACCAACATGGCTGGACAAGTAAGCTTGCCGATAATAATCATTCTCATAAATTTGGGTAAGTAATTTTTAATATTATTTTTAGACAAGTGTTAAATTCAGATGACAATCAATTAAATTTAGTATTATACAATTAACAAATACTAGAATAATATTAATATAATATAACAACAAATTTTGTAGTCAAGCATTATTATAAATACTAATTGAAAAAAAATTGAAAAAATCCTTTCAACATAACGAGCGAACAAAAAATTGAAAGTTCATTATAATTTAATGAACAATTGTAAATATTATTTACTTTTGTTCTAAAAGATAAGAATTTTCTAAAATTATCTGATAAAAACTTTTCTGTAATTTCTTTATGTGCTTATATAATAATGTGTACCAGTTAACAGTTAGATATATTTAAGTGAAATTTACGGAGATTTAGAACAAAGTAAAAGTTAAGTATTTAATTTAAGTTAGAAAAATAATCCATAGGATTAATCAGTGTAATTTTGTCAGTGTAAATATATACGTAAATCTATATGTAATTTTGTCAGTGTAAATATATACGTAAATCTGTATGTTTTTGAAAATATGAAAATGAATCCTGTTTAACAAACACTTATAGTCAAATATATTAACATATTTGATATATTATATTATATTATAATAAATCTTTCATATATATATACCTATACCTTTTAATACTTATCTAGGCCTACATTTATTTTCGTTAATTTTCGTGAATTTTATAAATCATTGTTACTTATTACTTTATCTATTAGTATGATCCATAATTTCTAGAAAAATGTATAAATTTATTCTACAGTTAGGAATTATTAATTATTTGACTACGGAATATTTCTATATCGTTCTTTTTAATGGCATGAGAGGAAAAATTTATAATTTATTTATAATTTTAAAGTTCTTATTATAGTTTAAAAATTTACAAAAAAAAATTAATGCTGTATTTAATAAGATATTTATTAGAATGGCTATGATTTTTCTCAAGATAACTATATATTTTTAATTATATCTATTTCTAATTATTCTCTATTAACTAAATTTAGTATGATAACAATATATCATATTATGATTTTCAAATATCTTCGTAAATTATATATAGTCGATTGGAATGTATACGTTTGAATAGACTACTTATGAGAAAAATTTCAGTCAAAAAAATAATAATGAAACTGATCACTCAACATAAAATTCAAGATAATTGTTTCATCTTATAAGAGAAAATATATACTAAAAGTGACGGAGTAACGAGAGAGGAAATAGTTGGAGAAAGGGAATTGATATTATAACTGAACTAAATAACTAATATAATAATTAATTGAAATATAGGAGAATTTATACCAAAAATTTAATCTTAGCATGAAATATTAGAAAGATAAAGTAAAACAATATTATTCAATGTTCATATAAAAACTATTGAGAATTAACACTAGTAGCAAGCGAAATTTGAAATTAACAGTAAGAGATATGTTAAATACAAAGTAAATATATTACTACATAAAATAATCTGATCACTTTAGTAGTAAAAAGCATAACTGATGCATAATGATGAAAGATTGTCGATATTTTAAACTGTTGTAATTTTGTAAAAATTAATTTCATATAAAATTAATTTAAAAATTAATCTCATTTAATCTTATTTAAAAACTTTATTTTGACAAAATATTTTAAACTGTTATAACTCTGTAAAAATTAATCTCATTTAAAGCATAAAAACTCTATTTTAACAAAATATTTTAACATTGTATGTATTTTAACACAGTATGTAAATATTATACGTTGTATGTGCACTTACATATATATCGAGAAAATAAAAAATACTTTATTCTCGAAAATTGCAAAAATTTAAACGTCTCTAAAATTGTTTTCATGATATTATTATTATCCATAATAATAATATGTAATTACATGTAGAAAACATATTGAATATTATTATTATAATTATTTAACAATAATTATTATTAAAATTATAAAAAATTAATTTAGAAATATGGTTTAATAATGTATATTAATAATAATAATTAAATTAATTAGTTAAAAAATTTATTTATTATTTATTAAAACAAGTTATTGAAAGATTAATGACTTTGACATTTCGATAAATATGATCTTGAGAAAAATTGTTTTCTTTGATATTCTTAATTATCAAAAAATAATAGGATAGTTAAAGGTCATCAATCGTATATATCGTTCACACCATATACATACATATATAAGCACATACCGAAGCATCATGCTATAGAAGCAATTCCTGGAATTATTAGAGATAATAACAGTCAGCAAAATAGAATTCTGGTCAATTAACAAGGTATTATCTCGAGTAATTAACAAAGCAATACTGTAGTAATTAATCTCTCACTACTTATAATAGTATAAGCTCGAGTAGAAAAAAATAAATGTTATGATGAGAAAAAGGTACTTTGTAGAAATTTACAAATTTTTTCCAAAAATTTAAAAAACTTTAAAACATAGACAAAATTATTTTATGAAAGGAACAATATATACATTTGTATAAAAGAAAATAGTATTCAATTGAAGTAAATGTCATTTACAATTGTGTGTAAAAATTACTGTAATGTATACTATGATAAATAACTATAGATAGATACTACAATAGATAGAAAAGTGAATTTTTTCTTCTGTGTATTTGAGTGATTTTGCAAATTATCATGAAATAAACTGAAATTACTGATTAATGAAAAATCGAAATACATAGAATAAATATTTCCCAATAATAATATATAGGTAATACTAATATATATTAATAATATATATCGAGTGTTCTATATCTCCCAGGGCAAATATCTTCTCTGAGGACGAAACGTATGAAAAATATTTGGAATAAAAATTGTATAGAATTTATTTGAACTTGCGATAACCTTGAGAAAAACTGCAAAGTCAACATTGAATTTTTAAATTGAAACTTATATTATTATAGCTGACATTAAGACATTTTCGTCTAAATAACAAAAAAATAAAATACTATCTATTGCATGTATATTTATTTTTTGCATATATCCTTTCCAAGATATAAACTTTTAAAGTTGTTATTAGCATTAGTTAATTATGTCATGTTATATATTGTGTTATAATTTTAATCAATAATTAACTTATTAATTTGTTTTTTGACATGATCATAAAAAAAATTTTGTTAGTCTTCATGCAGCAATTTTATTAATTAAAAATAACATGTCTCTTTTTCCTTTTCTCCAAAATATAAGTGATTATTTTCAAAAGTGACGTTTCAAAGATGATAAAAAATAAAGTAGGTACGTATATGTAAATTTTCTTAAAACTGCAACTTATAAAAAATAATTGTACGTATGTAATAATACGTATGTAAGATATGACTATAATATTTATTAATACTTTGTGCATGGATGTGCAAATAGTGATAATTTATGATTCTTTTAACATGTAATGATTTGTGATAATTAATAATTTACACTATATTTTTTTAACCTCTAAGTTTTCAATTCTTTTCACGTTTACTTTAATTTTAACATTTAACTATTTTACAGAATACGTGAAAGGAGAGAACCTATGGTGTTACCAATGCAATACCAATCTAAGAAGCGGTCATACAAGAGAATGCAACGATCCTTACATTCCAGCACCTTATTCTGACTTAGTTCTCTGTCCTCAAAACGAGTCGCAACATTGTCTTAAAAGCATCATCGACTGTGCGTATAAAAGTGCTTATATTCAGTGGTAAATTACTCTTGCGTGCGCCAACCTTCATTACGTACACGCATCCCATACTTGCACATACGTATATATATCTACATATATACATATCTATACAATACATACATACCTTGTATTAATGTGCTTATATTAACGTTTATTACATTCGCGCACGCTGCCACATATTAAACAGCGAATACTTTAGTCTAAACATTACATATATAACATTTGCAGACACATATGAAATATTTATTTACATAAATAAAGGATATCTTCATTTTCTTCTTTTCTCTTTTTTTTATAAAACGATATTTTTTTATAAACAATACCAGTATTTTATTAGTAAAAATGTCTATAAGAAAATCTATAAAAGAAAAAATGTTATACAAATATTATGTTTACGAATGTTAAGAGAAAGAGAAAGGATGTTATACAAATGTAGACTTAAATCTTTACGTAATATTCTATGCAAATTCGTAACAAAAATACGAAATGTTAAATGCGTCTCAATACTTCGAGTAATGAATCTACATACTAAAATAATTAAAAGACGTTTATTATTGAATACTTTTATTTATTATTAAAAGATATTAATCTTAAAATTACTTAAAATTATCAAAAATCTAAAAATTTAAAAAGTTTAAAACCAAATGAGAAGTATAAAAGTGGTTCATAATTGATCGTACAATTTCATATAGAACGATTTTACGAATATACGATATTACAAAAAAATAAGTCGAAAAAAGAGAATAAAATTTTTTTGTCTAATACTTCGTTTCTGAGAAAGCCAATTCTAAAGTCTTACCTAGTATACTGTATATTTAAATAAGATTTGATTTACCAAATCTCGAAATATATGTTTTTATTTTTTCAGAGAATACACAATAAAACAAAATATTCACGGGTGATAAATTTTACTATTTTGAAAATTGTTGAAAATGTTTTTCATCATGTTGAATACAAATAGATTTAACATAAAGTCACTAATATCTTTTTCTATTCTAAAGAAAAAGTCTGTCACATTGTTATTTTTTAATAAAGCATTAGTGAGTTTATATTTATATAGAATCTTTTTTATTCTTATACTCACAGAAAATACTAGTATCTTTTTACGGAAAAACTGGAACATTCTATCTTATTATTACGTTTTCGCACCGGTAACTGCGTCAACGAATGTAACAAATATTTACAGGTGGCGCCATCAATAAAGAAGTGGTCGTACTGTGAACTCGAAATAGAATGTACATATATATACCTACATAAAAAAATAAAAAAAACTGCATATATATTTATTATATAAATTTTGCTCTATATAAGAATATATAAGAAGATACAACAATATATCTTCTCAAAAATCAATACAGATATATAATTTATGATTATAACTAATTCTTTTCTTTTCCTTTGAACTGGATGATTTATTATTTGCAACGAATTTTTTTGTAGTCAAAGGATTTCAAACACATTAATTTATTACATATATAAGATGATATAAGATACAGATAATTTTTATTAGTTGTAACAATATTTATTTGAAATATTTTTTATTCAAGAGGAACTACAAAATTATTATATGTATTCTATAAATATTTATTATTTAATTAATTATTTAAATTATTTTAAAATAATGATTTGATTTTATTTTTGTGATTTAATAAATTATTAAAGCATAATAAAAATTATTTTTATATCAAAGGGAAGAATAAAAATAAATACATAGGAAATATTGTTAAATGTAATATAAGTGATGTACTATATATGTGATGTACTTAATAAGTGTTTAAAAATTCAAGAATATTATTTTGAATATTAATAAAGTGATATTCAACTAAAAAAGTGAATTTTGTAATTATGCAGAATAAAGAAATATCAAAAGCAATAAAGTTATTATCTATAGATAAAAATAACATTTTATTAGAAAGAAAAAAAATTTATAAACAAGAGTCTTTTCTCTTTTTCGTAAGATCTAATCTTTCACATAATTTATTTAGAAAAAGAATTAACATCCATATCTTTAATGGTTCCAGAAAAAATACTTTATTTGATTCGTTCCGTATATCGTGTTTTTAATCATAATTATGAAGATTGTGAATAGATTTATGAAGAAATCGAATAAGAATATCACGCAATCATATTTAATATAGGTATATTTTGCAAATAGTACAAATCTTCTACATTTTTCAAGAATATATCCACTTTTCGATGAATTATTTATTAACTGCAATATAAAATGTTTTAATTTAAAATTGATTGTTATATTATAATACCATCATGATAGATATCTAATTGTTACATGTACAATGAACATGCTTTCTAATAGAAAATTGTTTTTTAATATTGAAACAACATTCAGAAACCAAATTGGAAAGTTAAAAGGTTTACAAAAAATTCAGTTAAATTTAATTAAACCTAAATATACTTTAAATATAATTCATTGATACTAATCAACTTTAATATAAATAAAAAAAGATAAATCCATAGATTATAGACTAGAATTCATATATGGCCATAAAATTGATTAGTATCCTTGTTATTAAATCGTGCGTGTCATTAAATTGCATGTAGAGAACATGTATACTTAATAGTAATCATAATAGTAAATCGTTACTTAATTAAATTAATTATTAGAATATAAGCATTAGTATTGAAAGTATATTAGTACTTTTATACTAATAGTATTAATAACAGTGGTAAAAATATTTTTGCATTATATCTTGAAAACTTAAGATCAAATGCTAACACGTGTAAGGAAAAATTATTCAGAATAATAACCTTGATGACATATTTCAAGATCGGCATGGTGCACCTAATTCCAAATAATTACCGATCATTAAACAATAATCAAACATTAAACATTAATAATATAAATGAAAAAACGTTGCTTTTCAAATTATCACATTAGTTTTCATCTAATTTAGTTTCACGTTTCTGTAATTATGTGTAACGCTACTTTGAAACTAGTGACTATACAAACTATTTTCTTAATGATGTAGATGGGGACGTGTTGGTGACAGTGCGAGGTTGCGTATTGTCAAGAGAAATCGATGGATACTGCCAACCAGAGAAACATTTTCCGGGATCTAGCGTTGCATGTTCTTTCTGCAAAAATTACGCTTGTAACAATCAAAATTCTATTCATATATTCTTTTTACGTAATTTAGTATTTATATTTGCTTTGATTGGTGTAATATTGTATTTACAGTAATATTTATTTTATGTCTTATTTAATTCCTAAGCATTTCAATCACGAAATATTAAATTACTGTTAGGAATTGAATAAAACTGTTAACTGTTATAAATATAGGTTATTTGTTGAACTTTTAATTTTTAAATCATTTCTTTTCTGTTTCAAATTAACTTTATACATTAATATTTAATTAATATTTAAAAGAGATATTGTTTCCCAAACTTTCCTATGTTTTATATACAAATATTTACATATAAATAAAACTATGGAACGATTCATGTTTCAAATTCAGACACTATAACATTTTACAATCTATTTGTTATAACTTTTACTTTTTTAGAGCAGAATAAATATAAATATATAAGAAAACAGATTCGAGAAGATAAATTTGTACAAAAAAACTATATTTTATAACAGTCTTCTTGAAACAGAAAAGATATTAGTCAGAAAATTACAATTATTTCGTTATTGAAAATTTTTTAATTTTATTTGATCCTTACAACATATAAAATAATCAATTCTACAGACACATAAAATGTTTCAGAATTTTGAAGTAGAATGTATAGTTAAATTTGTCTTCTTCAAATTATGTAGTTATATTTGAAGGAGAAAAAAATTTCATGTATTTAATTTTCTCCTTTTAGTGTATCTATAATTAATATAAGGCATACTCATAAATAATGTCGTTTTTTGATACTGTACAAAATTTTATTTTATTTAAGAGTTAATACAGTTTTAATCTATAATATATCCACTGTTATTGATGAATTAATCTTCGCCCATCTCTTTGACAAACTTTCTATTCTGTTTTTGTAAAATGAAGATGATTTTGAAGTAAAATATTCTTTGAGTGCAGTTTTGATAGCTGCAGGAAATTTTTTTTCCACAAAGCAAATGTTCCATAGATCTGAAAAGATGGTAATCTGATGGTGCAGCATCAGATATCAGCAATACAGTGGGTAAGGGAGTACTTCTCAGCTTAACTGCTTGATTTTTTTGGGGAAGGGGAGAGGGGTGATTCTGGCACTATGAGAGCTTCCATTGTCATGCTAGAGAATAACATCTTTCCTGATTAATCAGGCTTGGATGTTTCTAAAAAATAGCCATATTTAGTCCATCAAACTGAGCACAATTATATTCAATAGTTATGGTTTCATTAGGATTCAAAACCTCAGTGAATGATTCTTGTGAAATCCTACCATACTGACAGTAACACTTTTTTAAACAGAAGATCTGGTTTTGGAGTGGGCAAAGATGGTTGCCTTGGTATCAACCATTGTTCTTTCTTATGTGGATTACTCTATAGAATCCACTTTTCATTTCCAGTAACAATTTGTCTAAGAAAAGGATCTTTGTCTAACTTGGACAGAAGTGCACTACAGATGGTTACATGTTAAATGATTTTGTTTTTAACTGGAAGTTGATGAGGCACCCACATTCCTTCTCTTTGCACTTTGTTCAGTTGTTTTAAACTGTTGTATTGTGGACCATGAAATTTTAAGCTTCGTGACTAATTCTGAATGGTTTGTTTGGGACCAGCTTCAATTTCAGCCAATAAATCTTTATCAAACTCAACGTCTTCCAGATTTTGTACTGTCAAAAAGATTGAAATCATTGTTCTTAAATTTTTTAAACCAATGCTGACATGTTTTGGTATCCAAGATACTAGAATAAACAGCGTTTATAATGGCATTTGTGGCATTATTCTTTCAAAACTCACAAAGCTTTCAAATGTTTAATATGGAATTTATCCACTTTGCTCTTTCATTTTTACAGAGTTCACTCAAATTTTTTTCAAAATTTAACAATAAGCACTAAATGTCAATATATTTAACTAAAATATAGGTTATGTTAATTAAATTTGAAAAACCGACATTACTTATGGATATTCCTTATATTTAAGAATAAATGCAAATAATAATTCTTCGCCAATATTTAATGTTTAAAAAATAATTATGTAGAGATGATTGAAGTGCATCTTTACATTGCATTTTTTTTTTTTAATAAAAGCGGCATTGAAGTTGCGGTGTTGAAGTTATTTGTTCTATACTTACAATTAATGATACAATTTATGACACATGCTATTAGATAGGTGCACATGAAATGCACACTTGAAGTTTAAATCTGACGAGCCAATTTGATCAGTTATTAAATTTCATCTTATCGTTCTTTAATACTTAAATTGAAAAACAGTACAATTATCATAAATTACATATGTTCAATATCACAAACATTTATAATTAAATATTGGTCAGCACGAGCAATCAGATTATTTGTTTAATTTTCTAATACAAAAAGAAATATCATGAAATTCTATATCACCTAAATAATTTTTTAACGTGAAAATTATTTAAAATACATCTGTAACAATTTTATTCCAAGAATTTTTCAGTTTTAAACCTGAATTCTTATAAATTTAGAATAACATAGTGAAAATGATATAATATCAGATTAATATAATTTACACAGATAGTATACTATATAATATATGAGATATATATAATATATAATATATGAATATATATCAATAGATATATAAGAAAATATATAAGATATATGAATATCTAATATAATATAATATAATATAATATAAATGGATAGTATTATGTGATATATCTTGATTAAATACATTGTATGCAGAAATTATATGCTATTACAGTATCTCTTGAAAAAACATCCATTATATTAATAAGCCAGTATATTCAATGGAATCATGTTTAGTATTATACATATGTTTAAGACTCTATTCATAATGTGCATTGATGTTTTGCTAAATATATTTGCGATAAACGATTTATATTTCTTACTATTTATACTTAAACATACTATTTATACTTAAACATATTTGTAGTTTGATATTAATATTTGCTTCACATTATAGTATATAATAATGAAGTTTGAAAAACTTTTACAAAATACATACGATTCGTAAATGCGAAAATTCATAAATTACTATGGTAAATATTCAAAATCGTATTGTATCTGTGAATCTTTCTGTATTTGTGAATCTACCGAAGAAAAGAAAATATTCAATATTTATCGATAATAAAATTTTTAAATTGTATGTATATAATTATCAATATATTAATATATATTCTTAATATATTCTTTGGTGTACAAAATATTATTTAATTTTTTCAGTTTTAAAACTTACATAGTACTTGTCACAAAACTTTTATTTATCTACGTGTTTTACGTTATTTTGAAATAATAATCCCAATCGCAATAGTTTATAATATTTGCATCATCTTACTAATGATATAGTCAAGTAACAAAATTACTATAGCATTAACGATAAACTTCTTTTATCATATATTTTATGTATTTATAATGTTTTGTATAAAGAATTTTTATATAACTTTATGAAGATTTTGAAACATTTTTATATTTGTAAAAAGATGTTACAGAAACTTATGTCTATTTCATTTTTCCTACTCTATGAGTAAGTTTCCCAAATAACAAATATGCATAAGAAATCACTTTTTCTTTGGCTTTTATATTGTATGCATTTTGTTAATGAAAGAGAAGATGTTGATTGACCGGAAAAGGCTGTTGGCTTTCAAGTCAGAAATTAAATGGTCTTATGAATGAATAGGGAGACAGTCCAGTCGATGTAACCTTTGTATCGATGATAGTAAGTTCTAACCATGTAATACCTACGAAATCATGTATGCGTGGATACACACATATTTACGTATAGACGCATCTGGGTGAAGAGAAGGGTCAAATGCTTGAGTCAATTCGGTAATGTCACGCAGGGTTAAATGGTCTCCTGACCCCTGACAAGTCTTTCTTAACGAGTCGGCAAGTTCACTTTGCAATCCTACCGTTTAACATCTGGAACCAATTCGAGTATGTATTTTTTTTTGTTGGTTCGATAAAATTTGCTAATTTTCAATTTAACTAGAATAAATATTCACATAAAGTTTTCGCAACAAGATTGAAGTCTTTAAATTTAATTTGTTTTTAATTTCAATATATTAAGAATTTCATTTATTCTAATTAATATAATTTAATCACTGATTAAAATTTAACCCTTATTGGATATTGGAAGCTATAATAATTTAGGATTTTACATTACGTATAATTTTGAAATTTTTAATTTGATTTGATTTTATAACTAATTTCTATCAGAAAGAACATAAAATGTAACATAAAATTAAATTTTTGTAATATAATATAGTTATTTCTGACATCAGGATACTATTTAAAGATCAACTAAATAGAACTTAATTAAACTTTATTACTAATTAGAATTTATTTTAATTATTTTAAAGAAATGAAAAGCATAGTGTAAAAAAGAATACATAATATTGTGTTATAAAATATTAAGATTTTTATGAAAAGTAGTGTTGCAATAGAATTTTTGTATGTAATTAAAATTATTATCTTTGTATTTTACTGTGTACTGTGAATTAAGAATAAAGATCTCATTTTTTATACTTATTGGATTCGTCAATTAATAGCATTAAGGCATTATTGCTCTCAAACATTTAATAATAGAAAATATTCAGTTTATTTAATATAATTTGTTCAGATTTTCTTTATCTCAATCTGACAATCAGCAAATTCTAAGCAATTGTGTATTCCAGTTTCCATGGTAAACCTCGAAAGACCCTAGAGAGCGTTTAACAGGTCCGTAATTGTCCTAATGAGTCCAATGAGGGCCCCGAGTAATGTTGTTTTCTCTTTCCTTCTCCCTCCTGCTCTTATACTATAATTACTGTTTCGCCTGTTGTGTTCTGTTAAAAGACTTCTTTAGTTGTTTGTTCTTGACTCCTACTTTGTCGCGGTTGCACGATCCACGGAGGGGTTACAGGATTATTATGTTATTGGACCGGACCATACTAACCGTGTGCCCTGAGAAGCGAGGAAAAACTCGAAGAAGGGAGGGATGAAGGGAGAAGGAGACCGCGTGCATGTTGTCGACTCTCGGCAAAAAGGGGGTGTTGCCTCTTCAGTAACGAAGTGAACACGTTCCGTGACGCTACCAGTTTCTCTCTGTCTATTTCTGGACTCGCATGGTATTGCCTTTAACGTATTAAGCGCTCGTATATTACTCGGTGTCAATTAAATTGAATCGGAAACTATTTAGATCTTGAAAGTAACTGATCAACATGTTCTTCCGAGTAACATGGATGTTGGTCATCTTCGGTCTGGTTGTCTTGGCACAATCGGGTAAGTTGCTTAATAACATGTGGAATAATACGTCTTCGATAATTTGATATATAAATGTTTTATACTATTCTTCAGTTACAATATTCTATTGCAATGGTTTAATAAATTTATGTTGTCACTAGACATTGATAAATTTATGTTATCACAATATTAATAACATCTAAAGTAATACATACATAAATATTTTGACGTAAGTAATATTTTGTATATTTGCACTTTTTTTTAATTTGTATATTGTATAATTGTCTAATAATTTATTGCTATGCTTTCTAAAATTATCTTAGAATAATATATTTTCAATATTTTATTATATAAATAAGTTAATGTTTCGTGTATTGCATTATTCTTTAATTATATATATGATTATCTAGTAATTTATTGTTGTAGTTTAAAATTAAAAAGTAATTTGAAATTAATAAGTAAAATATGAAACTAATACCTATATTTGGGGGAAGAGGAACTAGAAAAGACTTGTACAAATTATAATTTTGAAAAATAAGAAAGGAAGAATAAATGCACTAATTTCTATAAAAAAATCTTTTTTGTGAAAAAATTAAAAATTTTCGAGAAAATTACTGCGTTATCAAGTGAAGTTTGTAAATTAATATTGAATAACAAAGATAATGATTTATTCAGTTAATGGTCAAAATATGTATGTAAAACCTTTATGGTAGAATATTACGTCATTTACTCATTAAATTCAAGCATTACCTTTCTTGTTAGCTCGCTTGTTCTACTTACAACTTTAATTATTGTTTTTGTTTTTTTGTTAACGACCCATTGTTATCGTCTTATCAGATGTATTAAGTCGTCTATCGTTGCTATTTGTTTTTAATATGTCATACTGTGATATCGAAAGTAAAATAAAATTGGAATAGATGTAAAGTATAATATTAATCAGTATCAATTAATAGGTGTATATTTGTACAATAAAATCAATATAAATTAATTAAAACAAAATATTAATATAATATATTAATTATTAATAATATATAATTAATTTATATTAACTGCCATTGTAATGTGTTAATGTTTTGTATATTTGAATTATTCTTTAATTGCATTTGTACATGTGATTCTTTAATAATTTATTGCAATGGTTCAATAAATTTGTATTATTGTTAGAAATAATTTTAATTATTTAAACAGAATGAAACAACAAAGTGAAGTTATGCGCAGTGTTTTATTTTATATTTTATTTTATAGTAAATGACTAAATTATTTATATATACGTATAATTTATAAATATCGATGACAATACAAATTGTGTATAACAATTCCATTTTCATGTACTCCATTATTTACTGCAATAATACATGTATAAAAGGGAGATCAATCAGCAAAACATTTCATAAAATTAGAGGAAAATACCAAAAAAAAAAATCATTTAAATACTATTAAAATTACTAAATTAAAAATTAAGCTATAAATTCGAAAATAGTTCAAGTTTTATTTAATTAAATGTTGTACGGGCATTAAAGATTCATGTTTAAAATTTAATGTGGTAAAAGATGTGACATAGCAAAATCTTTTTAATAATATATTTTAATATATTTAATATACTTATTAGTAATTAATAATACATATATATGTAATAGGTTTAGCTTTACGATGCTGGGATTGCGCTTCCAACACGAACATACTGTGTGGTGATCCACTAAATATCACGGAGCATCAAACATTATTCCATTCGAAAATATGCGAAACTGGATCTTACGAACCGTCAAAACATATATGCCGGAAGATCGTGAGAAGAGGTAAATGATTTGAAAAATGACATATTCTTGTTTATTTTTACTAATATTGTTTTAAAATAATATATTTTTTGCTACAGTTATATAATTTTATAACATAAATGTAATAATATAATTTTCAATTATATTTTCAATTTTAAAAGTAATTTAATTTAGGTACATTTTTGTTTGATATGTGTGTTATTCAGATTTATCGTTATTTTATGTTATTAAATATTTAATTACTTTATATTTAATATTAGAATTATATTAATAAAATACTTCATATTTTTCACACTTCACATTGACATATTCGATGGATCATAGAAAATTTTGTCTTATAATTAATTATTGATATATTTAGCTTAATTTAGATTTTTTCTATGTTCTACATAGATAATTTTTCCTTATTTTACATAAATATATTTCGTAATATATAAAATCACCTCCGTATATTTTGTAATTAACAAATGTGTTTGACCAAAGTAATTAATTTTCTTTCAAAACTAATTCACAACAATGAAATAATTATTCAAATTAATAACTTAATATAGTAGAATTGAAATTTAAAATTTCATAACTTTTATTACAATGTAGCATTACAATAACTATTGATTTACATGTATAAATAAATATTATTTTCTCAACTAAATATACTTTACACACAATTGTGTAATATAATTTCTTGTAACAACCAAACAGTCAGCGGAAATCTTTTTCACACTGAAAATTCATACGGATTCACATTATGAATGTAAACAAATATGATTGCCATATGAACATAAAAAGAATTGTTTGTCCATATATATTTGTACGAATGTGATCATATTTTAAGATATCCTGCTCAGTCATGTATCACTCAATTAAGAATGATTCTCACACGGGATGACGTATACGAATATTGCGTGGAATTAAACATTAGCATAATCCGGTGATCATCGTCTTCAAGTTGATCACTACGATATACCGTGCACTATGAGTCACGGCACATGCTCCTATACCATAATTGCGATAATTGTATGTTGCCAAGGTCAAAACCGCACCCGCGTCAAAGAAAAATCACTTGTTGACGTAGAATCATGAATATTGAAGTTAATCGTATTAACGTGACTGGAATCTTAGGATTGATAACATTCTTACATGTAGATATGGTAAAAGAAAGATTAATAAAATTCGCATAACTCTGTAAAACGCAAAATGAACATATTTATTGGTCATAACGTTTCACAACGACATTTATGAGAAATTTATTGAAAAAGTTATTAAAAGTTATTAAAAAAGTTATTTAAAAAAGAAAGATAAAAAATATATGATTTGTTTTAAAGACTTCATATAATAACAACATCTTTTATATTCTTTATAAAAATTTACAAGATTACAAAATATAAGATTTTTATTATGCAATATTTGTAAGTAATGTAAATTAGGTTTGTAAACTTAAAAAAAAAAAATTTGATTAAAGTATAATAGTTGAGAAAGTAGAATGCATAAAAAATTAATTTGTTCATTTATAATATTTCAAAGTTGAGATCACATCGATTTTGCTAATTACATAAAGAATTTCCTAGTTGTATCTCGTATCATAGATATAAAAATATCATTTTCGCACCATTAAAATCCTTTTCGTATCATAGATATAAAAATATCATTTTCGCACCATTAAAATCCTTTTCGTATCATAGATATAGAAATATCATTTTCGCACCATTAAAGTCCTTTGCTTGTATTAGATTCCAATCTTAAGTATTTTATAAAGAAATCTGATTTCATTTGAATGTGCAGTGTCGTAATTATTTCCGGAAGTTCTTGGTATACGTTGAATCACGCACGTTATATAAGCTGTTGCACTGAATCATTCAAACAATACTTCATTCCAACATAAACACAAAGGGAAACATTAGACATAGCATACTTGGTTATTGTACATACATATGCCAACCGGAAATTATTCATGTGTCTACTATGTTTGTTTCTGCTTAGATTCTGTTATGCAGTACGCAAATGTTACTTCTATATGTACAGCTGGCAATAATTTGCTTTAATATCATCTTGCAATCGGAAACTAATAATTTTGTAATTCCATATTATTTAGAATTGATCAGTATATGGGATGTCTCTTTTCAATCAATCATTGCAAATATTTTCGAAATTGTTAATAATACCGAAACATATTTCAAACAAAAGTTGAATGGTTTCGAGGGGTACATAATTTGATGTATGAGACGAATAAGTTCTATTCTATTCTATTTTAAGTTTAAAAGTTTTTAGAGATCTTTACAATAACTTCAAAAGATGGAAATGTTCATTGATAAGCAAATTCATTACTTCCGTTATCCTGTTCAACAAAGAAAATCATGTATGAAACAATATTGTTGTATTGTAAAAAGTTACATTTCAAAAGGTATAAATACACGTGTTGTAAATTATTACAACTTCCAACTAGTTTTTTCTTCATATGAATAACTCAACACTTTTTTTATAAATATTCACAGGAGTAACACTTAATATTGCATATTAAAAAAATATGGCGTATAAAAGAAAGTTTATGTAAGATTAGTATGTATATATATGTATGTGACAATGAATAACTTTATATTTGACTATGGGAACATATTATGACAATTAGTAATTAAATTTTTTTTAATCAATATTAAACAATCATTGTTATTCTTGTTATTTATTATTCTTATTAAATATAATTCCATTTTGAATACGGATTATCTCATTATATATTGATTATCTGTATGTTTTTATTAAAAATAAAAATTGACTTGTATTTATTGAGTATTCACATATACACATATGTAAAAATTGTACTTTGAAATCATTCAACTTTTATTTAAAATATTTTTCAAAATTATTAATAATTGGTTTAAATGAAATACCTCGTAGGTCATTGTGAAATACTTCGCTACTTTGAAATGATAAAATGCATCTAAACATACTTTGCTTTCATCTTGCTCTTTAAATTGTGTAATTTTTAATTACCAATTTTATTTTAAAATTAAATTATTTAATTATTTTAAAATTAATTATTAATTTTATTTTAATAATTTTAATTATTAATTAGTAATTTCTAATTATTTATTTTAAAGAAATTTGAAGAAATGCACTATTAAATATTAATTGAAAAATATCTGATAACTTTTTTTATTCATCTTTCTATTAATTAAAATGATTTTTTTATAATAGCTATTTAATTCGATTGACTATTTAATTTTTTTTATAATAGCTATTTAATTCGATTGACTATTTAATGTTGACAATTGTGAAGATTAAAATAAAAATAAATTTTTCAACATTTTAAATAAAATGTTCCTATAGTCAAACAATACAATTCGCAATGTGACTTACTGTCGATATTGATGTTCCATCAGAATGTCACTAATTGCTTCTTTGAACAATGATTCATATATCGAGATGATTCAACAATGAAAAAGATATTTTTATTTGTAAAAAATGTTTAGTTAGATTAAATATTTAGTTAAGATTAATATGATTTATCAAATAAATTTATATTTATTTAAAAAAAGAATTAGTTATAAAATTCATGGCTTTATAGTTTAATTGAATTTCTACAATTCTTCGGCGATATTCATAATATTCACAGTAACATTTAAATCATTAATAATTATACTACTAATAGACTAAAATCTATTAAACAAGAATCTCTTTTGCTTACTTGAAAATGTGAATTTTTCAAATTTATTTCATTATAAAATATTCATATGTTTTAATTAATAAGTATACAAATTAAAAAACTATTGATATAATGAATATTTAATCTTGTATTAAACATATAGATTTGTGTAAATAATTTAGAAGAATTCTTACAAATTTAATAATAAAATACAAAATTGTATTTTTGTTTTTCTAATGACTTATATATATTTAAATATAATGTCCTAAAATTTAAATATTAAATATTCAGTTTAATCAGCTAGACTGTTATTTCTTTGAGGTGTGGTAGTACAAAAAAATGTCCCAATTTTAGTGCTTAAACTTACATACCATTCTTAAATCGTGAAATTTTCCAAATTAAAATAATTAAAGTAAAACTGTTTTATCACATTTTATAAACAGAAACAATTTTTGTGTACGTAAGGTCATTTTTTGTTTTAAAATCCTGTGTCTCAAGATATTAAATTAGTTAAATTAGAATTCGAATGAATATTTTTTCTTACAGAAAATGGCGAGCGAGTAGTGATTCGCCAGTGTTCTACTCCTAACGTTGATGAGGTAGACATCGTCGATGGTCCTTGCAGCGGCTCAGTAATTTCAGGTCGAAACGTAATCGAATCCTGCCATATTTGTAGCACTGACCTCTGCAATTCCGCGACAGGCACTTCAATTACGCAATCGCTGTTCATCATTGCGCTAGGCATTGTCAGCTACCGTTCCCTCCAATCGAAATACAATTTCCTTTAACATAGCGAGATTCTAACCGATAAAATAAAATCTATTATTTTTAAACTCAACAATTATTTGAAAGAGCGCCATTTAAATAATCTTGAATTCAAACGTGATTAGTATTTTCGCTAAATATAGTTTTATTGTATTAAATAAAACTTAAATAAATATAAATTGATTGAATATGTAAATTTTATTTTAAAAAGATTATTTTCATGCTCTTCTTATGATTTTTTCGTGCTATAATAACAATTTGGTTAAATTATCAATCATTTGTAAAATTGCTTGTCCTTGAAGAGTAAGACAATTTTAAATCTTATTAGCGTAATAAATGGTGTCATATTGGTTCCACGTAATCGTCCAAGTTTGTTAAGGTTTTATAGTTAGGCGTACCTCATTAGTCGCATACTAAATAGAACGGTTAACATATATTACGGTAGTTGCGTCACTCTGCTGAAAGCTTTACTTAATCTAATGATCTATTTAATTACGATATTTTCGTAAAAAAAAAAAAACAACTACTCTAAATAAAATTATGATATTCTTGTATAATTTGTGTATATAAATTTTTACAGGTGTGACGTGATTGTACAATAAAGAATTATTCATTCGAATTATTTCACAATTACAGCCTGCCACGATTATACTTTCACGTCACGATTAGTAAAATTCTTTAATCATTAATTGAAATATATATATATATATAATTCGTATTCCACGAAAGTCTGTAGATAAATTTTTTTCTTTTGTTTTATTTGGTTTAAGCTTTATCGCTGTTTGTTTTTTCATTCTTGCTTTGCCAATTTGTCTTGCTATGATATTATTTTAAGATGAAAAATAATTAACAAGTGAAAAAAATTAACTTATCAGATCTCCGTCCAATATATAGGATAATACGAAATTTTTCTTTCATTTCGCGTTCGGCGAATGTTTGATTAAGTTAGCATTTTTTATGTGTCACTGAAATTCTATTATTTTATTAGACTTGTAGATTAGACTGCGCTTCTCATTCTGAATAAATTTGCTTTTGTTATTCATCCCCTTTTTTATTGTTAGGATAAAACGTAATCTTTTTATCTCATGTAATTTATAAAAATGATTAAATTTATTGTATCTGAACACTTTTTTATCTAAATCTTTGGTTTGTATGTTTATTTTGTATTTAATATGAAATATTTTTATTTCATATTAAATACAAAATAAACACATATTTCGTCATGATAAATTTAAAAAGACGAAAAATTATATCTTATATCTTATTATCTTATTTTCTTATTTTATTTTCATCCTCTTTTATTCTTTAAAAGATCACAAATTATGCGTTATAATAATTTATGTTATGAAAATAAAAACGTTATTGAATAACGAAACTTTCGTATTTTCTTTAAATGTATTACAATGTATTAATATATAAGTTGTATTAAGACATATTTACTCTAAATAGTAGCATAAGACAAAATGAAATTCTTTAAACTAACCAATTATACAGAATTTATTTATATAATATAAAGATTATTATGTAAGTTGAAATATCAACTTCGTAGATTTTAATACACACAAGTTATCGATGAAATATGTTGCTAAAATGACATCTTTAATAATTCATTTATAAACTGTGAAGGTAAGTTTTAATTTTTTACATAGAATGCACGTCTTCCGTAAAAAAATAATATAAAGTCATACCGTGCTATATGTAATAGTCAGTAATAAGAATATTATTAAATATATTCTTAAAGCCATATGTTATTAATAATAATTCACTTTCTTAAGAATTACAAACATAAGTTTTTACGAAGGTAAGATATAACGTTTTTTTGTAACATATATTAATGTTGCCTAATCTGAATTTAAGTTTAGTTTCCTTGTTTTCTTCATTTAAATATTCCTGTTTATTGCTACACTTAAGTATTACATTACAATTGGTGAATAACGTAAGTTCAAAATGAAGAAAAAAGAATTTATTATAAAAATAGTATTTTATTGATGAGTTTATTTTATTAATAATTATTTTATTTACAAACATTCAAAATAAAAGTTAATTTTCATATCACAAGTAAATAATAGCATTTGATTATTCGTTATGTTACCATTAGTTATTGAAAGAAATTTTTCTTTTAAATTTTGTTATCATAATTACTATTCTTTTACTTTATTTCAATAAAGCTACATTCTGTTCTTAATTTGTTATAAAGTATTACATAAGCCCATTTTTCACAATATTAAGAAAAATAGTTCTTTTGTTATTTTATTTACTGCATGTGTTGTCTACAATAGTTGAAAGTGACTAGATTAAAAGGATATTTTCATTTGAGTTTTTTTTAGGAAGGTCTGTATAATTGTTTATAGCAAGAGGATTTACATATATGTTTAATTATTCTATTTTAATGTGCATTAGATAATTTTGTAAGTTTGTTTTCAACTGTCGGAATTTCTAATGTTCTTAGTGCATTTAGTAGAGTGGATCTTATATCGATTATTGAAATTTTTTAAATATTTGAGCTGTCATGCTTTAAATTTATATTCCATATGTCCAAATTGGTTTTAAATTTTCTTGCTGTAAGCTAATATATGGATTTTCTGGTCTTGTGTTTAATTTTTTATTGTATATGTTTTTTTCAGTTCAACTTTTAGTTTGAATATAGCTCGAGATATTTAATAGAAGTTTCTTGTTAAATTTTGATTGACTAATTTAATTTTAGGAGTTGCTTTTTTTCTATGTAATATGTGAACACTTTTTACTGCTCTCTAATTCGACTCTCTATATTTTATAGGTGATTTTGTAGGTTTATTATTGCTTCTTTAATATTTTTATTCGTGAATATAATATAGATGTACATGCAAAGGAATAAGTTTTCGTTTTCAACGTTGCTGGTATATCTGCCGTAAATAAGATGAGTTCGAGAACCTATTTCTTCAAGAAACTCTATGAATTTCTTTAAAAGAGAAGGATATATTAATAATAATTAAAATTTACTTTGCATATGTACAAAATTCTATTTTACTAAACATAGGAATATAACGTGTACATAATGTTTGGATTTCATTGTTTTTAATTCATGTATATAACTTAATAAATATTTTTCATTCTTATTCTAATACTTTATGTAATTACATTTATACGCAATATACTATAAATTTTCTTTATTATAATATTACTATAAATATGCAATATGCTATATTAAATATGCTATATTATAATATAGATTATAGTAACAACTTAATTATAACTTAAAGATTAATTTACGCAAAATATTTAATATAGATTTTTAATATAGATTTTATGGTAACAAGTTTAACTTAAAATTAAAATTGACTTCAAAGGTATATTCTAGAAGAAGTAATGAAATATGAATAGTGATCTGCTTATGCTTAAAAAATAGAGATATAAATTTTTGAAATTTATATTTTCTTTCCTGTTGCAAATTAAAATAAGAGGATAATCGTTTATGTAAAAAATCGCACACTTATTTATGTACTTACAATTATTTTAAGAAAGAGAGAAAAATGTCGACAAGGACGGAAGTTTGCAGAGAAGCCTCTTTATTCGAAATTAATTATCTCGCCTACTATATAAAAAGGTATCATGAAACAAGTTTTTCCTGTTTTTTAGCAAAATTTAAATGTTGCTTTAAATTGATTCGTGGGCATCAAGTATGTCAGTGAGAGAAAGGTTATAGCGATAAAATTGCCGATAAAATAAAATTAAAGGACAACTGCATATTATTTATAAAAATGTCGCACGTTAAGATTTTGTTTTGTTAAAACGTATTAATATTCAAAATGAACAAAATTCTTCATTATTATAAATGTCATTCTTTGTTGCATTCAAAACGTTTATTATAAAATTATACGTTTTTTGCTGTTTCAAATGTTATTGTTCTATTAGATGCTGTTGCTTATTACTGTAACAGTATTTGGTGCATCATTACTTGCATTATTAAATAATGTTCACGATAAAATATTTATATACAAAGATATTTTTGCACAGAATTATTAGAATTATTAATTTGTGACTTAATTATAATTTTAAGTGCAAAAAAGATTAAAATAAATAGCAGCGAATGCAAACGAATACAAATAGAACTTTTAATTACAATATTAAGATATATTTATTAGATATACATACGTACAATATGTATAGTTTAAATGCAATATATGTAATGAAAATGTAAAAATTTTTTTATACTTTTTATGTTGTTATTTAGAATATACAAATATGAATTTTTATAAATCATTATTTATGAAGATTTTAATATTAATGTAATTTAATATATATACTTATTATACATATATTGTTGTCATTTTCTTGCACACTTCAAGACAAATTCAATGGTATATACTAAATGTGTTTAAACAATAATTTGTTGTAATTATGAAAAATAAATGATAAATATTAACTAGCTTTTCTTTTGCTCATAGATACGAAAGAAGGATTCGAATTAACGGATCAATATGCTTTTACTTCAAAAGCAGTTACAATCGAAATATTAAAATTGCGTACTTTCTATAGTGTTGTTGTGATTCAATAACAACATAAAATATATATTAACTTATTAACTCTTTGAGTATTTAAAATTACTAGATAAACATAAATTTAAAAATATTCATCTTTATATATACCTTTTGATATACTTACGTATTTATTAAATACATTAAATATATTAAACTATTATATTATATATTATATGCTATCGTCTTTGAATCTTTAATAAGTGAATCAATTATTTTATTATTAATTAGAAGACTATTTATATGAGCATTAAATACTCAAAGAATTATAAAACAAACAATAATTTATCATACTAGTATAAATTTTCTTAAAATTTCAGAAAATCATAGAATTTTGATAAAGAACATAATAATGAAAAAATATTAAGTGAATTCTTGGAATTTCTTTTCATAAAAAATATTATAAAATCTCGTAAGATAAGTTTGAAGAGAATTATAAACAAAATACTATTATAATGTAACATTTTGGTTTTTAATGGGTTAATAATATATTATTTATTCCTAAAGAACTTTATGTTTCTTTGAGATAATGGATATTTGATTTATTGCAAAAATTTATAAAAAGATTATCAAAAACATAACGTTTAATAAATTATACAAAATATAAACTGTATAAGACGCTAAAATTATACCATTTAAAAAAAGTCATGAAAACAGAAATGTTTTATACCTCAAACATGATACGTTATAAATAAAATTTAAAAATGTGTTTATCGTAAATTATTATTTCAATATACTTATTGTATATTGCATCAATTTTTCTAAATAATAAGTAAAAAAAAGTATACAGATACTTCTTTAGGTTTCTTTTAGAAAATCAAATATTTTTAAATATTTTCAATAGTATACGTTTAAACTGAACATATTATGTGTATATTAATTTACACATATTGTCAAATAAGAATAAAATAATGTTTACAAAAGATTTTTTATAATTCAAATAATCACGTGAAACCCTTCATTTATATTTATTTTTGACTTGTTTATAATTTTAAACTAATATTGTAAATAATATGCAGATATTATATCTGCACTCTAGTTTTTGCTGCCCTTTGTTAATTATTTCTATCAATTTTATACTACTAATCGATACTTAATAAATCGTTAAATAAAAAATAATAAAAAATTGTACTTAATCATCGATATAATGTATGATATGATTAGACTGTAAATATTTATGTAAGTACAAATTTTTATGTACTCACTGAAGATACCAAACTTAAGTATGTATTTTTTACGTATTAAATATTATTACTAGCGCTTGGCAATTTTACACGTGTATTATGTTATTTATAAATGCATAAATATTCGTAGCTTACATATCAAGTATCATCGATAAGTACTCTTTTATAAACAATGGAACAATAGATTACCAATGATGTAACAGATTTATTTTTCAAGTTGCGCTAGAAAGAAATATTGTAAATATTAATAATAAATATTCTAAGCTATTTTATTTGTTCATTTAATTCCTAATAATCTAAGATAAAGGAGAAATGCTCCTGAGTAGGAAGGGAATAACAGAAATTCTTCCAAATTCTTTCTATTCCATAATAATATGTACTACATTTATAGATAAGGAGATTTTTCTTAACGACAGAATATACTTAATTATATATTTATTATGTTTAATTAATAAAATTCTAAAAACATATTTTACTGAAACGACAGCATTGTTGATAGTTTCTCTATATAAAATTCAATTTTCTTTCAAAGGAAATTTCGTTTGGTACAATATTTCAGCTTTTTATGTAATTATAATTTAATAGACTATGAATGTTTATGTAGATCAACAATTTTTATCAATATAACCAAATATCATAATAAATATCATATTTTGGATATTTTAGATATTTTTTTATATTATTTAATTCATTTATTTCTACGGAATAAAATCCGTTCTTTTTTAAAAAATATACAACATGCGGAACAAAAAAAAGGAGAGAAAAAAATATTAAAGAGCATAATCAAAATTCAACAGCAATATAGAGGCTAGTAGACAATAAAAATAAACTACGATAAGTATAAAGTGTAAGTTAGATGTGTTCCATATACTTTTACAGTTTTAATCCTGTAGGTTTTAAATCATGGGGTCATAGGTAAGTACAACAATGTATATTTACTAAAATTTAAGTTATTTGATTTTATATTTTTCCTGGATGGAGATAAAAATAAAATTAAATCAACTCAAAAATTCCAAAATTAATTTTTATGGCCTCGATGGCATTTAATAGATGGTAACAGTTAAAAGTTAAATGTTTCATAAATGCATAAAAATCCACATCTATTCCTAATTTCTTAAGAAGCTCTTATTTGTAAAAAAGGTAAATAAAGTTTAATTTCGATTGTTCGAGGAGGAAAATTTATTGGTAATCGGGTCGCATCTGCAGACGCAGCAAGACGGGAAAAGGAACCAGTCCATAAAGATACCTTTGCAATCATTGTCAGGATCGTACGCAAGCAATCTGTGCCATTTGTATTTCTGTTCGCAACCACAATCTCCAGTACAACGGTTTGTCTGAGTTTTCCTAAAAGAGAAAACTTTTTAAAGAATGTCTTGGTTCTGTATAAAATTACGAAAAAAAAAAGGCACTTACGAGCAAACTTCCTGGTGAATGGCCTGCTCAAAATGTTGTGTGTTCACAATGGCACGAATTTTGCCAGCACTATTGCTGGCCCAATAAGGAGTTACAATTTCCACTTTAGATTCACATGCATCAACTCTGAAATATATTGTATCACTTAATATGATACTTAATATTTGTATTTGTTGTGAAAAATAAAAATTAATGTTTATTCTTCAGGGTTGGACTGTTTGAAATGAAAATAAAAGGTAATGTGTAATTCGAAATATAATTTTAAAAATAGCGTAGGAAAAGTACTTTATCTCTGATGAGTTCAAATCAAAAAAATCATTTACAAATAATCTTTTCTTTTTATCTTTGGTTATTAATGATTACCAACTGTCAATTATTTTTATGCTTTTATATTTTATTTAGTGAAATAGATTTAAAAAATAAGATTAAGTTTAAGAATATTAAAATAGCAGAGAGTGCATTAAATTAAATAGCAATTCGTTGAAATAAAATAATTATAGCACAAGGTGAAGTTTTACTCAATAAACTTAGAAATTGTTTAAGAAATTACTTTGGTATCTAATAATAATTTAAAAAATTATTTTATTTGATAATAAAATAATGAAATAATTTAAAGAATGATAAAATTAATTAACATGAGATTATTTCAAGATAACATCAAATCGAATAAGATTATTTAAATAATCATTTTTTAAATATTTTATTCAAATAATGTCCAATATAACTGTTTTGTTTTTTTCTCTATCTTTGAAGGTATATCATCTCTATACATTTATTTACAAAATAAAAAACTAATTACTAGAATGCGAATTTATATGCATTTATAAAAAATTTGGAGTTGCAAAAACATACAATATCTAAAATAAATTTTTTTTAGTTTCTATTTCTTTAACGATGTTCACAACAATTTTCAAATGCATAAAAAAAATTCGCATTTAAGAAATGCATAAAATCCGCAAAGCTAATTATCAAAATCAAATTAAGAAAAGATCAACAAAGCAAGTTTAGTCTGATGCATTTTTTTCTACCACTAATGACAGTCGAGGTATTTCGGCGACTTGTTTTACGCGAAATGTCTTCCATTAAGTATGTTATAATTTCTTAATGTAGTTTCGAACGACATTACTTGTATACATAGTCAGGAAAAAAAAAAATGAAAACTGTAGAAAAATGCATCAACAGATAAAGGTGAAATCAAGTTGAATTATTACGCTACTGAAAAGCGATATTCAGTCATTAGTGATTTTTAACGACGCTATAAATTCGAGTTCTCAAAGGAAGTACCTGCCACTATCGTTCCGATTTTTTCCAGGAGATTGTCGGGGATTTCTGATCCTTCTGACATTAGCGAAGAATGAATCACCATCAGCTACCATTTCCGGATGCAATTCGTCACGAAAACTAGGACCACCATCAGGAATATCGTGTTCTGTAGCTTCCCTGCTTTTTCTTCTTCTACGTGTTCGATGACCGGGTTCTCTCGTCGGGGAGCCGTATCCTGAACTCATTTCGAAGTCACCGTACATTCTCTTCATTAATGCCTTATTTTCATCAATAAAACGTTCTATCCGTTCTCTAAAAATAATTTATTGTCTCAGTTTTATTATCCTACGAATACTAAACTTAAACTAAAATTTTTAATACGAATATATATGCTGCAATAAAAGGAACATTATTGCATAGAAAATCTAATATACAGCTGGTGACGAAGATATTTAAATATTTTAAACACGTATAGGAATTTTTTTTATGAATATACATATATAAAAAAATATTCATATACAAAATATTTTATTTTTAATATATCATACGTTTAAGAAAGTTACTCATGATATGTATATATTAATTTTCTACCAAATATATATTTGCAATAAACTGTAACTCTTATAGTTTAATCTTAAACTGTCCGAGTGACTTTAAATTTTACTAATATAATCATGACATTTCATTCTATTAATTATAATCTAAGTTTATTAATTATATTAATTATAATTTAATTATAATTTAAATCTTTTATATAACACACACGTAAAAGTTCTTTCAGTATACTTTCGTGAACCACTGTAATTTCCTAAAAGATATTTAAGATATAACAAAATAAAAAGAAAAATATTAGGAAACACAACAAAACGTAAATATAACATAATAATGAGAGGTGCAATTATACAAAAATGAAAAAATTCAATTTTTCCAAATTAAAACTAAGTATATAAATACAACGAAAGCAATTGTTGCATTAAATATTTTCTATTTATATTGATTTTAAATAACAAATCAATTAATTTACTGAATATTGAGATTATTCTACTTTTGCTCTTCATTATTCCACTTTTATTTGCATTTTTAAAAATTTAAAATTTTCGTAAAGATTTATAAAAAATTTACATCTTATCACAAAGAAATAGATAATTATTGAACAAAGTTTCTGCATCTTTTTAACTTACAAATAATGTTAACGTTCAAATATTTTTAATATATTTTATCCTTTATGTCAAATAAATATCTGTTATATGCTAAACGTATATTATATATATAAATAAATATATGTCGTTATATATATTAAATACATATTATGATATAACATAAAATATTATTCAAAATATAATAAAATATTACATTGGATATGTATTTCCGGCAGTTGGACAAAACAGCTGATGATATTTTTTAATGCATGGTACACCACGTACTAAATCTCCTCGCAATTCAACGCCCAGAGCAACAGAGAGAGCAGTCCAAAGAATCTATAACAAAAATATATTATATCAAATATTTTGTCTCGATTATCTTTTCCTATTAATTACTCTTTTGTACAAAAATAATTAAGTTTTTAAATTTAAATACTTCAAGATTATAGTAATATCAAATATCAGTATCTCAAGAGTTGAGTTTCAAGATCAAAAATAAAAATTGATTCGCTCAAACCCTAAGAGACTCAGGGAGGGTTCTAGAAATTGTTTAAAATGTCCACCAAGTTTTAAATATTAGCTTCTCTCAAAAAAGAAGTTTTATAGAAGGTTAATAATCTAGTTCTGTATTAAAAGTAATGATGATTAGTAGTTATTTATGTATTAAAAGTAATGATGATTAGTAGTTTTGTGTTAAAATTAATGATGCTATTTGTTCAGGACTTTAACTCTTTTTTTTCTTGAAATATAATACTTGTGTATGTACAAAAATATTATAAGATATATGTTAACAAATATGTTTGTTAATTTTACTTGTGACAAGTACAAATATTTGTTTTATTTGTAATGAATAAATTGTGGGTGTTTATGCAAAGATAATTAAAAAAATGAAATCTGTAGAAAATTATTTCACTTGTTAAATATAAAGAATATTATATTTTGGATATTTTATATATTTTTGTATATTTTTACACTTCCAAATTTTCCATAAATGCGTAAAAATCTAGCAATAAATAATAATGAACATTCAGAAACAATTATTATGTTTTGCGACAAGTATTTTCTAATAATAATTTTGTTTTATTGCAAAATTAATGTTTATTTTTATATGTTATTTTATTATTTAAATATAAAATTATCATATTTTATATTTAAATTTTTTATAAATTATGAGGTACACGATATAAAAAATATATTATAATATGTAATAATTGTATATCATAAATTATGTAACAAAAAGATATTTTTTTACGTGGATAATGAGCCCAGGCATACTTTAATCTAACATCTTAAAATTCTTAGGATTAATTAAAACAGAAAAATTTGCATTTTTAAAATTTTTTCATTTTTGAAATGTATAATGCAGATATTTTATATTGTACACGACCATGATTTGATTTATTTAATATCGATTAAATCTATGTATATATATATATATATATATATTTACTTATTGATTATAGTAAATAAATACACGATTCGAGAGAAATAGTTGCAAAAAATTACAGCAGCATGGAATATAATATAAGATTTTGGTATCAACGTAATAACTCTATGTTATACGTTATAGAGAAATTTACTACGATACCAAAGATCTTCAAATAAAATGTGCGAAATACTGCGATATGAAAATCCTTGTAGCACCAAAATAGACGTTCCAAAAAGGTGTGTTATCTTAAATGGAAACTCACTCACAGAATTGTTGGAGATACACGGAAAATGATCGCCGATAAAACGATTGACATTGGCCACGCTTCGTGTACGTCGAGGGCGTATTTGACCATCTCGATCGTCATATATTTACATTTTACACGCGAGCTGAGCAAATGATCCTTTATACCTATTCAAGGTTCAAAGAGTGGACATATAAGCACATAGCATTTATAAATTGGTAAAATGTTCAATAATCGTAAGAGGTTTGGACATTACTTAAATAATAACTATGTTCTGAGTAAGATAGTATTTGAAATAGAAAATAAAAGCATTCATTTTATTTATTATTGGAAGTATCATTTGAATTCAAATGAAGAAGAAGAAATTATCAAGAAAATAAAATTGCTCGCTGATTTTGACAACCTTGAAATATGTCATCAGTCATCATTCTGACTATATTTTTTCCTATATACACCTAATTTCTGAGTTATTTATAAAAATATATTACTTTATTATAATATATAATATATTACTTCTTAAAGGGTACTTTACTTCTAATTATATTTAATAAATTAAATATATTACTTCTTAATGGGCAAATTTCATCGATTTCAATGACTTTTGGGTATGTAATAGGATATTCGAGAGTTTATATGTATCTTATTATATATACTTCAGTACATATAATATTTCCACAGATAACTTATCCATTAAGAATCATTTATTTTTGTGAATTATTTTCAAATGATGGATTTATTTAATTAATACCGACTATTCCTTTACCCAATAAACATATCCAACTAATATTGTTCCTTTTGAAATTTTTTTTTATATATTTTTAATGAATTATTAAAATAATTTTTTTAAATGAATATTTCAGTTAGACTACTTAAATTGATCGAAATACGGATGGGATGCAAATGTACATAAAAATATTTCTAATAGTTTATCAATTGTATTTACGTCTTTTATTACATCAATTAAAATATTTTCAATACTACGTTTTGGCAGCAGGAAGATAACCACCAGTCTCAATCTGTTCCTATTCGGCTTGTTTCAAATATAATCACTTTTCGAAAGTTCGCAAAATTTCGAGTTTTAACTCTCAAGTCACCAAAAGTCTTTGTATACATTGTCTCTATGTAGAGATGAGTGAAGCTACCTTCAAAACTTCAGCCAATCAGAAGTGACACGTTTCTGGAAATTTTGTCGAAAGCTTTTGCATGTGTCTCGGAAACCGAGACCGAGCGATGTCATATTTAAGGAAAAGTTGACTCAAGATCATGACCGCGACAACATATTTCAAGATCATTGCAATTGTCGAGGCATTCCCTTTTTTAAATAATTATCGAAGAAAATTCGAATGCTGAAGTACTCATATTCATACCCGGAGAAAGAACTCCAACAGAAACATAGTGCGTTTTTATCAAATGTTTAAATGAACAATTTAAATGAAAATTAATGAATTTATTAAATGTTTTCATGAACAAATTGTGAAATGTTACGTTTGGTTGTTTTATAAAATATTTAACTAAATAAGAAGAGATAACATAGATAAAAATTTTATTCTTCTAAATAAGTAACTGTATATCAAATAAGTAAGTGTAGAAACATAAATTATAAAATTAGCAATAAGAACACACGGTATACATATGTACACACACGGTACATGGAATTATTAATTTAATTTAATTTTCGATTGAAATTTATTCAGAAAAATTGAAGGAAATAAATTTCCTTGTATACACAATATTTTTTGGAAAAATTCTAAGAAATTTTTGCACGTATCGTACTTATAAAAGAATTTGAATAAAAATTTGGCAGTAATTGACTATTAAAGTCTTGCCAGATATTATAAGTACTGTAGTTTGGATTTCACATATCTTTTGTGATGATTTATTATATTTTCTATGTATTTATGTATTTTCATATTTTGTGATATGAACACAAATAAATAAATATTCCAGCAATAATACTACTGAACTGACAATGTTGAAAAATATATATTTATATATTTTTGTTACACAATTTTACTGCTTGGCGCAATTATTCAAACAGGACAATTAGATGTTAAGTTAATTTAAGAATTGAACGTTACTTATTGTTTCATTTTACATTTTTATTATAGTACATTTATTATAGTAGTTTATTTTATATTTATTAGTTATAATTATTCATTACTAGATCTCTTACCGTTATGTAAAAGAATTTATCAGTAGTAGCGATTTGTAACATTTCTATTATTCTAACATTTCTATAATTAATCTAACATTTATCTAGAATTAATTTTTGTCATTTTCTCTAAGAACTCTCACGAATGAAAAATTAATCAATATATTTCGTTTAAGAAAACAAAGTAAATACGTCGTGCAAATACAAATCTATAGATATTTGTTTTAAAAAATTATAGTTGGGATATAATAACAGTTACCAAAAAACACGTTTTAAATTGATCACATGATTCTTCTGAGATAAGATAGCTTTCACTCGTGAGAGGTGACTCACACGAAATTTTTTCTGTAATCATGGAGAACTGTACACGAGAACGTAGACACTCTTACCTTTGATCACCAGACAAGTCGTTTGAGTCAACTATCATTTTTCGAAATCTAATTACACAGAGCATTTTCATTTTGAAAAATAATATACAATTTTATAATACGATATATACAATTATTTATATTTTTCGAGTTTTTTTTTTATTTTACAATACTTTCATTCATGACATGATTATTTTTTGTTGCCATAATATACCCAATTCTATTCAATATAAGTCATGAACATTCGAAAATTGTCTCCCGTTTGTAGTATTTTGTAGTATTCGGAGAAATTGTTCAATTTCACGAATTTTCGTTTATTTTTCTATTTTTATTAGATCAAAGTATCATGAAATAATGATTTTCTGTGATATTCTACTTAAGATATTTTTTATTTTATCTCAAATAAAATACGTCCAAGTTTAAATTTTGACTATGAATTGTCTGAATATTTTATACTACACTTTTCGATGTATATTAACAACTAAAAGTTAACAACTAAAACATGACACCACAGTAGCGTCACCGATTATTACATCTTCCTTTATCAATGTTTATCAATTAACCGTGTGTTATTGTTTGAGATAAGCTTGAGAAAACTAGCATTCGATTTCAGAGTTTTATTCAAAATACATTAAATATTAAAATTTTATATATTTAATATAATAGACATATTAAATATTAAAATTTTATATATTAAAATATAAAATATATTAAATATTAAAATTTTATATATTAAAATATAAAATATATTAAATATTAAAATTTTATATATTTTATATATTATTTATAATTTTATATTTTTATATATTATATATATTATATATATTATATATAATATTTATAATTTTATATTTTTATATATTATATATATTATTTATAATTTTAAGATATTTATTATTATTTATTATTATATATATTATAAATAATATATATAATAATATATATTATATATATTATTTATAATTTTATATTTTATATATTTTATATATTATTTATAATTTTATATATTAAATATTAAAATTTTATATATTTAATATAATAGATATACAAATTTGTGTGTGTGTGTATGTGTGAAAATATTGAAATACTTGAGTGATAATATTATATATACAACAGAGAGTAAACTATTCGAATCTCTATTATCCAAACCAGTTTTATTCTTGTCAATTTTTGGAAATAGGAC
The DNA here is from genome assembly GCF_011392965.1 of Frieseomelitta varia. Taxonomy (NCBI): domain Eukaryota; kingdom Metazoa; phylum Arthropoda; class Insecta; order Hymenoptera; family Apidae; genus Frieseomelitta; species Frieseomelitta varia. The sequence continues at coordinate 308,500 of NW_025110166.1, read as the reverse complement.
CTCGAAATGAGAACATACTGCATGAAATACATACATTATTATTGGAAAATATTACTTTAAAAATTAATATTTTTCATGATATGCACTACATTTCAAGTTACAGTAGTATCTTGCATTCGATAACTAATTCTTATTAACTAAGTATGTTTATACATGAAATACATACATGTTTAATTACCCAAATTATTCGATTATTCTGAAAAATTTGATTTTCCAAATTATCTTGATCCCAATTGGCTACACTGCATCTTTTTACACAAAAATAAATTAATTTTTTTTTTTCAGTAAATTATCTACTACGAGCTGTTTGTAAATAGGTATGTAAAAACACCAAAACGAAATTTAGGCCACAAAAATGCCTTGCCATTTAAAACACTTCGTTGACTTTGATACGTGATATAAAAAAAAATTCGTACCGAAAAGGTTAAGAGCTCTTCGTGTTCCTTTCAGCGCATGTACTTATAATGCTAGGCTACGCAGTTCTCAACGTACACTGAGAATTCGCTCTACAATTAAATTTTTTATAATTAGATTTTTTCATTTCTTTCGCTCTCTTTGGCAAAAAGAGAGAAATTCTCAAAATAAATTTTTTCCATAATTTCATTTGAAATGTTCAATAACTATTTAATAAGGAATCAGAAAAAGTAGAATTTCAGTAAATCAATCTTTCTCTTTCAAAGTGTTACATGGAAGCAAATTAAATTTTTCTAAAAATTTACAATAATTAGATTACAAATTTTTATATATTTTTAAAAAATTTTCATAATATTACCCAGGATAAATAATATGAAAAAATATAGAGTGATCAATAAATGCATATTCATATTTTATAATGCATGTTCGTATAAATTTGTTTATTAATTAGATCGTAAATTTTTACGTATTTACATTTAAAATTTTCAAATCTAAAATTACACAGAATACATATAATATGAAAAAATGTAGAATGATTCTCAAATGCATATTCATTTTTTAAGTGAATTAAAATACACAAAATATCCTATATATCCACTTAAGAGTCGCCATGTATGTAGAGTTTTTTTAATAATATTTGATATGTAAAACTATTTTCAATCGAAGTTCTAGGTTTTCTAATCGAAGCTCTAATCCTTCGTAGGCAAGCGTATTGTTGCATTATGTGTAGGGAAACTGAGTTGTTCATGTTCACGACTAATTCTTTTATTATTCTAGATTTTTAGAACATCTAAATTTCGGGTATTTAATACATTAAGAATTAAGCCAAAATTTCTTATAATACTAAAAATTTCAATTTTTTTAGATTTTATAACTGTAAAAACTGTAAAAACTGTAGGATTTGTCTCGAAGATAATGAAAAAACATTAAGCGTATCTTCTTTTATAGCCACAATATGGAAGAATAAAATTTTTGAATTAACTGAAACGAATTGCAAATGAAATGTTGGTTCTTAATGGGTTAATGAAATTTTTATTACATCAATGCAACCAGGTTTTAAGTCAAATCTTTGAAAGTCTTTTAACGCGATCTCTTGAACATCTTTCGACATTTTCGCAAATCAAGTTTTGATTATTAACAAAATTCAGTAAATTAACGTTGAAGAATTATGTGTATAGGTTAATAAAAAAATAAAAATAAAAAAATTTAAAAATAGATCCTGCTAAATACGTACGTAAAATGTACGTACGTAACAAATAACAAATGTGAGCGTACTTTAATAGTTGCTTACTGATTCTTTTACCTTGTGACAAATGGAGATAAAAGTATACGTTCAATAGCGACGATAATGATGATTATGTGACCCTGTCATCAGGATACGTAAACCATACATACGTTATGAGACATGTTCCATCATGTATGCTACAGACACAACTATACTCTTTAAAACTGGAAGTTGGAATATTATTGAGGCGGTTAATGCATAAAAAAATATGATTCTATTATAAATAATATTATATTATAAAATTATAAATTATAATTATAATTATATTATAAAATTATAAATTATAATTATAATTATATTATAAAATTATAAATTATAATTATAATTATATTATAAAATTATAAATTATAATTATAATTATATTATAAAATTATAAATTATAATTATAATTATATTATAAAATTATAAATTATAATTATAATTATATTATAAAATTATAAAGTATAATTATATATAAAATTATAAAGTTATAAATTATAATTACATCATAAAATTATAAGTTATAATTATAATTATATTACAAAATAATAAATTATATTATAAAAAAATTAAATTAATATTATATTATACAATGAAACAAAATTGACCTTCGTACATCCTTTATATTTTATACATTTATAATACTATTGCCTTCGAAATAGAACAAGTCTCCTTTGAAACATTTTTCGAATTTATTTATTCCATTTATTTCAAAAATATTTTAATTTCCAATCGTAAAAATCATAGTTTCATCCAAGTATTATAGACGTGACAATTTTCCTCATCTCAAATTTAGTCCAAAATATTTTTTCCACCTTTCATAATTACATTCTGAAGTGAATTCTAAATTACAAACTATTTCAATGTCTTGGACGAATTATTTCAATTCATTACTTGATTTTAACTGTTACAAATTTTGCACGAGCGCACGTATCTTTGAGGTCAGCACCATGAATGAATGTAATTATATAATTGCTGATTCGTACCGGAAGTCGGGTCCGTTAATAATCGTCATCCTACACTCGTGAGTCTCCATTCAAGAATCGGTAGGCGTCATTCAGTGTTTCTCGACGTCTCTCTAGGACGAGAAAAGTATGAGCAACGTGGTACGTTGCCCGTAAGAAATGAATCATGCCGCGTCTCCACGCGAGTGAGTTGCAATCACTTGCGTGAATTGAATTTCGAAATTAAATTATTATACGTGATCAACAAACAGATCAAATGGTATTTGTGATACATATTCATTTATTCGCCATTGTGTCAAAATGTACTGCATGTGTAAGATAGCTATTTTTAAGCAGTAACATTGGATTTTAATGTAAACGAATGAATCGAAAAGAAAAATTCGTACAAATATTATAGCACATTCTTAAATCTGTATAATCTTCTGTATAATCTATGAGCAAATATATGCAATATGTACAATTCTAAACTATTATTAAGCCAATCAGCTCAAATCCTCTTTAATAAAAACGATGTTTTTAAGATATGAATGTTTCTTCTTTTTTTTTGAGCAGCAAGTTCATTTAACATCTGTTTGATTGCTAATACTTTTAAACATAACTGACTAAAACATTCTCTGCGAACAATATTCGTAATGAAATTAAAAATTTCAAAATTCAGTTTAAAGCCTTGAATTGTTATAATCTTCTAATAATTTAATAATTAAGCTCTTGGTGATTACTTACGCTCATTATGAAATAAAATTTATTTATTTTTATGAGTTTAGTCTTATAAATATTTATGAATATCGTAGTTTTGAATTCATCAGATTCAAATAATCGATGTATTTTTCGATTTTTGATTTTTCGGTTTTGTATCGATTTCTTGAGGCTTTGTTTGACGAAATTTCATAGCATTTAATATATATATATATATATATATATATATATATTTAGTAGTTTGACATAACAAGATAAAAATCGATAATCACATACGGTTAGATATCTTTCAGATATTTTTTAATACGATTTTCCACTTCCTCGGTGATATTACATTAAATGTCATTGTTCAGACATAATATATATATTACAAAACCAATAATTTGAAAAACGATTTACTTTATAGAAACATAAAAATTTTATTGTTCGTAGTCTTAGTTCTTAGAAATAATTTTTAGATTTAGCTGTGTTCCAGAAAATGTAAAAAAATTAAGAAGTTTGAAAACCACATAAAGTAATGTAAAGTAAAAGGCATAAAAAGATTTTAAAGTTGAATTATGTAACGTAGTTAAGTAATAACCACGCCAGATATCTATGGTTGTAAGGAAAAACGCTACGTGTCAGACGCTTTCATTTGAGATATTAAATCTTTTAAAGTTCTTAACACCAATGCTTCTTGTTAACAGTGTTTCTTTGTTTCTTTTTACAGTATAAATATATGTTTCTTTCTTACTTTGCATATTATTGTCATTTTTTTTCATATATACATATGTATCATTTATATGTAAGAGCGTATCATTTCTGATAAAATAAACATATAGAATATAATTCTAGTCGTAGTCGAAATGGTTGATAAATAAATAAAATAATTATAATAAAATAAATAAATGTCTGATTAATTCATAATATGTCCATCTAAAAATTGCATGTAAAAGATTTGTCTAATTAAAAAATTCGTAATCGATCTCTCGAGTTGCGAATAAATTATTGTCCTACGTTTACTAAAAGAATACATTAAGATAAACGCTGCTCCCAAAATTGTATAAAAAAAAACATTTACCTATAAATTAAATCTGAAAAATATTTATATGTGTTAGCGAACTTGCGTTGTTGCTAATGAGAAACATAATATCGTTAAGCAGTGTGACTTTAATAATTAAACATCTCAACGAAGCTTGTTTCTGAACTAAATTCTCCAATAAAATTTTACAAAGAAAGAATTATACTAAACAGTCAACTGATGAAAAACAACGTGGAACCGTAGAAGGTTAACTATATTCCTTTTTAACTTTCAGTGATCGGATCGAGGACCAGGTCTGCTTCCGAAATGTATAATTACGTATAAATACGATTCTGTAAGTCGTTAGGTGGTTATATTGCTACATTTTACAATCGATCGTCACGAATCGATTTTAACATGTTCACGTGAAGCAGAAAAGAGCTATGGTATTGATACTTATTACCTGTTATCACGCCTGATTATTTAAGATGTTCGAGCGTAATAAGTGGTCGACACATGTTATTGTATATTATTTTCTAAATATTGATTTAGAAAATGATCTCATGCATTGTTTATGATTAAATGTTAGTAAATAGATCTACGAGGTAAAAATGCAATAGTGAATAACATATAGTAAATATAAACTTAATGCAAAGAAAAATCATATTAGTTTATTCTTTTATAGAATGCCTGGTAAATATATTTATCACTTGTATTAATCTGTATTATATATATATTATTTCATTTTTTGGGATATATTATACATATACGATATTATATAGTATATACTGTTAACCATTGTAGACATTGAAATTCAATCGATTTCTGATATTTTAATATATACATAAGTAAAAAATGAGACAAAAATTTTCAGAAATTATTATATCAGAAAACTCAAAGAAAATAGATTTTCCGTCTTTCAATTTTTTATTGTTCCACGATGCTATCCTATAAGGATATTATATCAGATCTGGACAAATTTCATTTGAAACACTAATAAAAAATAACAATATAGAATAATGCAATCAACAATTATACTTTCGTATAATTAAATTATTAATTTATATTATATTAAATTATATTATAAATTTTCAAACACCTTTTCATTTCAATTCACACTTTCAAACAAAATATTAATTCATTTTCAATTGTATATATATTTATATAATTCAATAATAATTTATATAATTCATATAATTGTATGTAAATATTGTATTTTGTATATATTTGAACAGAATCGACAGCTTACAATGTGACGTAACATTTACTCTCATTTCAATTACCCTTGAATTATAAATATAAGTATAGACCTGTGTTCAGTAGGCGTTGTAAACTACTTTATATGTATGTACGACGCAAATATTTGAGAAACTATTTCAAAAAATAATTCTTCGAATAAAGAATAAAAAATTATGTTATTTGATGGTTAAATATTGCAGTAACTCAGAGAGAAATCATCGACTTGTTCAAATTAGTTAACACATAAATTATTTGGAGTTAAACAAGATGATATATCATTTAATATTGATTAATATTCATTATTAAACTACTTTATATAAGTAGTAATATAAGTATATAAGTAATATAAATATAATTATATAAGTAGTAAAAATATGATAATGATAATATTAGATTATACACGTGTTGATAATTACGTCTGTATTTATTATATGTTGAATAACATCAAGGAAACTAATTATAATCTACATACTAAAGCAAAGCTGATGTAAATATTTGAGAAGACATAATTAGAATAGAAATATTTGTATCTTCCGTCATGTTTGATTAAAGGTTAATGTTTGATTTTAATTTTGAATAGACTAGAAAAACCGGATTGCCAACTTGACATTTTTTCCCAATGTTCAACCACGGAGAACTGTGATTTATGATTAGATTCTTCTATTTTGTCTGATATTGGTAGATGTTTGTTTAAAAAATGTAGCTTAGAAAATTTAATCTACATATTTAATTGCCACTTTCATTAGTATAATATTGTACCATATTTTGATTAATATAATACGGACCAAAATTAAATTCGATGATTTTTACTGATCTAAAAGCAAAAGTTTAAATTGCTTACAGTTATTATTAGATTGTGAATCTAATAACATTTGAATCTTCATGCAATGTTATACTTTTACAAACTCAGTTAAAGAAATTTCATTCTCTAAATAAATTTCTATTTAGATATGCTTTATTTTTCACGTATTTGCATATTACATGCATTCTGTTCAGCTATTTCTGCAGTATAATTATCTATGTAATTATTGTTAAAAAGAATAATGTAACTCTTCTCTTCAGATTGAAATTTTCACATCATTTTTATATTCACACCATTTGCCAATTTATTAATAAAATTTTAATTAATTTATCAAAATTTATAGTTTATATTCATAACGTTAAATATGATAATCAAAAATTTAATGTTACATTTGATTTATATTTTTTTATTTATCTTCAAATTGCGAAACTTGATGAATACAAAATTGTATTTTTAAGAATATAATTTAAAAAATAGAAGTGTGATGGAAAATTGCTTTAAATAGAGATATTAAATATTCTAGAAAATTTTTTAGACAATATTTTCGATATTTTATATATTTATTATATTATATGTTTCATAATATGGAACATTTTGTACAATTTTATATTTTAAAATTTGCATTTAAATACATAAAAATTTGTACATTATAATGTATAATAAGACATAGTAACACTTACAAAAACTTTCTATGAATACATTATAGTGTTACATAAAACATTTTAAAATTTTATTAGCACTGTAGTGACTCTCATCTATCAAGATTATACTGATTATATTTGAAAGAAATCTGAAAATATAGAAATTACAAGATATTTATTACAAGTATATATTTTACAAAAATATTTAAATAGTAATAGTAAATAGCAATAATAATAACCATGCATTGCATGAATAAACTTAATTATTCAGTATGACCATCTATAATATTCGTTATATGTTAAAAAATTAGCCATTCACGTTACTAATTTTATACTAGATATATTGTTTATAATATATTACTTATAACTTCTACATTACATATATATTACATAAATATATTTTCAGATTGGTTTCAAATTTTACCAATATAATTATAATACTTGTCTCTCATTACTAATATTTCGAAATATTTTATATAACATGTACACACACCAGTATTCGAATATTTTAGTTATCTGTTTCAATAATTAAATGTAATTTCATTATTATCAATTAATTTATCATGTATTAGTAATTTTATATTAATATTATAACAAGTTTACATCGTAAGAAAAATAAATTTAACAAAAAGTTTAGTTTTTAGTAAGTTTTTAAAGTTTAACAAAAAGTATATCGCAAGAAAAATAAATTTAACAAAAATTTAACAACAAACGGAAAGTATTTGTCTTTCGTAAAAACATAATCATATCTCCACTACAATATATGCAAAGAAATGAACAAGTCATGGAACGTCGCGTCGGGTCAGAATTACCGTTTCAATGCCATCGATCGATTTCAAAGACAATATCGCACCGAGGAATTCTTCGCGCGATGCGCGATTTTACAGAAGATTTTACAACCACACAGGTAAAAGGAAAGACACAAGCAAAACGGCGAAGCAGGTGCAAGCGAGGTGCATGCACCCGATGATCGTTCATTTGAGAGATTCTAAGGAAGATAGTTGGGGTCATGGGTGCTTCAAGAAAATGTCACGTCAGTGATACAGACTTTGAATGTTCCTGTAGTCCACGGTCGCGTTCGATCACCTTTCAAACGATCTCCAAACACGAACCACCGGTTTTTCGAGACGATTGTCACTTTTAAATCAAAATCTACGGAGTACTCTTTCACCAGGGATTACGATAAATACATTATCGTGCGTTTGGAGTGTTTGGAGAGTTGGTGTATTTAGAGAGTTCTAAATTATTGCAAAATAGAATTCAAATGAATCTCCCTGATTTAAAGTTACTATTAGTAAAATAGCTAATTTAGACTATTATATATGCGGTTTATTTTGAAAGTATCATAAGTCACAGTGTTTTTAAATCGAGATATTTAAAGATCTGCGTTTTAACGAGCTCGTCATTCCGTTACTTATCTAATCTTCTACCAACAAAATCTCAGTGGTTTCTAACATATTGACTGCAAAATGAAAAGATCGCGTAAAGAATGGTAATTAATTCAATCACTAACTCTAATGACTTATGTTATTTTCAAAATAATGGCTCATATAACTGAAAACAGACAAAGATTAATTTTGCAGAGGAATTTTAATTAAATGACTCTAATCTTCGTCCGTTCTTTATCAATTTAATACAGATTTCTTATAAAATGTATAAAATAGTATGTAAGATCATGACGTAAAATTCAAAATTAAAAACATCTCTATACGTATAAATCTATAAATAGAAATTTAGTTTATTTATTATCAATAAGAAAGTAATAGTAGAAAACGGCTGAAGATTAATTTTGTATAGACATTTCAATTAAGTGGCGTCAATTATATTTGTTGAAATATTAGAAGAATTGGAATATGTGTTTTTGTTACATTTAAAGAGTTTATACAAATTTTATAAAGTATCAGCTACTCGTTAGAAATGAAACAGAATTTAAATAATACAGGTATAGTCTTCGTTTCAAATTAAATTTAGCAGAACATTTAATCTCGGTTATAGTATCATAAATATATAGAGAATTAATAGTAGGAGAATATTTGTCAATCATAGTTATGGAAACGAAACAAAAATTTCAACCTTTTATCCAATTATTTATGCACGATAGTATATTATTTCTAAACTGATAAATGAGAACGTTTGTTGTTATTAGACTGTGAACACTTATTTATTCATTTTTATTTTTTTATGAACATGACTAAAAAAAATGGAATTAAATAATAGTATTATAATAGAATAACCAATACTAATAATTATATATTGTAATACTCTTTAATATATTTTTAATATCTTATTTTACTATAATAAACGTTTATTATTTTATTTATTAAAATTATTAATACTTCAATATGTAGCAAACTATAATAGACGTTAAATATTAATATTATTGGTATTTACAAATAATACTACATTACTAACAGGGAAATTAATTTTTGTTCATACGAAAATTACTCAAGATTTGTTATAAGGCAACGAAATATGTACATCGTTATGCCCGATAAAGAATGTTAATAATAATAATTGCAATACCAATTATAAATAAAACTAAAAATTATGATACTCTGCTTTGATAATTCATATACTTTTGCATGTTATATACCTACATGGATAGTAATATATTTACCTATTTAAATATAATCCATTTAATAAATGTACAATCTTTTTTTAAAATCATCATCTTCATATAGTAAATGAAAGTTATAAAAGTTCAAGCAATAATGTTAAATTTTTACTAAATGATTAATTGATCAAATTGTTTCATTTAGATTTCCCAATTGAGAAACTGAAAACACCTGTCGTTATTTAATAAATGCATGATCTAAATATACAACGTTTCTTGTTATTTAATAATTTTTTATTACAAATAATTAAATTCCAACTATGAACAATCGATCAAATTGTTTCGCTTAGATATGATCAAACTTTCAGTTTCTTTTAAAATGTTTCAAATAGGTAATAGATGCTGAAGCTTGACCTTTATTGATATTAAGTACAAAAGGTACGTTAGTCATGGAGGTTGATTCAAAACGTGCGACCTAATTTTCAGATTACAATCTGTCCAACAAATTTGTTGAAAGTTGCCTTTAGGTTTTTTTCGAAATCTACTTATATATTCCATGCTCGTAATTCGTGCGTGAACGACTCAGTACACTTTCTATTCACGATGAATTCTTCCGCTCTAGCAGCTTATGAGTCACGCCATTATTGCTCAGCATTCATAAGAGTCGTATGAACGAAACAATATGAAAAAGTCAACTTGTCACAACGTTCAACCATGTAATTATATCTCATACGATTTCAGCTTGTATAAAATTATATTACATATAGTCACAGATAGTTTCAAATATTTAATATCTAATATTTAGAAAAGGAATGATTTTGGACATTTCATGAATCTTAATTAATTCGTTAGTTACAACAGATAGATCATTTCAGAAATATCACAATGTTTCTTATATTTATTTAAAAGAATCCATAAATAAATAAATTCAAAGTACGATCATATTTATGCAACTACTAATACATGTAATAACACAATTACTATATGATAAAATTACTATATGTAATAATATTACTATATGATGTAGTAAAATGAACAAAATTTTTATTCTGATTATAATTATAATAATAACAAAAATACCTTTTATATTAATATATTTATGATAATTGTATTGATGATAGATTTTGTTATTCTTTGTTTATTTATATTTGTTTACTCATAAAAAATTTCATCATCGTTTAGTTTAAAATCTTTGTTCTTTAATATTTGAAAAAATGTTAAAAGATAGTTATTTTCAGCCTGGAAATGAAATAGTCATACCGAACGTTCAAAAATGTTCCTTCTTAGGAACAAAACTTTCTCTAAAAATGATGAGAAATTTATTAAAAATATATTGATAAATATATAGACTTTCGTGATTACTTATATATATTATTACATACAGTAACTTTTATTAATATTCGAACTAAATATTTAAACTGTTACAATTTCGTTAAAAAAATCCTATAAACTTGGATTTGTTTTAAAGCCTCTTTCAAAACGTACTATTCATTTTATTTTAAGATGTTTTTACATCATGTAGCAGGTTTTTCTTTCAAAAATGTTATAAATAGTTATGAAAACACAAAAAACTTTTTTATCTGAATCCTCCACTTTATAATGACTCCCTACAACTTGATGTACGATTTTTTTCGTCATTTTATTGAACTTTGAACATTAAGTGTGAAAATGATATGTATATAGAAAAAAGAAAACATCATTATGCAATATACTGCTGAATTTATTAAATACTTTTTTAGTAATCTTAATGTGTGTCACATTATTAAAAGTGCATACATTATATGTATGTATTTAAAACTTAATCTTTTATTTTATTTAAATTTTTTATTTTAATCCTTTAGTATGTAAAATTTTTTATTATAAATGGAAGTTTGATGACAACAAATTGAAGGCCAAATAATTAATATAAGGTTAAAATAACTGTTGATTAAAAAATATATTTCATCCAAGATAAAATGAAGCACCGTCATATTCGTTACTAATTATTATAGATAATTATATAAAAAATATACAACTGATAACGTAGTATTATATTTAGAGAATTAAATATATAGCTTACATTATTTGTTTAGAAATAGAAATTTCTCCAAATTATCATTTGTTTATCAGTCAATAATAGATTTTCTGTTCATGTTAGTTTATTTGAAATATTCTTTTTCTTTGCTAAATTACCATAAATAATGTAAGTACAAATAATTATAAATAATTAATGGACTTTAATAGTGTAGCTGTTACAAAATATATAACTTTAATATTTTAATTGCAGTATAAAGTGATATGTAAAGTACCATTGTTTAGCTACTGTAATTCATATGTTTGCTTATATCTTAATTTGTATTTGAATTTCTTATTAAAACCTGTATGATATGTTTAAAAGCTTTATTTAAACTACGAAGTTATGTCACTTGATCAATTGAAAAAAATTTGCAGAGAGGTTTGAAGAATTTACACAATAATTAAAGAAGAGAAAGCCAAATTACACATGACCTCATTAACGTCATGTCTGAAACGTCAGAAATTTTTTGCAACGAAATTTTGTAAGTGTAAGTAGTAGGATACCTTTCAAATTGAAGCATAAAATACTATAAAACTAATAACGTAAAATATTATGAATAATTTAACAGAGGTCACAGAAATTAAAAGAAGTTTACAGAATTGTTAAAATTTATTATAATTGTTGTACCTAGAAAATGAAGACATTCTTCAAACATTGCATGCAAAAATGATCGTATATCATATTTATATATCATAATTTTGTTCATAAACTTACCGGTATCTGTACAAATGTGCCATTATTTAATTGCGGATAAGAATACAGTGGCACTACGGGGACTGAGCCATTTTTCAAAAAGATTGGACCTTGAATTGGCGTTACGTGAGCGTCCCTTGGTATTTCTGGATCTTTGTCGTCGTAGTAATCATCGAAGTCGTCATCATAGTCTAAAACAGCGTGAATTGAAGTTTTTGTACCAGGTCCACTTTCACCGTTAACTCTCGTATACCTTTAACAAAATGAAATAAATTGAATAACAAACTACCTTATATTTTCATCAAATTATAATTCAATCATCTCGTAATTAATATGTTACTTCTGAGAATCAACAATGCGAGCTGCTATCATTGAAAAGTTGAAAAAGAAGATAACGAAGTGTAAAAATACAGGGAGATTCATCAAATGTTCATTTATTTTTATCTAGTATATTATTATAGTCAATTTATTTTTATCTAGTATACAAATACAAACGATCGATTGTTTATGAGATATAGGAATTTTAAGTAATTTCACGGTAATAGCAATCTTGAAAAAGTTTTTAGAAATCATTTTAATTTTCAATTATATTTTTCTCATAATATATAAAAGTTGATATCTGATGCCTCTAACATAGAAAGCAAATTAGCATTTTGAAATGATTTTAATACGTTAGCATGTTTGATAATTGTTTTAGAAATTCTTCTAATTAATAAATTTTCAATTAACTGTCAATTCATATTTTTTCCCTATAACATGGCCAATATAATTAATAAATTAGAATAAAAGAAGTGAATTTTAAATAATTTTCTCACATTAACAAGTTTGACTAAAATTTTCAGTTAACTTTCAATCATATTTTTTCATTTCATAATATACAATTTAAAATATAAAACAAAGCATTTTGAAGTATCACCTCTCTAACAATACAAAATTGATATCGAAATATTATTTTTGATTTTTGTAATCAACTCGTTTCGTGTAAATGCTTCTGTATCGTACATTTTCAGTTTCAAAGATAATTAATATATTTTTTTTTTAAGTTAAAATCTAGAATTTAAGAGCTGGAAGATCGAAAGATTGGTCCTTCTCGTGTAATTCATCATTGAAATTCGATCGTATCGATCGTATTTGTTACACTTATAACTTTTTAATGAAGCTATCTATGAATTGTTTCGTTATATAATATTTTAGTTTTCTTTTAACGTATGGAACACACTAGGAACGATGAAGTTTGAACGTTAAAGTTTATTACGCAAGACAGGAAAAGTAATTGAATCCCACGTAATTCAAAATAAAATAAGTGAGGAAACTGCAAAAGAATGCGAGTTTAATGGCGGTAAAGAAATCAAGGAGATAATATGAATTCGTCTTTTCCACGTTCATCGAGTTGAAAGCACCGGTAAATGACATCCTTTTACGATAATGATCCGCGAGGTTGACAAAAAATAGTATTCCCTATATGGCCAACACATACATATTAATAATACATATCCGAGGTAAAGGATGAAAGAAGAAGTATCGTATGGATGAGTGACATAATTGGCCAGACGATGGAATGACAGTGACGGGAGAGCACACACGTCAGCTGTTCATCAGAAACTCATTAAGAATGCACGATACGCAACTGAAAACCGTTCAGTCAATTACTCGCACGATCTAATTAATTATCATAGAAATTTATACGTTTTCTCGTTAAATTAAAAATTTATTAACTACGTAATTTTTTGTTTCTTTTTTACTTCGGAAATTTAACAAATCATTTAATAAGCCATATGGAAAATGTAAGATAAAAATTTAATGACACGTAGTAGAGTCTCCATTATTCGAAAGTTGTACTATCTATCAACGTTCTATCATCTGAACAGAATATTTATTAATAATAAATTGACAGGCGGCACAAGTCCAAAATTGAAAAAAAAAATGAATTTACCATAGGAATAGTTAAAAAGTACTTATTTCATTTACCAATTTAATTTGCGTATATATTGTTTTATATTGATAAAAAATAAGAGTCTATTTTTAAATTGTAAATAAATAATGGCACTTGATTATATACTTGTTACCTTACCATTGTAGATTTCTTTCAAGTTATGTTATCACAATTACTACTCTTTTATTTTATTCCCTTGCAATAAACAGTTGCAACTAATTCCAATTTTAATAACATTAAGAAACGGGACTTAATCGACTTGTTAACTAAGAAATGTCCTAATTAAGAAATGTCCTTGCTCGTATTAAACAATTTATCATATTTATACATATTTGTTATACATATTTTTATAGTTTACTACATATGTATGTATGTTTATATTCACATTCATATTTATATTTCTATTATATTTTTATCATATTTATTATATGTTTATTACACATATTATATTTATATTATATATATGTTATTATATATTTTGATGTGTTTTTCATAATAATTGCATAAAGAATTTGAAACAGAACATGAAACATTTCACTAAAAAGCAATAAAATATAAAAAATTGTGTTTAATTCCACGATATATCAACGAAAATATTATAAATTTTTCATTTCTCCATAAACTAAGACAGCAAACGAAAATAATGAGGATGTGTCTTCTTACGCCGAAGCATTCAAGTAATTCAAGGCATTTAGAAAAGAATTTCGATGGTTTGAAATACAAGAAGAATGCAACTCTAGTAGAATTATTTTTGTTGAGAGAGTTAGGTAAACCATTAAATACTTACATGCAATTTAACGTCAAAAAAGTGGTTGTTCTATTATTTTTATACCTCTTATATTCGTTAAGATATAGGAGGCTTTGCAGTGTTTCTCAATCTATGAGCCATCATTTAATCTAAGTCTTTAAATTTTCATTAAATTTTTAATAAGACATGAATTTCAATAATAGTTGTTACCAAAACACAAATTCAGAGATCGACTTATCATAAAACAAACAAGTCATTAAATATTGAATATCATTTTGTTCTAAAAGCTTTTAATAAATATAATTCAGACTATTATAATAACTTTTTATAATTTTGAAACTGCTTATTTATCTCTCGAGTTTTTATATTTCAATCTTACATTTATTTTAGCAAACAGAAATGATGTAACACACGACTTAACTAAGAAATTATGCGTACTAGATAATAAGAAATTCTTTCATTTATACCAGAGACGTTTCTTAATATTAGGGAAATGTAAATGGGTCGAAAATGACTGAAAGAACGCAATAAGATTAAAATTATTAATTTCACACTTTCTCGTAGTTATTAAATGTAAATAATAAAAATTGAAATTCAAATATTTTTTATAAAATGAGATTTACCCGAATCGTTGTCAGTAGAAATATATATTGCTTGTATTTCACTTTCCACATGTAAAAGTTATTGCAAAATACACACTTATTTTTATTTATTTATATAATATACAGTGACTTCAGTCTGTCAAATTCATAAAAGTCATTAAAACTTATTTTATTTTATTACGTTATCAAACTTTATTACATTTAAAAATTTATTTCACTTTATTTCATTATCAAAATTATATTATAAAATTGATTTTATTTCACTATACTATAAATACCTGGGCCGTGATACCATTATAGAAAAGTGATTTCTCCGTGTGGCATGAAGATTGAGAAATGCTGCTCTACTACCAAAAGTAGTATTTATTATATGTAATAAGCATATAATAAATATTAGTACTACCCCATTGTATAAAAACTAAATGAAACGTTATAAATCTTATAAAGTTACCCGTTCGGTCTATCAGGATAGCTCTCCTGTTCTGGCATTCTCGATGTTCTAAAATTATCTTGATCCCCCTCTGTCGGTACTCGTTGTCGTTGTTGCGGCAACGACGGCGGGAATCTCATTTGTTGCTGTTGCCGTGGTTGCGTTCTTCTAAAATCTTGATTGTAATTCGCGTATCGATTGTCCTGCGTAGACGAGAAGGACGATTGCTCGGCGAACGCGTTTGAGTTTCTCTGTCGGTTGAAGGTCGATTGACGTTGCCTTTGTTGTTGCTGTTGTTGGTAGGCAGCAGGTGGTATATACGGTTCGTTCAGGAAAGATTCCTGATCGTTAAAATTTGGAGCGGGCGCAGGCGGAAGTACAGCGTTGAGGCGAAGGTTGTTCGCTGTCGATTGTCCTCCGTTTTGTCCACCGTAGAAGAATGGTGTAGGCGTTGCCGACTGATACGGCAAGGTGAAGTTGACCAGTGACATTTTTATTTTTCTTCTGCAAACAGACACGAAGAAATTCTTTCGATCGGTTTCGAAGAATATTTTGCTCTTGTTTCAAGTCGCCAGATTGCTCTGACACTTTTTTCTTTTTTTCTTTTTTTTTGTACAACACGCAAATTGGAAATTTGAATCTGTCATTGCTACTTTATTGGTATGCGCATACATATCTAGTTGCTATAATATTTATTTGTGGAAAAAAAAATGGTAATGATAAATAAATAATGAAATAATATTTCTACAATATTAAAAATCATCACGCCTATTTAACACGTGTATTTTATTTACTTTCAATGTTAAATTAATACTTTTCGTGAATAAAAATTGGAAAAAATAATTTTTTTTTTCCAATTTTTAACATTCTATGTACGAAAAGCACATGAGCATGCATGAAACGACTGAAGTTTCGATACAAAAAAACCGTATTATTATTCTATTGGTACGTAGTCACTGCAATATTTATTTACAAAAAGTATTATTTCTATAATGTAGAAACATACACGTGAAAAATAAGGCACACACATGCATTTTGTTCATTATACTAAAATTAATATATTTTGTAAATGAAATTCAAGGAAAATGATTGTTTCTAACATTTTCAATACTATATGTAAAATACTTTAAAACAAAGAAAAAAAAAAGTGTATAAGCAACTAAAATTTCGAGTCAAAAAATCACATTGTTACTTTATTGATATGCATTCAATACAATATTTATTTATGAAGAATAAGTATTATCCCTATAACATTACACACGAGAAATAACACGTTATTTATTTTATTTATTTTAGTAAAATTCTTGTAAATGATATTTGAGAAAAATAATTATTGAATAATTCTGTTGATATTATATGTTAAAAGGAATTGAGAGCAAAAAATAATATTAAACAATAATATTATAATAATATCATTATTTTTTATTAAAATAATAATACTAAATATATACGTAATTTCGACTTACCGTGAAATAAGAACGTCACTTCAGAAGGAAATAGAGAAGCACGTCCTCCGGTTGTCAATTTTCTTTTTCAAACTCTCAGCTCCGACGACCGTGATTTTGATCGTGTAGAAAATCACATTTTATTGCCATAAACTTCATGATTAGTCAGTAAAGAAAAATTGAAGAACTATTTTAGAACTACGTTAATTATTCGAGCAATTTCAACTTTTTTCACAAGTGTTTTTTCAACATAAATCTTTTTCAAACACGTTTAAATTTCACTGACGTATTTTCACCGAAGTACTGTTTCCGTTTTATAAACTGTAGCAACATACTCGATATTCGAAACGTCCGCTAATTGTTTGGAATTTCGATTATTCAAAGTTTTCCAGATAGCACGACTAAGATTACTCGTCGAAGATTAATGACTTCTATCTTCCCCTATTCTTCTCGCGTAATGCTTTCGTAGACATGAGATCGACCTGAAATGATAAAGAAAAGTAAATATCTCACGGATATGTCGCTGACCGAGGCATTAATCATTATTAAAAATATAAGTCTATGACATTAAATTTAATGAGATTTAAGTACTATGAGATTTATGCACTACTAAGTGATTAATTTTTATTTATTTGATCTCTTTATTTTTTTTTTAAGGGAAATGTACAATGATAAAACATTGCTTTAATCATTTTACAGCATATGAAAAATTAATACATAATTTAATAATAATGGGGCAGAAGTAATAGAATAATTGTCGAAATTAAATGCTATTAAGAAGTATAACTGTTTCATAAGAGAATATCATATTAATTTGCATTAATTACAAAAATATTATAGAGCAACTCAATATCATAAAGAATTAATTATTTGCCTTGCCTATGTCGGTTTGCCCACAAAGATATGCAATTTTAATGACTGTTGTAAAAATTTGTGTTCTTACAAGTAGCTTCAAGAAATTTATTTCAAGCAATAATATGTTTAGATATATTAAAAAATTGTTTTCAATCAATTACAATTGATTATTGATAATAAATACGTTTTCATTAAATGTACCGATAAATGATTTTTAATTTCTAAAAAAATATTTTGAAAGTTCATTAACGCTGCAGTGAGACATGATTGTTACGATTATACAGGGTGTCTCAAAACGAATAATATAAGTAAGAAAGTGAGTCGAAAAGAAAGAATAAAATTTTTTCATTAAAGTCTCTGTATTCGAAAAAATCGAGTTTCAGGTATACTTGAATTTAGTGACAGAGTGAATTTAGTTTATTAGACTTGAATTTAGTGATAATATTTAGTTTACTAGACGAAAATGTGACAGAAAAGAATAATTAACAAGAAATCATTCTACCTGTAAAGATAAGTAAATATAGAATAAAATTTTTTCGTTCTAGAGAAACTGAAATTTAAAATTTATCAAATACACCTGTAAAGCAATTCAAAATCTGTTCAAAATTTATTTTCTTAAAAATGACGCCTTAAACAACAAAATTTTATTCTTTACAACATTTTTCATTTATTTCATCATAGAATTTCTTTGTACCGATTATCGCGTTTGTTCAGTATAATATTTGATAAATTTTTAAACTCGATTTTCTCGATAACAAGAGCTTTAATGAAAAAATTTTATTCTTTCTTTTCAACTCATTTTTTCATGTAATATCACTCTTTATTCGGTTATACCACTTATCCTGAAACGCCTTGTACTGATAAAGAAACAAATTTAAAAATATTAGAAAAATATAAATAATAAAATATAGAAATATGTAAGAATAGAAAAATTAAACAATCCATTGTGTGCATCAATAAATATGTATGAATATTCAGTAAGACCATGTTTAACACTTATTATACACTTAAAATAACTTTATATTAAGTTCTCTATAAATTAAAAACGTTTTTTCGAACATTTATAAAAACGTTTTTTCGAACAATTTTTAATGTTCCATTAACTTGTATGTAAAGTAGTGAAAAGTCACTAGAAATAAAGAAAATATATAAACTTTTATTTCAAATTTTTTAAAAAGAAACGTGAACGTGTCGAAAAACAAAAAATTGATCATTAATTATCATTTAGAATATACAGTATTTAAATTTTCAAATTAAGCAATAAAAATACAGTCAGATTTTTACAAATTATGTAAATATTAATTTAATACAATTATAACTAACATAATAATTATATTATAAATATCGATACAACATAATTATAATTATTATTAATTATTACAATATAATAACATTTAAAGTTAAAATGATGATATAACAGCATAAAAATTTATTTATTTACATAATATCTGTACTACATTCTTTAAATAATTTGTAAAACAAGATATAATTTCATAAACAAGACCATAAGATTTTAAGCAATTCTACCCATGTTCATGAAAACTTGAAAACACGTTCACTGATTTCTTTACAAAACTATGATTATGTGTTTACTTCTGAGACTCAATATGTAAATGAAATAATATTCACTAAAATTATATTATTCAATCGTACTATTGCAAATTATATTTTTCTATAGATTTCTTACATAAATCTAATTTTATTTAACTTCTAATTAAAGCTTTTCATTTAAATTCGAATTAAAATTTTAAATTTCATTTATAAATTCTACATTATAAATTATGTTTGTCGATTATAAAAAATTTTAATACCAAAGATACTTAAATGCTATTTTTTGTTATAATTAAATACTACATTTTATTATATTTGTCAATAATATTTGAATATTGTAAACTTTTTAATTATAATATTGTCATAAAATATAAATTATAAGTTACATTTATTTATTAATTTAGGAAACGTATTTTTATTGTACTTTTGATATCTATATATCAAAACGTACATAAATCTTCGTATATTGTATATTTATATATAAATATACAATGTGTTCGATGTTACGATATGTAAAAATGTATTTTATTTATATAAAAAATAGATACAATTTCTTCACAAAATATTCCATTCATTTAATTTATGCAAAGAATTTTAACATTCATATTGTTCTTTTTAATATATTATAAATAAATAGTACGCAAAACATGTATCACGCAGTGATGAATTACAAAAGTACAACATTATAGATAGAAAATTTATACAATTAAATAATTTTCGATAAACTCGTTTAATATTATTTTTAAAAAAAATTGTAAATTATATTCACAATTTAAATAAATATTATTAACAGATTTAAAAAATGATTAAAAGAATGAATACAGAAAATATTCATATACTCGACAAAAAATATCAATATTGGAGATTCTCATATTTTTAAATAATAATCTGCCTCGACTCAAAGGCATGAAATCTTTATTTTCATAGTGTTGAGTTCCTTTTTTCAAAGATACATTTACATTATAAAAAGGATAAATGAAAACACTTTTTTCTAGAAAATTTTACAAATTCAAACGTCCTCGTGGATGCGGAAAAATTTCTCTTCACAACTAAATCCACCACAATAAAGATTAAAATTTCTATTCTACAGCAATTTCTTAAAATTTCTTGCACAATCTTTTTCCACAAAGTTATAAGAGTTTAAAACATTGATATTTTCCTTGTATGGGAATACTTTTTTGTATCATCTATATCAATTACAAAATGTGTATCTACAATTGGCAAATATTATTAGACAAAGCATTAAACAAATTGTCGAATGAAGTGCAAAGTGTAATGAAAGCACAACGGATAAATTAGAAATGCGTTTTCAAAATACAGTTTCTATTCGAAATTATCTCTGTCATGAAAAAAAAAAAAAAAAAAAAAAATGTAGCAGATAGTTGCATACCTGTTTAAAAATATGTTTATTTCAAATGTACAGTGTCGGCTAACGAAACGGCTGTCGAATTGTTTCTTTACGAAAGAAAATTATGCGAACGCGTCGGCGTATGCGTGGCCACACAATTATTCACGCGAGAATAGCATTTGCGCGCGTGTATCACGTGCCTTCCGAAGATGCTACGAAACGCGAAAGCGATAACGGCTCTGTTGATTTACCGGCGAACTGATAAAATTCGTCGAACAAGTTTGTTCTTTCGTCACTTTCGCCCATCGGATCACTTTCTTCGAAATCAGGTATGCAAACTGTGCTTTCACCAAAAATAAATGTATGTCGATATTCCTATCCCGCTTCTTTTTTTTCTTTTCTTCTTCCTTTTTTAACGAATAGCTTTGCTTTCCATTTTTTCGCTACGTAGCTTCACTATTATTTTCGAGCCATGTCAGTGATTAAGTATTAAACGCTGTAATAATTACATTAGCCAGCAACGTATAATGACTCTTCCGCTACGTCAGCGATTAATTAAATATTTTCTATTAATTATAGTTCTGACGTGATTGCAAAAAAGCTGGTTTCCCCGAAAGCAAAATGTTTTCAGGCTGTTGCCAATTTGAAATGTTCGACGATTCAAGAGTATATTCGAGTTAAGTTGGCACGTGGATTGGCGCATTTGTTCACGATGTTTGTAAATGTTCTCATTAATTTTTTCCACATTCGAAAGATTCGTTGATTGAAAAGACAAACGCTACTCGAGAAGACTGTGGATAAAGTTGAAGTACATGTATGCTTTTATACATTAATTCTCAAAAAGCATCATTAGGTCACAGACGACTAAAGTAATTTATAGCAGATTACTAAAATTTATCTTACTCTGTATTTTACATTCTCCGTAATTAAGATTGTGTATAATAATAAAAGATTAGTAATGAAATTGGATTAAATTAAATTAAAATTGTTGAACTAATTTAAGTTTCAAATTTTTATGTTTGTTAGCAGTCTAATAATATCAAATAAGAGTTAAAATATATAATATTGCTATGATCGTAATGAGAGTATATAATAGATTTTTCTAAATAAATACGCGTCGTCTCATGAATTTATTTTTTGTATGCCAAATAAAAAATGCCACTACACAATAGTCGACTGGTACCATTATCGAATTTCACCAGAAGGATGATAATTTAAAGACCGACAACTTAATTTTAGAATTTTCAATTTTATTTAATTTCGTCACTAATCTTTATTAAAATCATTATTAGAGAATTTAAAGTACGAAATAAAATCAAATGCTCTTGTTATTAATCTGACATACATACAATTCAATAATACTATTTGAAAGTTATAGCTTCCATAAAACTACTAATCATATTATTCGGCATCTTGAAATAAATTTTTCAAATCCTAGAATTTTATTAAAGTGCGAAACTCGTACCAGCGAAACAAACAAACAAAGTACAAGCAATAACAAAATACAATAGATTAGTTTATTATAAAAAAATACAATAGATAAGTTTTTATTTAGATATATAAAAATCATTCAGATCTTCAAGAATGCTCCGTTTATATATCTACCAAATATCTATGAAAAATTAAGAATTGATCATTTCGACCAGTATTGGTATTAATCTCTTGCCACGCACGTCGAGAATCTTTTGTCCCAAATTGCAATATTGTCTCAGTTTTAAATATATTTAAATGTAACCCAGGCAAAACAAGTGATAAGTTTGTTACTTCTCAATGATTTCTATCCAGTGATATACCGACTAGTTCGAAAGAAAAAGAATTAGCGACGAATTATTGTACGCGGTTCGGTCACTCGTTATGGTCCGCGTTGCCAGTTGCCAGCGCGACGGGGTTAATTATAAATTAAATTATTCGTCCTTATCCCTTAAGATATTTCGCCAAGAAGAATTTGACAGAAAACTTACCCAATTCAATCCGTTTCAAAGCTTTCGAGTAGCTTGATGAATTTAAAACGGAGACACGATCGAGACACGCACCGAAACAAAAAAATCTCCGTCGGTTGCTTTCACTTTCGATAATCGAAACGATTTTCCAACGAAAAGCAGAAGCTGAAAGCAGAACAAGAGGCGAGATGCAAGCACGATTAATTCACAACAGGAAAATGAAACGGGACATCGACGAAAATGAAATACTATTCCGCGAGATGCATTCGCTGAGAACGAGACACGTGCTTGCTCGTGCGCGAAACACGAGCAGCTCGTCGAAAATCGCCGAGAGGCATGCGTGACACCGCGCGAAACGCTACGTTGGCGAGCGACAACTGAAAGAGAAGCGTTTTAACCAACTCTACACAGAATGGGGATAAAGAGAGGTGTCCCTCGATCATGAAGAGTAGCACAGCCTGCAAGTTCTCTCTCACTTTCCGCTCCTTGACAGTCCCTCTCTTCTGTCCTCCCTACCTTCGATCCCGATCGTTGCTTCACCTTCTTCTCGCACGAAGATCGTTTTTAATGGAGCATTTATTTGTTTTCATTCCTGCCGTTTTCTAGAAATATTACACACACGCTGACATTTCAAAAATGATCGTTTTCGATTGTCAGTTACCAGACTGCGAATATTTGTGCATTTTCAAATTTCTAATTGTATTACGTTGCGATTAAAGAAATGGAACAAGCAAAGTTTAATGCCTCAACCACGCACTTTTGTTACAACTTTTAAACTTTGGTGCGCATGAAGTTTCGTCACGATTCCTTATCATCTGTTGGTTCACAGATTTGGATTAACGCTGGAACTATCGATGATTAAAGTATAAAAAGTGTATCAGAGACATTAGAGCGCGACGAATAAAGAAGAAGTTTATAATAAGAAATGGAAACTTTTATTCATATATTTTTTTATAAGAAATCATTCGAATCTCTAAAAATGCAACATTGTAAATTTAGAAAATTATAAATTGATCATTATGTCCACTTTGACGAGAATTCTAGCGTTAACTAAAGAAAGCCAGCATTTTAATTATCCTTTTATCCCAAAAGAATGTGCGAAATAAAGGTCCATGTTATAATATTGCGTGTTTAATACTTCAGGTGCCAAATGTTTGTATTTGTAAACATATTTTGTTGAGTAAACTAAAGTATATAAATATAAATATAAATATAAATATAAATATAAATATAAATATAAATATAAATATAAATATAAATATAAATATAAATATATATATACATATTATCTATATGTTTATATATTATCTACAAAATAACACTTCATTAGTTAAACTTAATATATTTATAAGCAAATGCGAGTTTCTCCAAATCGTTCCTATTTGTGTAAATAAGATAGTCTGCCTGAAATAGAAGTAAGTTATGCAGGTAAGTTATGCGTCTCCCAGAATTGAGAAACGTAATACAAAGTGTTAATCAAAACAACCTCTATCGAAACAATCATACTTTTTATCATCGATGATTGAAGATTTTGAATTAACTACAGAAAATCGACATCTTAATTATTCTTGTATCCTAAAAGAAAAGAAAAAGAAAAATCCTCATTCCAATGACATCTGTATTACTATATATATATTAAATTAATAATCAACAATTTTCATACGATTTAGTCTACTTTTCCTAAAATTAACTAATCTTCTATTATTCTGGATTTATAAGAATTATCGATTTTAGAATTTAAGAAATTTTGGAACAAAACTGTTGACTTTTTAATCATTTGCGTATCAGGAAAGATTTTCTGGCTATAAATATAAATTTAAGTTTTCAATTTTTGTGACAGTTGGAGTTATATCAGAAAATTAAATGAATGTTCATGATGACCAATAATGAAATTCCTGCTAGGCATAAATTTTGTTAACACTGTATGTGGTTTGTAGCAATTTTCCTGTTTCTTAATATGATTAGTAGCTGACTATAAAATTTAATAAACTGACTTCTCAAACTTCAATTTAAAATGTCATATTTCATATGCATGTCAATTTGATACTAAAATTTAATTCATAACTCATATTGATTGAACTACACGTACAAATATATCACATGGTAAATTAAAAAATCAATGCATTTCTGCCTATTTTATTTTAATTTAATTTTATAATACTATACATTCGTTAATTATTTCCCTTTTAATAATTCTAATTCCCATTGAATTATTAATTATTTACCAATTATTTAAAATTTTATTAAATACTATGTACATTGTTTTTACAATATTTTTACAATTATGCATGGTCCATGGTCCAAATAATATTAATATAAATTTAAAACGAAAGTTAAAAGTATATACCTGTAATAAAGCATATTGTTTTCGTAATATTAATGTACATAAAAATTATTATTATAAATACGCAAGATAATACATTTGACAAGAAAATTAATGTTGACTTTACTGAAAAATAGAGAAAGTCACTGATATTATTATAATTGTAACGATCTGTATAAGTATGATATATTTAAATACACATAGGTTGATAAATCTGTTATTAGAATACAATTTTATAAGGACTGTCCATTATCTATAACACATTAAAAATAATTGCTATTAAACAATTTTAATTGTTCAAAAATATACGTGTAAATGTAGAATGCTGAATTAAAAGAAATCTTATGAAAATTCAATGAATAATTCATAAGAGTAAAATGATGAAGTTTTCGGAAACACATACAGAAAAACAAAAGCTATCGTCGACCACTCTATATAATTACAGTAAATATATACGTGTAAAGCGTTCGAATCACGCCCGCTAACGATGGTTAAAAGTATCGTAATCGGTCTGTTTCAAACTTGCTCCCTTTCCCACTACGTACAATACATACACTCTCTTACTTGCATCTAATCTCGCAATTCAATCTCACGGGGTGTGTTGTAACTACGCAACGCGAGGAAAGATTCGCGGTGGCTAGATGAAGAGACGAAACAGCAGAAAGAAAGCTGGTGGAGAAGGAAGATACGTGCTACGTGCTACAAGATTGAACCGTATCGCAACGAGCAATTATTACAACCATATCACGTGCCTACCATCGTCTCGACCGTCTTCTTTCATCCACGTGTCTCTTCTCTTTCGAGAGACATTTTTATGAGAGATTCTCGAGTACCTTCTCCGCTCAAGTACCCGCTTAGATGCGCCGTGCTCCAGAACCTTTCATTTCTTTACACGTGGAACGATATAACTGTATCGGGATCTCTGAGAGGCCCACCTACGTTCACCTTCTGCACGCGCGTCAATTCACTGATGCTAAATGCTTGTCCCTAGTTTCAAGGAACCGCATATTCCAACATTTATTCACGTCTCAGGCATTTTTTAAATTTAAACGCGTAATGCGAATACACATTCGAGGAGATGTTTAATCTTTAATAACTTCAAGACTCATTCTGTGGTATTTTCGCTCGGCAGATAATACTTGGAAGATCGATTTGACAACGAGATCGTTCGAGAAAGAATAATCAATAATCGAAATTTGAAAATTGAATTAACGACCTCTGTAAATTTCATCGAAGTCGATGTGAAATAGAAAGAAAGAAGTACATACTTTGTAACATTTTGTAACTATGCAGGAGCACAGTGTGTTGCGCGTTATCTTGGAATGTGGCAAATGTAATTCGAGATTTCTATTTAATTAATACTAAATATTTTCTTTCGACATTCCAATGATCAGCACATGTTCAATGATTCCAATGATCAGCACACGTTCAATGATTCCAATGATCGACACATGTTTTTTTAATCTAGTAAAATATATATTCATCTGAGATAAAATATTTAGTTAAATAAGATAATATATTTGATTCACGTTAGACTCTGGGTTTTTATACAAATCCCTATTTCTGAAAATGTAATGTAAAATTACAATATAATATTTATTTTATATAATACAATATAAAAATTGTTTTATAGAGAACATTCATTTTATAAGAGTATAAAAATATTAGAAAACGTGCAAAATATTTTCAATATTTTATAAAACAAAAATATACCGAAATTATTTTTTGTATATTTAAATATACTAAAATATTTTCAATATTTTATACATGTTTACATTCTGTACATTTTTGCACATTCAAATTTTCCATGAATGTATAACAATCCGCAATCTATTCATCAATATCAAATTTTTGAAATACATATATATATTATTTAAATAATAATATTTAAGTTTGATATCAACTATACTGTTTTATTTTCATGGAATCGTGCAATTTTAAGAAAGAAAGATTCAAATTTTCACATTAGAATTCAAAAATATCTGTGACAAATAAATGAACGAAGAAACAACAAAAAATACTTTCTTGGATAATACAATCAGCAAGAATAGTAGCATCCAGGAATTAAAGACGTAAAAGTGTACATCACATATACATTTAATTACAAATCTCTAAATGAAACGAAATACACCCGAAGTATAACTATTTTGCACACAATATTTAATTTTTTTTCTATTAATCTTTGTAAATTACATATCATTTTCGTGACACTTATATCTAGGGTCAGGTAGAACACGGAACACCTAAATATTTCTGTTATTCTGTTAATTCTGTTGAACATAGAAAAAAAATGTGAAAAAAGAAAGTAATACTGTTGAAGGGTGAAAATATAGTCACGCCATCATCGTGATGAAGGCCTTTTGAAATCATTTCTATTATTATTCATATCACGGGAATTAATATAAAAACTGCTTTCAAATGAAATACTGAGAACTCTTTCGTTCAAGAAACTCTAAAATGAAAAACATTGTGCGAATTCCAGAAAGATATTATTTAATAAAACATGATACATCGTTAACACTAAACATTGAACCTATTTCATATATTTTCTATTATATCTGTCGAATTAACGGCTTGACTAATTTAACAAAACGTTTTATAGAGATTTTACATTGTCAACATTTTTAATCTTTTTGATATTTAAATAATTAACGAACAAAAATAACTTTTATTAACGCAGCAGGTGATTAACGTATGAACTTAAATTTAAATAAAAAATGTAATTTACTAATAAGCTGTTATCGAAATACCATACTTTGGAATTAATTAAATGATGAGATGAAACGCAAATGTAAAACGAATATTTTATGTAATAAAGTGGAAAGTTTCAAAGAAATGCAACATAAAATTCAAAAATATATAACAATTTATGACATAAAAATATATTTCAGAAAAATATAAGAAAATTCTGACGAAAGATTTTGTGTTGTTATATATTTTTTATAAATGGAATGAACTATGAGATAAACTCGTAATATTGATGGATTTTGATGTATTTACGTAACTCATATACAGAATTTCGAAATAAAAATGGTTGGTGGAATTTTGAGATGGAATTATCTCTCGATTAAAACGAAATGTCTAGAGTCAAAATGATTCATCTTGAGTGATCCGTTACAACAATATGAAATCAAAAGTGTGTAGTGCTATTTAAAAAGTTCAATGTCTGAGATTTCTTCGATAAAGCAATTTTTTGAGAATTTTGCAATTTGTATTCGACTAAAATTGACTAATTTTGATTCTGAAACATTTTTTTCTAGAATGATCGAAAATGCCTGCAATATCATTAAGTGATACATCCCGTATATTCATTCTTTTACTTTGACAAAAATCAACGTAAATTCTGACAAAAGCACCTTAATAGTTCTTCTAATTTGAAACAAGAAATCTGAAATCTATTATTTTAATGGAAACTCGAAAAACTATTACAATAAGTATTCCTTCAACTAGTACAACATATGAGGGATGATAAAGTTAGTTATATTCATAGTAAAAATGAATAAAGTATTCAGCACCTGAAGTTATTTTTTGTTTTAAAATTATTTTTCATTTTAAAATGCAATGTAAGAACTGCTTTTCTATTATATATTATCTTTATTATTTATAAAGATATTTATTGTATCGTTTTACAGCTTTCTTATCTCATTGTTGAAAACTTGTGATAACCATTCTCGCATTTCATTTTAGATTTCTTCGTCGGAGTATTCGCTGCTTCTTAAGATTTTTTTATTGATCCAGAAATACAAAAATCACAAGGAAAAGAATTTAAATTATACGACAGGTGCCTATTTGAATTTTTCCAGTAAATCCTCGAATGCGATGTGACATTGTCATGTATTTGATCATGTATATACTTTTCTTATAATTAGTCTATCTAAATTATAATATTAATTTTAATAGATGTAAATTTCCTATAAGAAGCAAATCCAGATTGCTAATTTGGATGCTATTTGCAATAGATATAATAAATGTATGTTCGAATTTTTTATCTATAATTATTTTGGATAGTGTCACTTGTACAAATCATTTTTAAACTGAAGCAACTATATAAAATCATTACACAACACATTCAAAGTGAAGATACTTGAATTAATGTAGTTAATGAGTATTTATAGAAATGAATTAATAACTAATAATATTTATAGAAATGAATGAATATTTATAGAAATGAATAACTCTGTCGCTTTTTTATGTTACGGAGCCTGGGTAAAGAATTAATGAAGATTTGATATATTGAATATTAACGATATCGACACAACGTTTTATAATTGTTAGATATAAGAACGTGAAACGTGAAAAGTAAATAACTTATAAATTATGCAAAAAAACAAGTTTATTTCTCATTTTCTTTTCACTCTAGAGAATTAAATTTGTTTTAAAAAAATTTTTTAATCATAATTTTATAAAAGTTTAATGACATCGAGTATATAATATATATTTTATATACTACTACATATATATATATATATATATATATATATATTTTACATTTCTTAGTAATATTACTAAATATTTGTAGTTTATATCCTTGCCTTTTATCATTTTTCATACGATAGATTTTACAGAATACATATACACTTGTATTAATATGTTAATATTAAATATTAAGAAATATTAATATCATATTAATTACGTAAAGAAGCTTAAGTTAAAGTTTTTCAGAACCTATAATTTCTATGAAATTCGTGTCTCGTTTCTGTTGGAATATATGAGTTTATTATTTGAAGCAACATAAATGTTTTATTATTTATACAAATCGTGCGATTATCACTTTGATCATAATTTCTGCCTTGACACACAGATTTGTTGCTGGCGCTTGACTGAAGCTACTTCGTAAGTAAATAGAAAACTGAAGAATCATAGACGATAGATTTCCTTGGTTTCTCTTTCGTCTTCATCATGATGCAATAGTAATCTTGACGACTTTAAAAGTTAATGATTTGCAACAGTCTTTCTCGCATTAGAAATTATTTTCAGACGAACACTTTAATTGTTTATTCGAAGAATTCAATAACCGTAATATTTCATTCCAAAAAAATTGTTAATGTTTGTTTTTATGCATTACAATATATAAAAATTAATAAGTAAAGAACATATATAAACATTAATAAGTAAACTACAAACTGAACGCAGTTCACAAAGTGAACTACATTTACTTTATGTAAATCCATGTTCTTGGAAATATAAGTTAAAAAAATCAGAACTTTGGTGGATGTACTAAATGTTATAAAAAGCATTATATTCCATGTTACATGAACCATATAATATAATTTTCCATATTATGTGTAATTTTGTATTTTAAAATTTTCTATAAATACATGAAAATCCACATTATATAAATCTGAACAAAATTTTCTCTATATTTTAAGCTTCATATTGTATACATTTTTATGTTATACTTAAATATTATTTTTAACATTATATTCCTAAATAATGAAAATCTTTTACTCTACATACATTTTTTTTCTATTATATATCAGTATGCAATAATAATTCAGATATGTTTGTGAAAAATTATAGATTGTATGTTAACTTATATGAAATAACAAAATTATGTAAAATCATAAAAATACAAAAAGATCAGAAAGATATAGAATATATAGATACGATATAGAATAAATCAGTAAAATTAATGAATTCTATAAATTGATTTTTGAATCACATATTGATAAACCAATATTAACTAGCTACCTCTGGTTTTGTTTCAAGATATGTAATGACCTGTTTTATCGAATAATAGATTTCATCGTTGCGTACGATACCAAAGAAAGACTGATAAACATCGATACCAATTGATGACCAAACAACTGTCAATTTGTGCTCCACCCACTCTACAAGGACTTTATTTGCCTCAGGCGTATTTGATTGCAGGAAGTTATGCATATAAAAAAAATATTGGTTATGAATATTATTATATCATATGTAGACATTTTTAAACCGACATGATTTTTATGAATGTCTCAAGTGAGATTTATTATATTGAATTAATAAAATTTTGGATTTTCGATTAGAATATCAAATAGAATAAAAGTTTTTTTTAGTTATGGACAGTACTTTTGAAAGAAAATTACAGCAATTTAATAAGTTTTGTGAAAATTTATTCTAGTTCAAAATATATATTTGAATCTTATTTTTTTCGATCAACGTGACTATTCTTCTTAAATGTTTCAAAATGATAATTAACATAGAATATAAAATTGATTTTCAAAGACTTTAAAAAATATTCTAAACGCAATCTAATAAATTTCACAGTTCAAGGTTTTTTATTCAAATTTTATTTGACTTTTTATTTCAAAATTTTTGAAACTATGTGAAAGCTTTATTTCAACATAAAGACCTGATATAATTGTGGTAATCATTTTTAACGATTAAGATTAAGATTAGCAATTCTGCACCATTCAAATTACAATCGTTTACCTCTAACTTTGATCTTAGATACAAGGTATCTATCAGATAAATATCATTTTTCTAAGTAATTACAAGGTGTGGTAATTTATCTTTTAAAAAATACAAATTAAATAATGGTACGATAATCATCGATTACCGCAAGTACTATAAATTAATGATTCAATGGAATTTTAAACTGTAATTATCTTATTTAAAATATTAAAATAAATAATTTATTTTAATTATTCTGACATTACATTTCAGAAAATGTAACAATACTATAATAAAACAGGGTTGTAAATGCGGTATGCATCAAGTGCATCGAAAACGTCAGAACCAGGAATGTGCATGCCGCGTGAATCGACACACGCCAGTGAACCCGAAGAAAAGACTGACAATGAAAGGGGGTCAGATGTATGGTGCACGTGCAATATGGAATAATTTTGCACTATTTCTTCTTTAACTTCCTACTACCGATTTAAATGAATCGCGCGTAAAATTTTAAAAAATTTCGAACGTGTTTAAAATAATGTCGAAGGAAAATGAAAAAAATGGAATATTATTATACAGTATAAGTGTAATTCAATACAATATTTTATCAAAATATTGTGACATATTTCTACATTTCAACATTTGAACAGGCAGTTTCTTACTTTTCTGACAAAATTATGAAAGCACAATTTACAACAAGAAAACAAGAAAAAACATAATGTTGGTTTTTAAGTGCTTTGTTACAAAATTGTAGCGAAATATTCAATATTTTTTAACAAGATATTTTTTAATGCACGAGGATCGTTGAAAATTCTAAAATACTCATTTCAAAATGACCATCTTTTATGTTAATACAAATTCGACATCTTAAATTTTATTGTATCTCAATAATTAAATTATTAATTCGTCATGTGTATTTATTTGTGTACTGTACACTCTTTATTTCAGAGATCCCCATAAATAAAAAGTAATCAAATTTCGAATCTGCTGTTACGTATATATATTGGACTACGTATAATATTTGTCTAAAAGTTTGTAAGAAAATACTTATAACAACACTTTAAACAAATTTCATATAACATTTTTTTTCTTTTTTTCACTTATAAACTATGCTCCTACAATTTTGTAAAAAAGTAGGAATATTATACATACAATATTACATATATTATATAATTAGTATATATTATTATATATATATACTAATATAATAAAGTATATATTATATAATTAGTACATATAATTTAGTGTATATTATATAATTGACTAACATTGTTCAAACTATATTGAAAATATAATTAATATATAAATTAACGCCTAAAGAAGAACATATGTAATATTGTTAAAAGTGATTTATAGTTCTTAATAGTTAATAATCAATAGTTATTAATAGTTATTAATCAATTTAAATATATAAAATTTACATACAACTTTTAAACATTTACAATTAATAAAGCCTAATTTATCTACGTATTCTTACATATATTTACGTAATTTATTACGTATTTATTGAGTGTATTATTAATATACTTACAATATATTAATTAATACATCTATAATTAGTATTTTATTTTAAAGTCATTTTAATGAAATTATTAATAGCCAAAAAATGAGGACTTTCAAAAGAATTTATTTTAAATATGCCATTTCCTACATTTACTAAAAATAAATTTATTAAAAAAATAATTGCTTTTTACACTAAAATAACAAAATTCGTCAATATGATGGATTTTAGATTTTTTCTTTTTTACAATTGCTGAAAAAATACACTTATTTTTGTCAAAATTATTATTGATTTCTGTTTGGAGAGAAATATAATCGTATTAATCTATTTATTTTAATTGTTACCATTTAAATTATAATGATTTTAGTGTTAACATTACACAAAATTAACCAAGTTGATCTTTAAGTTAATATATAATTATCAATTTTTAGAAACTATATGTATAAATTTGATATGTTCGATTTCTTTAAATCATTCTGAACATCAATATTCTATTTATCAGATTAAAGTATTGCCATGATCATTTGAGAAAATATTAAAATCAATCGATATCAATCATTTATTTTCTCGTGAAATTAATTTAATATTACAATCAAGGTTTCAATTATCTTTTGTGTAAAATGTTTGAAATTGAATCACGTAAGTAAACCACAAGTCTGCATTGACATAAATGTGGTTATTCAACAAGAAATTCGATTACAGTTTTGTATATATGAGCTTTTAGACATATACGATATATATCCTTGAATATACTGTAACAAATACTGTATTAAATTCAATACATCTTGGATACCTTTCAATGTACATTAATAACGCTTAACTTTTATGTACATCTGAATCTCGTTGAGCCACCAATCCATATTGTATAAAACGAAATGGTATAAAAAAAAATTAATGATAAGGAAAATGAAGAAATTCGAATTTTTTTCATTGTTAATCATCGTTTTTCTTTTTCTTTTTGCTGGAATAACATCATCATTATCACTTGAAATGTCTTCTTTGTTATTGTTTCGTGACAATTGCGATGATAACACTTTTATTTTTTCTTTATAGCAAGGTAGCTCTTTATAGCAAGTGCTACAATTTTTTAAAACTTTGAGATCGTGTAGATCATTCAACATTAGGCATTTGCAATGATGTTCTGGTTTATCAGCTGATTGTAGTCTTTCTTCGATTAGTACAAAATGAAATATCTTCATTAATATTATTTTTTGTACAGTCAAATTATCTTAATTAAGGCTACCTTCATTAACTTTTCTTCATCAATCACGTCACTCATTAATTCCTCAATATGGTCAAAAGTTAATAAAAGATGATACATATATACAATATTTTCAGCTATATTTTTACTATAATTTTTACACAAGATTTAATTTTTAATTTTACAGTCTGTAAACAAAACGTACAAAAAGAACCGCGTAACTGTGAATAAAATGTGTACAAAGAAAACAATGTAACTGTGAATCCGTGTAAAAGAATACTCTATGGTCAACAAGATCCAAGTAAGTTTCTAGAGATTGTACAACTTCCACATTATTTTATGTCTGATAAGAAATTAATCGGTGACCCAATGTGAACGTCAAGAGCAAATTGCTAGAGGAAGAAACGTGATATCGTTACACACGGTGGTAACACTGTAGAAAAGCCTGAAAGCGGACCAGATGCCTGCTGTGCAAAGGCCCGTGATAGGTATACCTCGCTCGGTTCCTTGTGCAATCAACAATGAACGACTTGCAAACGGTTGCAATATAACGTAGTACGAGGGACACGTGCAAACACCTTTCCTTACCCTTGGAAGAAGGAAGCCTCTGAACGAGATCAAGAATTATTGTGACCACTTTCCATCGTGTATAACACAGAGAAGCAGTGATGGATAAAATTCTGGAAACTTATATATTTTATAAATATTAGAGCAAAAATAAAAAGTTGAAAAAACGAATTTATTTAGATTTTTTTTAGCAAGAATGAAAGTTAATGTCGTTTATAACGTTAAGGAAATATTTCATCATTGAATTGGTATTTATTACATTTCAAATAATATATAACAAAACGATACAATTTAATATTTATCTGTAGCTATAGTTTCTACACCATTATTATATATTAATTTAATACTTTTCTTTGTTTATGCAATCACTTTATGTGATTTTATATCTATATACACATACTATATTATTTTTTTGTCTATTTGAATTTAGATTTCTTTTTAAATTTTATCTATATTGTTATGTATTTAAAATGATTACAAAATATGAAACCATCCTAAAACCATACTAAAATCATGGAAAACAAGTTGAATTTTAATTTTTTTCGTTTATTTCTCAAATTTCTAAACACTAATTTGAAATTTTGTATTCCATCAGATCCTCGTTAATTCTATTATAAACAACATCCTTAATGAGTTAAATTGTTAATTTCAATTTCAATATTAAATAAATTTTTCTCAGCATTATGTTTCATTTCATTTGTTAATTATTTTCAAAAAACGTTTTATTAAAAATAAGTACAATAAATCAATATAAATTTCGATATATATATATATATATATATATACACAAATTACATAGATATCATATATTGATATAGTACATACGGATGGATGTAATATAATTAAAAATAAAAATTAAAAATAAATTCAGATTCCTGAATGTTACATTTATTTATATATATATATACACACATATATTTCAAAGGATGAGCGTGAAGAATATAAAAATTTGTATTTCTCATTTCTTAAAAGAATTTATTCGAAATACAGATGAAATAACCCGAGACAAGTGAAATTTAAGTTTAATATATAAGTAACATTATAAAAACTGAGGTTGAAACAAGATATTACTTCTTCCTTTGAGTTACTTTTACCTTTATCAATGTTATATAACTCATACAATTAAAATACAACATTATATAAATTGCGTTGATACACATTTGTATTAAAATACTTGACATGTTTGGATGTTACGAAATATTCTTTGAAATTTTAAAAGTGAACAAAATTTGCTCTAATTAAACAATTTAGTTTATACTTTTAAGTAATATTTTTTCTATTAAAAACTTACAAATATACACTTTAAATAATTGTTTACTTTATCTATTAAAAACTTACTTTTTTCTATTAAAAACTTACAAATATACACTTTAAATAATTGTTTACTTTATCTATTGAACTTTCAGTATACGTGATATACATATGTACATACAATCAATCACAAAAGTCTACATCTAAAGAAATATAAGTATTTGAGGCATTTTATAAACACTAATTTATTTTTTAATTATAGTTATACAAATTCTGAAAAGTAATATGTTTTGGAAACAAAAATAATTGGAAAATATAAACAAAATTTAAGTAAAAAATCACGAAATATGCTGTGCAATTATGATGGACATATATATAAAATTTATTCTTATTATTATTGTAATTATAATCAAAATAAGTCTAAATTCAATTAGTATAAATTACTTATAATAATACTATGTATAATAATTGTATATACTTGTAGATTTTTGTAAAATCCTATTTTGGACTTTCTTCTTCTTTTAAGTAAATGTGAAAAATTGTCAATATTTTAGAAGTAGTCTAATTTTAACTGATAAATGGAATAATTGGGATCCATAAAATGATTTTATTTAAAATTTGACAGGTGTACATATGTAGATTTCTGTGATCGATTACGAGAAATAAAAAAGTCAGAAATAAAAAAATTAATCTGTAAATATAAATAAGCAAAATAAATTATTCAACAGCATATTTGAGAATTTTCGTTCCTACAGATGCATTATCTGAAGAAAGTAAAGAAATATAAATGTGCAATACGTATTAAAAAGATTTGTCTGTATAAAAATATGTCATCGGAAATATAAAATTGTTTGTGATTTTGAAACATAGGTTGTGTTTCAATATTTTATTTTTATCAGAAGTTGTAGCTATTATATCTTTCAAAATATATTATATTATAAAATATTCAACTATCTTCTTTTATTTCTCCTGAAGGCCAAAGCAAGAAAAAATGAATTTCATAGGTATTTTAAACAAAAACTTTTGAAATACAATTTTAATTTTTCCATTATAAGAATATTTTAGGTATATAAAATATAAAATTACTTCGTTATTATAAATTGATAAGTATAAATATTATAAAGACAATTGCATATGTCTTTTTTCAATACTCTACAAGAAATTGTTTGAGGGAATAAAATAATTTTTTAATCATACGCATTAATTTTATTATTTAAAAACCCTTAAACTAAAAAAATAAACGAGAAACAGTATTTTTATTAACAATATATTTTGACATTTTGACATTTTTGGAGTAAAATAGTGTCAAAAATGGAGTTCTTTCTCTAATTGTGTATTTTAATTCTAATATTTTGCGAAAATAATTACTTTTCCTTTAATATGAAATATACTGAACAATTTTTACACATTTCACTTTTTTATATTAAAACGATAACGAATAAATTAAAATCAAAATGTGTATATTAAAAAAAAGATTCAAATTAATAATATTTCATTAATAGAATAATAATTTAATTAAAGCCGCTTTTACAACAAGATTGAACATTTTTAAATAAATACTCTCATTACTTCGTTCAAATAGATATTTATTATCTTTAGACAAATTATTATATCATTATAATCATAATTATAATGTATTTTATTTTAATTGTCACAAATATAATTTTTAACGATTTAACGATAATTTTTACAAAAATGGAGGTATTGTAAATAATTTAGATATAAAATAATCATGTTATTGCATTGTTTCTAATATGTTTTACATCTCAATAAAATTTAATTTACAATAAAATTTATTTAAGAACACACCTACATATAATATTTCTATACAAGACAAAAATTATTCATGGATATTTTTGAAAAGAAATTTTAACATATAACATATAACATAACAAAACATTTACGACATATTTCAATTTATAGATTATTTAATATATATTTATTCATTTTTAAATTAAAAAAAATGAATATTAAAGAAGCTATAAATGAAAACACGAATGCGTGCATAAATATTACCCGTACATAATTTTGAGTATTATGGGAACAATTTGTTACACTATAGTCATTATTCCACGATTTAAGACATATATAGATGCAAGTATAAATATATAAAATATATATAAAACATGTATATACAATAAATCAATTTAATTTAACTAACTAATTAAAAATTAACTAATAGCTCATTTTGTGGCATATACGTATAACTAATCAACTTTTAAATATGTTCCATTAAAAAATTTTTATTAATATTTACAGTGAAAAACAAAAATATACATTTATGCAGTAAATATTTAGAGACCAAAAAAATCATATTTTTTATCTTATTAAGATAAATACATATATAAATTTATAATAAATATATATAACTAGTAGATTACAATATATTTAAATATACATACGTAGTTAATGAAACGAAAGTTAATGTTTAATAAAAATAAAATTGATATTTAGTATTATTTTATGTAGAATCTTTTTGTTGGCAAATGACTAATCGTAATTTATTAATAATAAGTATAGTAAAAATTTTATATGTTTTAAAATATTCTTTTTATTTTACACAATATTCAGCTATTTGTTTTTCGAATTTCTGTATGTATTTATTAATTGGATTCTAATATATATGATGTATCTAGCAAGAACTAATAATTATATATGCTGTATATTTTAAATTAAAATCTTGCTAAAAAATAATGTATAAAATAAAACTATTTCTAAACTCAAATTCATTTACAACTTTTTGTTAATTGTTCCAGTGTATTTAAAAATGGATGTTTATCAGATTAATAATTATTGAAGTTCTTCACCTTTTCAATAGTGAACACAACTTGGAGTTTAATATAGAGAATAATGCTCTTCACAAATCTAATGATCTATCGACTACCTCCAACAGTAATCTCTAACAATTTCTATATATGATTGCGAGTTTAAATCATAAAGAAAACAAAATGGAATCCACACAAGTAATTCTGATTTCTGAATCCTATCATAAAACCGTTAATCCATATATGTGTATATATATATAATTATATAAAATAAAATAAAATTTTTATTAATTTTGTTTTTAAATTGATTAATTTAAAAGTATCAAATTTTGATTCATTTGAAAATATTAAAAATTATTATAAAAAAATATTAAAAATATTATATTAAAAAATTACCATTTAAGATCCTTAATAAGCTGAACTTTATAGAATTAGTCAAAAAGTTTATGATAATTATAAAATTATTCAAGAAGTTTATGGTAATATATTTTTCTGCAAAACTTCTTTTCCTTTGTTTCCTTTCTTGACAACTGAGTTCTATTCTACTTATTTGAATTTTTCAATATTATATCTTCTTGTATAGCTCTTTATTGTTTTTGTTTTAACTCTTTTTGCTTCTACTTTCATTTTTCTATTCCTCCTCCAATAATTTTATATTATTAATGTACTACAATACTGATATATCATAATTTAGATCGATTATTGCAATGTATATTTTGATCAAAGTGTATCGATATGTCTGATACTTTTCGACGAATGAACTTTTATTCTAACGAATAAGTTTATGTCCCTTCAATCTTACATTATGATATCTAGATGTAATACCTAGATCGTAATTAACTATTTTATATGAATTGATATTATGTATGTAGCATATATTATGTATGTAGCATACATATATAATTATGTTATCGTACATTAAAATAGGAAACATAGACATTTTTATTTGATTGATAACTTTATTCACATTGTGATGTATGTATGTATAATAGAAACACATTTTTATTTCATTGTACTGTAATAGTTGTAGATAAATGTTTTGATTTAAATATGCGATTAAATTTGCAAAAATATTCGTACATATGTAAGGATATAAAATGTTATTTATATTTAACAAAGATACAACAGTAATAATAAAGTTATTTATGGGAATAGTCGAAGTAATTATATATTTTTCAAAGATTTCTTTAAAATTTTGATATCTGTAGTTTAATTAATATCTTAGTTGTAATTTCATTAACGTTACAAATTTTGTTACAATATTTCACACATAACACTGAGAGAAAGGGGGGGGGGGGGAGAGAAAGAGCAAAAATTAATGCTTAGAATTATGAAGTATATATCTAAAGCATATATTAATTATGAAGTATATACTTAAAGTATAAATTTAAACATAAATATTTAAAAACAATACAATAGAGTATATACATAATATTTAAAATATATAAATATCAAATTAATTAGGAATAAAACTGAAAAATGATAAAGATATATATACTTAAAGAAAATCCATAAAAAAAAAAATATTCGATCTGATAAGTATCGATTTGTCGATATCATATGATTTCCCAACTACATGTCCTATCTTATTACAATTAAATAGTCCGTAAAACATTATAAATGCAACCGGAACTTGAACCTCATTAAAAGAGAATAAAAAAGAAGGGGAGTGCGCGTGCATATAGCACAAAGACTAGATTTCGTAATTTCTCGGTTACACATTATACTTGCACGACAATTCCGTGATTCATATACGGTCATGCCGCGTAACAGTAGTAATAAATTATTACTCTACATCTATGGAATCTTGTATCATCGTTTACTAGCTAATTTTAATGAATTCATGGGAGTTTTTCTGACTTTGTCATAGAGTAATAATCGATTCTTAGTACATAAAAGAAAGAAATATAATAGAATATTATATCGTTTAAATGATTAATGACTCTTGTTTTATTAGAAAACAAGTATGATTGTTTCATTGGCAATTCTTCTATTTTTTTTTTATTTATTCATAATAAATTATTCACCTTTTTTGGTTCATTTCAACTGATTGGAATTCGAAGGTGACAAGAATAGGACCAACGCCCACATACTTCGACTATCGTTCCGATCATCGATCATAATGGATTAACAATTCTGACGTAAGAAACTTGTGCTTCTTTTTTACTACAAATATCATATGTCCACGTTTCAGAAATACATTTGATTATGATGGTTGTACTACACTTTCCTGTATGTTGCATTTAGATCTTACGATCAGGCAAGGTATAAAGTACTATCATTAAATAAATATTAAATTTTACATATAGTAATCGCTATATGTTCAAAGAATGTATATCATATGCATATAAACCAGAACATAAAATTTGATTGCTGACCGGATTACAAATATTTATATCAAAGGAAAGGTGAACGTAGCCTTTCTCCTCGTTTTAATTTCACACGGGCTACGTATATATAACCATTCTTCAATGTGCATTTGTGGATACTAAATAACGTCGTTAAAAACAGCTTGAATCAAAACATTTAAAATAAATGTTTGATAAATGATTGACATTGTTACTAACTATGAAAGTGCAGTTAAGTACAATATTTTACGAATAAAACTAAATAAAAATCAATATGTTAAAAACTATTATTATAAAATATTATAACGATGTTATAAACTATTGACAATTTATTTTATGTTCTTATAAATCATAAATATTATTTCGTAAAAAGCAATACTACATTAATTTCGAAAACTACTTATTAGATATAATTTGGAAGAATTGAAATTATAAATTTTTACATGATATAAAATAATTTTTGATAACGAAAATTTTTAAAATTTATAAACTTTATTATTTAAGAAATTTTTAATTTTAATTCAAATTTTTTTATTTTTTTTATAGCAGCTTCTATTCAATCTATAATTTTATATCAAATAATTTTCAAATAGATTTTTGAAAATAAACAAATATATACAAAATATAAACAAAATAAATAAAATAAAGAAACAAATAACAAAATGTGAAACAAATAACAATAATTTGAAAATTGTTTGGAAAATTTTAAATCGTTAGTATTATAATAACAAATAAAATGGAAATAAAATTTCAGATACTCAATATAGAAAAGGTTCAATCATTATCCAAACAAAATATCGTCATATTTGAATGTATCTGACCATGAGAACCACACCCGTGATATGTACTTGAATACTCGTGGTGCCAAGATAAATTTTTCTAACTATGCGCTATACTCCACAACGTCAGAAATACAATAGCAGTTATCGTCATTCGAATATTTACAATATTAATCCTGTGATAACATGAAATATTCGTAGTTTTTGCACATCATTCTGTTGTACTCATTGGCGGTTCTCTTCTCAAGAGGAGACTATCTATTTATGAATTGATGTTCCTGAAATAATTTCCATGAACTGGTCGCATAAATTTTGTTTAGAAGACTTTACGTGCGAATTCACGACAACTCCAAGATAGAAATGTCACAATGACCACACCCCAAATGACATTTAGAGTTCGACGCTCTAAAGAAATCTTTACTTAGTTATAAATGTTTAATTATGTATGTTTACTCTTGAACAGAGCACACATACATAGCATTTATATAATATTCTTATATAATTAAATAATTTAAAATTTATTATAGCTATTTGAAATAATTTGTATAATTTATAATAATTTATAATTTTCTATTTACTTTAATTCTTATTTCACGTGATTAATTTATTTTCAGCATGTGACAAATTAGACAAAAATATCTACAACAGTGAGATTTAGCGATACGTAACAATACATTGATATTAGGGCTAAAACCAAAGTGATAGCAGTTGGCCTTCACTTATGGGGGAGTGATCAACTTTTTTTAAAGTGGTTATAAATGTATATCGATTGTAAAGACATTTACTCTTACAAAAGCGTTATGATATAGATTAATTATACCACAATTTTGAATTATGTTATTTGCAATCAGCGCATTTTAATATTATATTTAATGTATGAAATGCAGAACTAACAAAATTATAATTTATTCTTCTGTATGCAAATAAATATTATTATTTTATTATTTTATTTATTTATTGATATTTACACTTTATTTATTATTTGTTTTATCCTTATTATTTCATAATACATAAAATACATAAATTATATTCAGCAAATAATACAGTATAAAATGTATTAAGTAATTATTTTATGCAAGTATTAAATTTTCTTATGTACGTCCTCTAACTTATAATTTTATTATGTCAATTAAATATCATTCAAATCTTTCTCATAATAAATATATCTCACACAAGTATTGATTTCTTAAATACAGATTTCTTTTATACAATAATTGTGAATATTTGCAACAATTTTGATGATTCAAATTAATGAATACAATTAAGTTTTCAATTTTATAATACAAATCAAAACAAATTAATTTAATATTTAAAATCAACTAAAATGATTAAAAGTTTTCATGAAAAACTTTTGTATTTAATATAATTTTCAACGAATTTAGGTATTCAATTTCAATTAATTAAATAGGTAATCAAAATAATGTTTACATAGAGAATTTTGTATAATAACACATTT
Organism: Frieseomelitta varia; assembly: GCF_011392965.1. Lineage (NCBI taxonomy): Eukaryota > Metazoa > Arthropoda > Insecta > Hymenoptera > Apidae > Frieseomelitta > Frieseomelitta varia. The sequence continues at coordinate 264,755 of NW_025110166.1, read as the reverse complement.
TATTTAATTGAACGTTTGTCTTAATATAGATATTAATCACTAAATAGAAAAAATAAATATACATTTGGCGAATCTATCTGATACATTTTCTTACATTATAATTCAAGAAACTAATCCAACATGTTTCCTTCAAAATTAATATGTTAGGCGCAAAAATGTTACAAATTCTATCTAAGGATTAGTTTCTATAATATAACATATTTAATTATAAAGATATGTGTGAAGTTGTCCTTACAAATTTTATATTTTACTTTGATAAACCTATTATATTTATTTAAATATTTCAATATTATATTTAGGTGTGTTTTCAACTGGATTTTTAAATTATAACTATTCAAATCAATCAATATTCAATTGAACAACTAATTATTCATGAACAATAATAATAATAAAAGATGAAATAAAGTCAAAGAAATAGAAAATTTATTTGGAAAAATAAAACTTTACAAGGACAACTTAATACTGTCTAATAATAGGTCCATTTAAAGAATCTAAGCTAATATGTTTCATCTTTTTAAGACAAATCGCATATATAAAAAATCATTTTCATGAATTTTTAAGGTTATTTTTTGTAATGATAATTGCTACAAATTTTTATTTACAATAACTATGAATTTAAACTAAAGCTTATCATCTTTAACATATTTTACTACAATATCGAATATAAAACGCTTCCTAAAAATAATGAATAATCTTAATTTTTTTTATTTCTCTACTTTTTGAAAGAATGCATTTGCGCTTTGTTTCGAAAGATCTTAATTACTAAAATTGAAAAATATGACAAAAGCATTCTCTCTTTGGTTCAACAATGATGCCCAAAAAAGATATATATACGAAATTGAATTATAAAAATTACAATTTTTATACAATTTTTATATTCTTATAATTCTATATATATGTTCTATGTATATATTTTATATATATAGAATGCACAACATCTAAAATTATTTATTAAGATTGACATAATAAAATTTGTTTTAACTATCGTTCATTGTTTAAAATTGTTCTAAATGAATAAAAAATTATTAAACTGAAATAGTTTTTAAGTTCATATAAAATTGTATTGATAAAATTTTAATTATTACTTAATCTATTTTATATTTCTCAACATATGACTGATATTTATACATATTAAAGTATGAACATGTTAAATTATTAATGCACATATAAAGCGATTTTATTGTCAGTATATGCATAAATTGTTTTTAAATATTTAAATCTTTCGAAAGATGTTTCAATATGAAATGATAATCTAATAATTTTTAATCTAATTTTTAATGAAAAATTACATGATCTATTATCAATATCATTTTAATATTGATTGAGAAAGGCGTATTTTTTAATCACAAAATATAATTTTATCATTCTTTTCTTCATAAACAGAGACATATAATGAAGATATTACGTTTCAATATTATTGGTAATCATAATTTAAGAATAATAATGTTTATGATTAAGTCATGACAAATTTATATATATATATATATCAAAATTTGAACAAAATCTAAATTTTTGTTTCTTAATAACACAAAGTAGAAATTTTGAAATTAAGTATCATCACTATCACTTTCTTGCTGTTCTCGAGACTCTTCTTCCATTGGAGGAACACTATCCACATTTCTATCAAAATAATGAGGATTCCAAGCTGGCAACCATCTATTCACAAACCACCAATGCACAGACAATCTACCATGATTACATTCTGCTCTTTCACATCTACCAAGAAACTGACAAATGCCAGTAACGCTACCACTTTGATTTCTAATGCAGGAATCATCACATGTATGTTGACGTTCTGTTGAACGATTAACAGAACAAACAGAAGGATGTGAAGTAGAAGGATTATGCGAAGAGAACATGGATCTAATGTTTGATGATGTACTAGGTTCATTATTTGATAATGCATTAGATGTTGACATATTTGACGTCGAAGCGCCAGGATCTATACTATTAGATGAATTTCCTCCAGTTGTACTTCCAAGAGCCGAAACACAAGGTCTACCTATATGAACTGTAGCATACAATGGATTATTAACTGATGGACTACCTCTACTAATCCAATCAAGATATTTACTAAATTGTGCAGCAGAGTTAGAATTAGGTAGAACTTTTCCTCTGCAAGAACAGTTACTAGGATTTCTGCAATGACATTCCATTCTTAAGGATTCAGTAGGTCGACAAGATGTAACAGGCAGTTTCACATAAGAATATTCACCACGACAAAAAGGGCATCTACAATTCCTTGGTAATTGATATATGTAATGTCTAGAATTATTTGCAAATCCATCTTGATAACGTAATCTATTATGCAAATTATGGCAATGATGGCATAAATATTTTGTATCTATATGTCTACAAAATGAACACATACAGTTATAACCAAGTGAATAAATGGCACGTCCAGTTGACGCGTAAGCAATATTTTCAGTCGAAAAACAATTACGACCTAGCCTACCTAACCTATTCTGACAAAATTGATTAGATAATCGAGAAGAATCTAGATAAAATTGTCTTGGCTGATCATATTGATTTCTAGATTCCATATCATTAAAAAAACTTGGGATATAATGATTTAAAATATGATATTTATAACAACGAGGATACGTTCTACTACCACAAGAATATCGATCATCTATTCTCTCATATGTGTGATCATCTGCATTATTTTGATTATTTTGAGCCGTGGGCTCATTATGAATAACTTCATTATTGTTTTCAGCATTTTCATCATCATCGTCATCATTATCTAATCTTTCGTATATATTTTCTTCTGGTTCCTGTAGTTGTCGATTGCGATTATAATTATGAACTAAATCCACTGGATTTTGATAATTTGGATTGAGATTTGAATGCAATTGAACCGAGCCACCAGGTCGGTTTTGGAAGCCCCGTGAACCACGACCTATGTTCTGATAGCTATCATCTCTTTCTTGATTATTCCTATTCTGATTCATGATTGCAGCTGCCACTTCACCATTTTCATATCGTTGACATACACAACGTAAACCTTGACAGTTATGCCCAGTACCACGATATTGCTGAAGTACATTCTGGTCTGAATTCTGAACTTGCATACCGCTGGGCCCGGCTTCCCGTGATTGATCCGACGTTTCGGCACCCGGATCTGTATTTTGCTCTAATATATGCCCAGCGGATTGTAATCCTCACATCGATGTCGTAGATGGCATTGGTTTATCGATTATTGCTACTCCCGCATAACTACGACCAATTCCCATACAAGTTGGAAGAGTTGTCCAAGTATCCGTTCTTGGAGAATATACCTCTACAGATGCCAGACTAGATGATCCATCATCACCACCCACCACATATAAAAGACCATTTAGTGCAACTACACCTACAAAATAAAAATATTTTTTACACTACATTATAATTTTATAAAAAGAAATTTAATTTACTATAAAAATGCCTATGAGTTAAAATTTTTATATTTTTTTTTACAAAAATAAAAGAACTATGTTTATTCAGTTGTTTGTGAGTTCGATTATTGCAACTAACTTGCCTAAGCGAAGGACCATCCACTGATGTGAGAAATAATCGAGTCTGATTTTAGTCAATTGGTTTATTATTGAGAAGCCTAATTTTTATTTCTAACTTGTAACAGTTGATTTTGTCTGACTAATTAAATTGAAGTTAAGAACGGATTGATTCCGTTTGACTCACTGATTAACTATACTGACTAATTGACTGTGACTGTGACCCCTGATTGAAAATTGACTTTTTCGAGTTTTCTTATAGAAAACATAAATTTTCTCTTCTAAAAGACTCTATAGAGGATTAAGTTGTAGTGATAAGATAACCAATCAGAAAATATAAAAATTTCTAGAATTTCATATGGGATTGCAGGAATAGTGAAAGAGTTCTTCATCTTCTGGCAACCATCTTGTCATCTATGCGATATTTTTGCTGCGTATGACTTTATCACAATTGCTATTATGTAGAAAAAATTCGTTATACTCTGACTGAAATTTATGAAAAACTCGGTTGTAAATTCTAAACGCGACGTAAAATATACAGAAATGTCTAATTTAATAAATTAATTCTGAAGCGTACGTCATAAATTAGCATGTACTGGCCCTAATAGTTTTTATCCTTATTTTCCTACACCTTGAACAAAATTTGATAAAAAAGTATGAAGTATGTACTCTTTAGTTCTGTTATTTTTACTTAGGAAAAAAAAAAAAAAAATGAAAAGTATTAATGAAAAGTAAAAATAAAAACTTTTAGAATTTTGTACTTTGTAAAAATATATCAATTATTATTAAATTAAGTAAAAATAAAATTTACCAGCATTTCTGCGACAAAGAGCCATATCACTAACTGGGGTCCATTGATTAGTATCAGGGTTGAAAGCTTCTACACTTTTCCTGACTAGTGGTCCATCATGTCCTCCTACAGCATATAAAATTCCATCTAAAACACCAACACCAGCACCGCTACGACGTGCAGACATATCAGGCACAGGCTTCCACTGATCTTTTTCTGGATTATAACATTCGACACTAGATAGACATTGTCTGGATACTCCATCATAACCACCAACCTGTAGCAATAATTTTCGACTTTAAATATTTAAAAGTAATTTTCAATCATTACTTCATTAACTTAGCTTCATTATTAAACTTACAGCATACAATAGTCCTTTAACAACACCCACACCAACACTACTTCTACGTGTTGACATTGGTGCAATTAATCTCCATTCATGTGTTCTTGGATCGTATACTTCAGCAGAATTAAGGCCAGTTGATCCATCAAATCCACCAACCTATTATTTTAACACAAACAAAAAATTGAAACAGAATTAAAACATCAAGTAACATGTATACATATATTTATATAAACATATAATATATGAACTATTTACAGCATATATGCAATTTCCAAGAACTGCAACACCAAGTGTTGATCTTCTTGCTTCCATTTCTGGACAAGGTGACCACTGATCTGTAGCTGCATCATAAATATCTACTGTTCGTACTCTAAGAGATCCATTAAATCCTCCAACAGCATACACACGGCCACCAAGGACGGACAAACCTATATATCAAACATTATATAATAGCTCAGTTTAGAGAATCATTGTACATTGTACAATTTCTTCTGAGACATAGATATTAATTACCAGCTCTACAACGACGTGTAGGTAATTCAGAAACTTGATACCACTTTTCTTCTTTAAAATCATAACATTCTACACTTCTAATTGCTTTTGGAGCTTGTCCTCCCACAACTAATAATACTTTTGGTAAACCTCTAGGTTGTCTAGGTTTTGTACGAGGTGTTTTGAACAATGACTTTTGCTCTCCTTTAAGTAGATGATATTTCAAAGCTTCGATCAAAAAATCTTTACCTATATAAAATGAAAAATTTAGATGATTTTTAATCCTTTTACGTTAAATTATAATAATAAAATATATCTTATTTATATTTTTATTTGTGGTATACATTTTGTTACTTACATTGTAAATTTGCCTTAAGAAGTGGTTCTTCCTCTACACGTTGTACTAAATATTCTTGGGATAACAAAGGTAAACGTACATGTTCCATTAATTGTGCTAAATCAGCTTGTCTTTTTTCTAAATCATGATGTACCCATGATATTACACATTCAAATACTTTTTCTTCTGAAGGAACCATTAAACAGTCACTGCAAATTAATTTAGCTACTTGTTGTGGTGCTAATGTTAAAAATTCATCACCATCTACCACTTCCCTGTATACAGAACAAAATATTTGCAATTAAAATATAAAGATATTTTAGCTATATGGAAGTGTAATTTAGTGCTTACGAAAAATGTTGTTCAATATAACTATCTGCATGTGATAACAATTCCAAACAGCCATGCAGATCAGCAAATGCACGTATTCCTAAACAATTTGATGGATGCAACTGAGCTTGTAAGAAATCACAACATGCATCACGGACATCGGTTAATTGCAGAAGATTTGCAGCTGGTAATAATACTTGTACATTATCTTCAGTTACATGAACTTCTGCAGAATATACATAATCCACCAGTAATTCAAGCGCAGAATAATCTACACCTTGCAATGTTATTCTTTCTTGATCTCGTTCCTCAAAACTTGTGAACATGGCATAAAAATAAGGACTGCAAGCAGCCAGAACCATTTTATGAGCAGGTACTTCTAAGCCGCCGTCTGCTACCAAAATTACGTCGCATAATAAGTTTTTCCTAGCAAATAATCATAAATGTATACATCACATTGTAGTTTTAGTATCACTTACATGATAATTTTAATAAATTTACGATAAAAATAATCCAAAAAGAGACTGTGATATTATTCTCTCTTTTTTGAATGCTTATAATATATTAAATAATACAGTACATACAATAGTAAATAATGTAAAACATATGCAGTATTAATTAATATAAGACATGTATAATAAAATAAATAAAACCAGGTATTTCTTACTTGCGCATTTCATTAATAACATCAAACGCTCGGTTTGTGTGATGATGATTTCTATATGGTGGTTTATCTTTTCCACCTTCACGGGGTATGTGTTTTTGTGAGCTTTCATCCAATGAATTTTGACTAGCATATCGAAGTAACAAACAACTATAAAAAAATAATGTTTCGTTATTTCAGATGAATGAAGACAAAAAATAAAAATTCATTAATATTTATTAAGTACATCACTTTAATTAATTAAGTACATAAATTCAAATACTTACAATATGCTGTAAAATTATAAAAATTGGGTAATATAACTAAAAAACATATCACAAAATATAATCACCTTCCCTTATTTTCAGTGCCATCAGTATTATTGGAAGTATTTTGCATTTGATTCTGATTCACCGACTCCATTTCAGTTTGATTTTTTAATAGAACTATGAAATGTAAGTGAAATAAATCTTAATTAACGACACAAATAAAACTGCAATTCATTTGTACAAATATTGATTCACTGAATCGAACAATCATTATCAAACGTAGAATCAGCTGTGAAAAAAGCGAAAACGATACTTCTGATTTTGTTATCGGTTTGATGCATCGAAATATGAAACATTTAATGATTCATGACTCGAGATATTGGGCTGACGAAATGCAACAAAAAATTCACGAGAGAAACTATAACTGCAAAAATATTGATAATAATGTTATAAGAATATAAACACTAGAATTAAACTTTCTTATTCAGTTCGTCAGAATGTCATTTACTGTTTCTGATAGTTTCGTTAAAGAAAACACATGACTGTGTCGACATCTACAACATGTTACATGAATTATTTTGCCTTTTTAAATGTACATTTAACCAATGATTTAATATTTATTTATTAGTCAATGGTGTTATTAAATTATTTGACAATTAATGCATATGTAAATAATAATGCGAATATAATTTACATATGCATATGTAAAATAAATAGAGAATAATTATAATATGTACATATATGTAATAAAAGTATGTAATAAAAATATCTTAAAATATATAGTATACACACATACATGTATATGATCGTAAATTTGATATTATTTATCTCTATATTAAATATAGAATTTGTTTTTAGATTCAATAAATTTATTAAAATTATTCCAATTGTCGTTAAGACAAGAAAGGTTAATTTTTGTAAGACAATTAAATATTGAATTAAAAATTCAAAAAATTGAATCGAAATTAAATGTTTACCTGATAACAATTAATTTTTTAAATTTAATTTTTTAAAATGCATAATTATAAAAATTTTTCTAATAAGCATAATTATATTGCACAATTAATAGAAATTATGTTTACTATTTATAATATTTAAATATAGGTGATGAATACAACTATGAATACAACAATATCTATAATACAATATACATAAGTATGAGTGTTAGTTTAATTATGATATACTAATTGTGATTTTGGTTGCAAATCGAGTAAAAGCGAAATGATAATTGGCAACTTTAATTTTTAACACTTATAAAATATAAAGTAGTTTAACTTTGACAAGAAATTTTGAATGACCTATACAAATTACTGCAAAGTTGCTCGGACAATTTAATTTGTACATACAGTATAGTGTCCATGCAGTTATATAACAGTTTGTAATGTGTTTCATTGTGAAGCAAAGTGCAAACTTATGTCATCGTTATACATATAGCTCTCTTTTACTGCAAAATGTGGTACAAAGAAAAAATATTTACAGTTTTGCAAAATTTTGTAAATTTATTCGAAACTATCCGCTATATTTTTGAAACGTCCATTATTTACGCTTTATTTAAATTCTAGATAAAATAAATATTTTATAGTTAAAAAGAAACATGTGTAATTTAGTGATTAATGTAGGGATTTTAATGTAAAATAATTAATAAAATTTATTAATTATAATATATTTAAATTCATTTTGTATCTAAAAACGTAATCAAAACGTAAGTTTACTACGTTTTACAATATTGGGGAATCGGCTTTCTCTCTCTCTCTCTCTCTCTCTCTCTCTCTCTCTCTCTCTCTCTCTTTCTCTCTCTCTCTCTTTCTCTCTCTCTCTTTCTCTCTCCCAATGAATATATACTATGAACAATTTCGAAGGATTTCGTATTTATTGAAAAGAACGAATTTTTATAAATCTGTAGTGTTTCAAATATTTTGGTAATGGGTGAATCATTTGTTTTAACAGTTCCGGTTAAATGTGTTTCAAAGTTCAGAGCACCAGGTGTCGCAGTTCGTGTGGTGAAGAACGAGCGCGATACGGCTCGTCAGTTATCCAGCAGATTGCTGTGAGAGCGTTTCGTTGCGCCATAAGTGGCGTCGATGGTTTCTTATTCAGTTGTTTTCTTCGATTTCTCGCCCTCGTGTCGCGAGAATTGGCGCGTCTCGAATTTCGAAATTCGAACAGCCGCGAAAACGACCCTGTACAGCTCGTGCACGGTTGATTGCACACCTGTAGCACGAAAAGTTTCAGTGGGGACATCAAGAAACCAAGCGGAAAAGAATTTCGCATTGATCGTGAAAGTCGATCTGGTCCTCGCGACGAGGAATCCTATTGGCAAGAAGCAGCTTCTTCATCGTAATTTTCCTCGTTTTCGTTTCTTTAAAAGGTACGTTGATTCGCAACTACATAACTGCCTCGATCGCGCCTTCAGTTCCTTTGTTTATCTCTGCTCAAGGTGCAACGTACTTTCTTGGCCTTTCTTGCTATTCCGCCTGTTCCCTTATTTTAAGTATCGTTAGTTTACGAAAACCTAATGATATTGAAACCTCTGCAAATTAAGGGATACCGTTATCGAAACCAATGTCAATCGAATTTACTCGTTTAATTATAATACTTGCCAAATAATTATTAAATTTGAATCTGTTTGAATTTTACTGATTGTGATTTAATAGAAAATATTCAAAGGATACGTACATATAGTCTTCTTATTTATGAATTTGTTGAAGTAAAACTGTTTGTTTTTGCATAGTGAAAAAATACGTCCACTGATCGTTACTTACATTAATAATTTCTTTTTCGTAATTGATTTTTAAATTAAAGTAAACTGAATAAAATTGTCGATTGCGCACGATAATGATGCATGATAACTATGAGATGCGCTGTTACAAAAATGTTCAAATATGACTCTTGAGTGCTTTGCATTGCTCTTTGCATTTTCGTAGAAGCACACGTGGTTCAAAGTCACATCCCGTGGAGAATAACGCTATCTCCAGGAAGCTCTAAGTTTATTTTATATCTGTACTACAGACATATTGCACGTTCTTTACACATTCCAACTATGTTTTTACAAATCTTCTTTTTACAAATTGATTTTACCACATTACCACTTTTTGTCCTTTTACTACATTATGATTACCAAACTTAATTATGTCTAATTCAATTTAAAAATATCAATTTACAATAAATTTATATTTATAATAAAACTTGATATATTTCACTTTATTAATTAACTTGCTTTTCAGTTAGATTAGAATTATATCATTCCGCTCTCGTCGATTATATTGGAATCTTGCTTGCTTCGTTTCAATCGAGTTATCTGACATTTCAAAATATACGTGTGCTAAGAGATAACTTATGTATATAAGTACAGCTCTGTTTCAATCTCTGTTCAAAATTGTGGATTCATATTATTGCAACCAGAAATATCTTTGCACATTTTTCTGTTATGGTTTGCTTTATTTTGCTTCATTTATTTATTATGAATAAATAATCGTCTTTTTTAATTATTTATAATAGCATGAAAAAAATAGATAATAATAATAATAGTTCTAACTGATTTATGGAATACAAACAGCAGGTAACAAATTACGCGTTGCAATTAAAATTATCTTCTTTGTTTACAGTTCGAACATAAACATCTAGAATATGAATTCAAACAATGAAATGATTGATGAAAAATAAATTTTATTCATAATTTTATTCACAATTCGGCCTATTTCATTTATTAGCAGACAATTAGTTTATTAAAGACTAATTTATTAAATTTATGAAGTAGAAAAGTATAAAATTTCAATCTATAAGTTTCATTATTCGCACAAGTTTATTATCTACGAAATCACAAATTTTATTATTCAATCGACAATATATCAATATAATACAATCAAATTTTAAGAAAGATAAATTTTGAATTTTCACTAAATCGATAGAACTTAAATCTTTAGAATAAAAAAGAGGAAGATAATATAAAAAAGGAATAGTCATTGCAGAATGAAAGGTGCAGACAGTGAGGAGGAGTATGAACCTAGTAGATATGTGTATACCATTGTTACAAGTGCAAGGTTACATGCAACGTGCACTGTGTATCTGGACGATTATTTCCCCACTATGGATGATCGTCGATTCGCTGTTTGCACAATATGAACGGTTCTTTCCAGGCTGTCGCCTTTCAGTTTCATACTTGGTTTGTCGTTTCAATCATTTGACGAATAGTTTTATCGTGTAATTTCCGTAATTCATTCATCCGTGTAGACGATATTTCAATGTTTCATATATTTGCGTTATCAAATTATTTAGCGATCTAAACGCTTGTTTTCTTAGATTACAAGTTTAAATTGAAGCTTTCATGTCTTTTCATTATTTAGTTTTGCTCACACTTATAACCGGTATTGGCAATGAAAAATTCGCTGAAAATATTGTATATTATCTCCAGAATAATTCTATGAGTAATTAACTTGTGATAAATGATTAGTTGAAGTTACAAACATCATATGATAGGTAATTTTATATAATTTATGTAAAAAGATATGTACGTACATTAAGTTGTTTTGCATTAATACCTCTTTTAATTAACATTATTAGAAATTTAAATGTAGAGCGATTTTAAAAATATTTTATAACCAAGAAAGAAATAAAGATAAGGTAACATAATATAAAAGATTTATAAATTAATATTCAATAAAAGTTTTTATGCAAATCCATGTCTTTGAAAATATAATTAAAAAAGTTTTGTAAAAAATTGTTTTAATTATACGTACCTAACATTATAAAAAACTTACTAAATATTTTGAATATTTTATATACTTTTTCACATTACGCGTATTGTGTATTATTGTGTAGTCTAACTATAATCAAGAAACAAACAGATACTTTTACATGAATAAATTTGAAAACTCGATGAGAGATTTTAATCACAAAAAATTGATATTATAAAATAATTTTGGTCTATTATGAAATTTGGATAAAAAAGATTTTTTATTAAAATAATTAGATAACTTTCAATACGTTTCATAACTTCCAATGCTTTACTTTGCTTCCTTTTCAAATTGATTTTATATACTTAATTATATAAAGTTAACTTTAATTAATAGTGATATGACAGCATGAATTAATTGTTTTGAATTTTTGATATAATATATAAATTTCTTTGGTATCGTATGCAAACGATGAGTAGCTAGCAAGCCAAAGTAATTCTTAATTATGTGAAATTTCTACATTCATTTCCTTCCGATTAAATCAGTTTGAAATTTAATAAAAAAACAAATAAAATAACAAAGATATATCAAATAATGAAAACAATGAAAATAAATTCAAATTGTAATAGGTAAATTTGAGAAAATAGACTTTGATTAATTAATTTGAATTTTAATGAATGGATAAATTAACAACAATAGACGTGAAATGAAATTAAAAAATATAATCATCGGGACAACGGGATCCTGGATGTAACACAGTGGCCACGAAACCATGGCGATCGGAAACGAAAGTCGGACGATTTGATTTACGATGCCATCGTGAAATTTCTAATACGTGTACATACATACGTGCGATGCTTAACAAACGCAGCCTGACACTTCAGATGGTAGTGTCTTGCAAAAAATGAGTGACGTGAAGGAAGAATACTTTAATATCCAGTGTGTAGTTTTTGAAGGTAATAAGGATGTGATAGTATTAGTTAAGTCTTTTTTCTTACAATTTTAGATTTTAATTTACATTAAACGTTCCGCTTACAAGCACACATGTCACATTTCGTGATTTTCACTGAAGAAAGCATTACGTGCTTTGCATATTTTATCGTGTAATAGCTTCTATTACATTAACAAATTGGATATCTGGATAATGTGTCATTTTAGAATCATTTTAAAATTACACTATATCGATACAGTATTTAATAATATAAAAATAATAATGAAATATAAATTTAATAAACATGTAGAAATTGTTATAAATATAATATAAAGTTAATTAATTTTATATATATAAATAATTAATTTTATGTATATTTTATATAAATTAATATAAATTAATTATAATATAAAAGTGAATACATATTTAGACAATGTATCATTTTAGAACTATCCTATACTGACACAATACTTAATAATATAAAAATTAAATATAAAATATAATATAAAAAATAAAATAATATAAAAAAAATTAAATATAAAAAACAAATGTTACGCAAAGTTATGTTAAGAAATATTTGATTGCATTTATTTTTGCATCAATAACTATTTTTTTAGTTATACTTAAATCAAGAGATCGGATGAAATGAATTAATCAATAATATATGGTTAATCAACCGATATTGACGTTTTAATAACATTTTTAGCTCATACGATGACGGATATATCTAGGAGGTATCGTAGATACTCTTAAACCCTAATCGATAATTGTGTATGCAAAATCTGCGTTTATGCATCTGTTGAAAGTGAAAAATGTTCTGTTCTTGATTATACAATTAATATATCTTGATTATGTATAGACTCTAAGTCCATTCTTAATAATTAGGTTGCAGATGTTTATTTTATATTTTTATGAACGTAATTAAAGAAATGGAATTTAAGTAGAAATTTGTGTCATTTACTAAATACTATAACAAATATAATATTTCTACATTTTATGTGTGTGATGTTTTGTAGATTTTCGAAACCTTAAATTTTCCCAAAATATATAAAAACCTAGTAGTGAATATGATAGTTTTGTTTGTAATGTATCTTTCTACATGTAAAATATCATTGTTGCATATAAAATATTTCTCCGAACTTCGAATTTAATGATCCTTAATTTTATTTCAATTAATTTTATATCCAATAATAAAATTTTATATCCATTAAAATTTTATATTGTTGTCAATGTCAACCATATTGAACAGAAAGATATTTACTACAAATTACGTTTATTGAAGATTGAGAGTTTTTTAAGAATATAAAAATCTTGTGACATTAATTATTATGAATAATTAAAAATGTAGTTTTCTTATATAAAATTAAATTTTGAAGAAATACTATGAAAACATAAATGCTGAATACATAAATATAATACCAGGGGAATGTTAAATTTCATCTGAATATTTCTTTAAATTTATAGATTACATTAAGGAAAACACATAGATGAAGGAACTCTGATCATTTATATGAATTTGTCGAAGAGAACAAACAATTCATATGATTCTCTTTTCTATTAGTGATTTTTCGTTCATATAATAGGATTTTAAGTCAAATAAATGGATTCAATTAACAGGAATCCGTTTAATCGAGTATTGACTAAAATTTAGTTAAAATAAATGGAGTTCTATTGTAGCTCTATTTCAAAAATTTTTTAATTGTAGAATTGATAATGCTTAACTAAATTTGTTATGTAACGAAATTAGTTAAACAAGGAAAATATATTAAATCATATCGAAATTTCTGTGATTAAGCATATGATATTTGAAGATACTATGTATAATCATACCTATATATGTATATAGCTCATAATAATAATGTACAATAGTATGTATTTTTTTCAATAGACGTATTCCATGTAGGTGTGCCAACATAATAAAAACGATATATACTATAACTAAATGCAATATTTCATAAATTTTATTACGCTCAATTATTTTAACAATAATAATCTTGATCATATTAAAATTGTTTTGAAAAAAATATTTTATATTTCTATTTTAAAAAATTCTACAAAACGAATGAATTTTAAAATTAATTAATTTCTGAATTATTCCATTGAACGTTTTTACTAATAAAAAAAAATCTTAATGTGAAGCATTCAAATTGATGTTTGGAAAACGATTCTTTAGAAATGGAAGCATTCAAATTGATGTTTGGAAAACGATTCTTTAGAAATGGAAAAATATTTTATTTTCAGCAAAAATCAATGGAATCATAACATAGTGACGTATTTTTTTTTTAATTTTTGAAAAAATGATATGTCTACTTGATAAAAGTAATGTTTTGACGAAATAACATGGTCGTTAATAAGATAATTTGTTAGCGATCGGACGATGTTAATTTTTTCCGTATTTTTATATATCATTTTCTATTAAATTTTCTATTTCATTTTTTCAAAATTCCAATAATTACAATTCGTATTGTTCTTGTCAATTTTTCCGACATAAAGAAAGTTAGTAACGTTTAAAAATATTAGGAGAAGAAGATGAAATATTCAAAATGAATTATATATTAACGATCATATTTTTTTTGCAAATGCAACAACGCATGTGCTTTTCACAGTTGCAATATTTTTTAAATACCGTTTATGTCGAATCCTTCCGTTATTTTATAAAAGTATGAGTGTAACATATTCAAAAACTGACCGGCTTAAAAGATATTTTAATTTTAATTTTGTCAAATTTATTTTATGACTGGCAGGATATAATGCATAATTTTCAAGTTTGTTTTCCTTCATGTGACAAGTTCAAATTAAATTTTTTAAATATAATAAATAATTAATATTTTTTTAAATTCATCAATTTTCGATCACTAATATTTTTATTAAATTATATTATTTTTATATTATTAAAATGTATATGCATTACAATATATATTCTATCTTGAATCATTCATCTTTTTCTTGTGGTACTTTTTCATAATTTTAATCAATAAAAAAATGCTTGAATCACTGTATGAATCACTCTTATGGTTAACATACAAAAATACGAAATTTAAAAAATAATCTATGAACAGACAGACAAACTGTGAATGTTTATACATTTTTATATCTTTATATAGGTAGTCAAAGGAATGAGACCTAAATTTGTTTCTTCCACTACATATTATAGTCAATATTTTTTAAATATTTTGTATAGAGGGCTCAGAAATCAATCACGTATTCCATTAAAAATAACTTGTACCGTACAAACATACTTTCATCGTTAAAATCTTCAGTCAGTAGAGCAATTTAGTTGTAATATTGTTTATACGATTGTATTATAATGATTAAACTTTTCCATCAACTGAAGATTTTGACAATAAAGGAGTATTTGCATAGCGCACTTTGTCGATTGATTTTTGGACCCTCTATAAAGTGACCCAAATTTAAATGTCAAAACTTTGGGAACATATCGAGGATTAATAAATTAAAAGAAGAAAGTCCTTTAGAGATTTGCTCATCTTTGCTCTATTTTGGAGAAAATCGCGGAGAAAGAAACAAAAAAGTATTCGTTTTTCCATTTATTTATTTATACTTATTTGTGTTATTATCTATTTTATCATTCATAACATTATATCATTTTATATCATCTATTATCATCCATATTATTTATTTAATGAAACTACTGTTCAAAATTACTTTGAGTAATGCAATCATTTGATTTAATGCAAGCATTAAATCGAACATTGACGACTCTGATGGTAGCTAGACATCGTTTTAATGATGTTTAATATACCAAACTACGATTTGATCTCTCAGTTGTTCTTTCGAATTGATTGGCATCGAATAAATTTACTGAGAAAATGAAAAAACTTTTTTCTTTCTTTTTTTCGTTATTTTTCCTAAAGTGGAGCAAAACCGAGCAAATCTCTAAAACACTTTTTCTTAGTTTATCGATTTTCTATACATTCCCAAAGTTTTGACGTTTAATTCGGGACACTCTATGTTTTGCGCACTGTGCGGATTTCTGCGAATTTCCCATAAATGCATAAAAATCCGTAATCTAGTTATAAAGCAACGAATATGAATTTCCTGGAGTAACAATACGCCGATGTTGAAATGAAGCCAGAAAGGCCAAAAACATTTGTGGCATAGGTGAGTCAACGAGTGCAGCGAACTCGTCACGATAGCACTTTAGATAATGTTGGATAGAACGCATATCGTTATCACGCGGCACCGCAGCGTTATCGGATGGATTTGAGAAAGAAGTACCGTGAAATCGCGTTTATGGACAACTGAAAAACATTGGCAAAGCCCGCATCCGTTTTTTTTCTACGAGACTTTTCTCCGCCGGAAACGGCGGTCCGTTTGTTATGCAGGAAATTTGTCTGCGAGTGTGCGATATAAATGAATGCATTGATCGCACTCGTTCCTCATTTCGATCAAGGATCCCGAACGTATGCACATACGTACCTACGTTCCTGATAAAATTGACGTACACGAAGGTACACCTTTCTCGGTAGATCGATCGGTGAGTCACCTTTTCATATTAATTATCGAGTTTCCTGTCATACGTTGTGACGTTCGTCGGAAGATCGCCAATCTTCTACGCTACGACAATTCCATATATCGCATTCGTAACGTCACGTTCTAATTACATATTTATTAATCTTTGTTTGATCTATTGAATTATTATAATTACTCAAGGCTTATGCTATAGCTCATTCGAGGAAACATATTAACGAAAATTGATAACGTTGAAACGATAGGTATACATGTAATAGAAAACTAGATAACAGACACATATATAATAAAAAATTAACAGACTATATATGTAATAAAAAAAATACACGTAATAAGCTCATAGTAGATATAGAAATTGAGAAAAAATATCGCATCTCTCTGTTTCTCTTTTTTTATTTTTTTATGTATATTTATTTATATTCATACTTATTTGTATTCGAATATTATCTGCTAAATCTATAAAATATTATATTTATAATAACATATTATTAAATATTATAAATACATAGAATAATATTATTAATAATAATATTGTTTAAAGTAATATCTGTAAAAAGGATTTTGCAGATAATAATATTATGAATTATTATACGTAATGTATTATAGAAGTCTTAATACATTTTAAATGCAAAGGGTTTCTATAAATTCTTTCTGAAAGATAATTGCAGCTGACAGGAATATAAGATAAATTGCATAATTGAATTATTGAATCATATATCATAATCATGTATAGTTATATGCAGAATTTGTATGCACGTACTAATTTACGTACATGACATACAAATGCAAATGTATTTATAAAGACATTACGAAGCAATTTAGAAATTTTTATTGAAACTGATTTTCATTGTTAGAAAATGAAACTGTTTAAATCGAAATGACAATTATAAGAACTTATTTATTATATATGTTTTTTTTTTAAATATTTGAGTTGAAATTTGAGTGGAATAGAGTGTAGAATTTTATCTAAAAATAACTTAGTAAGAAGAAATAAATTATGAGTCGTATATGATTGAATGCAAAAATAATAATTTTTATATTCTGTTATTATTTAATCCCACTCCTATTAATTGATATTATACTGATAAGAGTAGATATATATATTTCTACAAAAATTATTTGTTATCTATTATGTAATAAATGTGGTCGAAATTTAATATATAAATGAATTATAATTGTTTCACTTTCAAAGTCACAGAATTCAAATATAGAAATAATTAGTCATAATGAGTATTAAAGTTGATATAATAATTTTATTTTAATAATTTATGAATTTACTGTATAAATACACACTTAAAATTTGACATTATTGATAGTGTTTATATTTGATAAAATTTTATATTAATTGTTTATTGAATATTAATAATACTAATATCCAAATTGCAATTTGCAATAATTCAATTTAATTAAATTAATTTTCATTTTGTATAACTTACAGTAATTACTAGAAATAGATCAGATTTTCCTGTAAAGTGTTATATAAATCTGTACATTAGAAATAATTAATAGAGAGATGTATAATGAATTTTTTAAAATAAGGTTAGATTCAGATTAGATTTCTATTATTGTAAAATTAGTAGCAGAATTAATTCTAAAATTATTTTGGAATTCAAACAAGAATTTAACCCAAATCCAATCCAAGTAGAAATAGCTTAGAAAGGATATAAGGAACGATGTATATAGATATCGTAACAGAAATAAGAATTTCGGTTTCTTACAACAAATTTTTCAAAATAAAGATTTTACGGAATTATTTTAACAATTATTTTTTACTCATAAGAGTTATATTTTACAAAAAAATTCTATTAAGAATTATATTTTTTACAAACTCATTCTAAATTTTTTGCAGTTGCATGATTATATTGATTTTAAATAATTTAATTTAATGTTAATTATTAATTAATATTATTTGTTAAAAGTTTTAGCATTTTAAATTACACTCAATATTTAAATATTTAAAAAAATAAAGAAAATGTTTAATATTACAACTTTAAAGTATATTAAGCAAAATGCACTTTATGATATTGAAAATTAATCTCACAAGATGTCTTACGTTGTTTACTGAGAATTTGATTTTAAAAATGTTAATGTATTTCAATTATAATTATATAATCAGCGCTTACGTCAATTGCAATACATTTTAAAATATTTAACTCGTTACTCTTATCCATTGTTACTTTTGATCTTAATCTACTTTGATAAGGTGTTCATACATTTCTAACAATTATATATTATTTATAAAAATCATTATCTTTAGAATTAGAGAATTATTTGATTTCTGTTTTTACAACTTCTTCATTTTAAAGTAACTTGTGCATAGGAAAATAGTTTAGATTAAAAAAATAATCCATAAGTAGCGGATTATGGAGTAACAGAAATGAAGTAAAATTTCGTATTCTGATGTATTCTATTTATTTTTTTAAGATAAAAATTTGTTTCGAACATTCTCTGCCTTAACTTCATTCGTCTTGGCTTTTACATGCGACTTAACTTACGCGAAATCAATTTGTTAGTTTTCTTTGCTTTTTCTATTTGCATCAAATGACAAACAATATTAGAATAGGTGTGTTATTTGGCATATACTTACTTACTTGCGTATACTTACAATGACGCACTTTGTAATAATGTCTCTGCAATTCAAAAACCGTGTTTATTTTATTTTATTTTAGAAGAAATAAGAAACTTTCGAATTATTTATTTGTATCGGTATATGTATATTCATAAAATAATTAATTTTTTTTATACCATTGGGAATTAAAAAGACTTGGAAAAATATTTTTACATTGCGAATGAAAAAAATTTTTAAAAGTATAAAAAGTATGAAATTCAAAATATTATTATTGTCTTATTATTATATTCTATTACTATATTTGTAAGTTATAATATATAAAATATCCAAATTAGATTCTTACAATAGTCGATAGATGGAATAAATTTCCTTTTAGATTCTATTCCTATTAACTATTCCTATGCTCATAAAAGTTTAGATATACATAAAAATCTGAAGTCTAGTCATAATATTCAATTAATCTCTGTAAAACAAGTCTCTGTACAAATTCAACTTTTTGAATTGTGTTCAGAAAAATATAAATTTGCATAAAAATCCACCGTCTATTCATTATTTATGCTTTTGGACATTCTTCGATATATTTTTTTTATTCACTTTCCAATGAAAGATTGTCAATTTTGAATTCTAGAGATTAATGTTGAAGTACTACAATTTTACAGTTTAAGTATATCAAATTTTTCAAATATTAAGTTCATATTTTTATTCGTTTTGCATTAAATTTGCCAAATAAGTTTATAAAATGTATGCGTATAAAATATATATATTAAAAAACATGGAGTATAATGAAGTGTTCGTAAGTTTTCATAAGAATTGCAATATTAAAGATATTTTATTAACAATAAAATTACTTGCGAATAAAAGTTATTTTAACAATTGCTGTTTAATGTCTTCCTTTTCTTCTATTGTATTCCACGTAAATTACGATTGCCTATGTTTGTAAATTGTGGTTACAAAGTGAAGACGATCCATCGCTTTAATGCGAAGTTATTCAGTATTGATCTATTCATCGCTTCTTTGATGTATAAAATGCATGCATCTTTAATCTTTAAGTGCTTGTAAATAAAGATAGTAAGTAATTATCAACGTAATTTACCATATTTTAATAATATTTGTCATGTTTCGTATGTTTTATAATTGTTATTTGATGTTTGCTTGTAATACAATAATGTAATAATGTAATATTAATAATATTTGTCATGTTTCACATTTTTATAATTGTTATTTGATGTTTGCTTGTAATACAATAATGTAATAATGTAATATTTTGATTAATTTATTGAGATAATTCTGCGTATTGCTTAAAAATGGAATCAAATGTGTTAAATTAATTTCACAATCCCATTAAATTATAAATTTAAATTTACAAACACTTAAATTTTTTGTAACTTATTTATAATTGTACTGTTGTAATATTAAGCTTGATTGGTTTTTTTAAATTTATTGCAACATAACCTCGAGATCTTGAATTATCTTTTATGAAAAAAGAATGTTGCTCGTTGAAATCTTTAAGATGTATTAGTTTTTACAAACAAAGTGTTACTAACGAAAATCTCGTTATGGTGATAAAATGTTTTTATTCGATTATAAAAGAAATTTTTTTATAAAGCTTATATTGCATACTGAATGCTTCATCATTTCGGTTACATTCCGAATTAATTTTATAGTCGTTATAGTCGTTTTATAATGTTTAAAAGAAGGAGTGCCGATTTTTTTATATTATGTATTGAAATTTATGCTGTTGCTCTTGCATATAAATGGTTAATTTTGCAAATGTATAAAGTCAAAATTTTGTCATTAAAAGTGGCTGATAAATAACATTTATTTGACGATGAAAGTTTTGCGAAATTCAACATGTTTGGTGTTTTATTAATTTCTCTTTAAATCAAAAGGTCATGTATTAAAATTAATTTAGATCATGTATTAAAATTCTGAATAAATATCAAATTCGAGTGTATTTTTCATAAAATTTGCGGAATAAAACTTCCTCAAAATCGTAATGTAGGTTTCCGAAAATCTATATTAAGAATAGAGATGAAAAAAAATTTAGATTAGAAAATACAAACAAATGAAAAGTGGATTAAAAAGTTATTAGCGATAATGGACTAAAAATTTTAATTGTAATACTGTTTAAAAATGATTGAACATAGTAAATCGAATGATATTGATAATGATAGATAATAACTCATGCTGTACAAAAATGAAAATTTACTCACATTCACCAAAGATATTGGTATGTTAATATTTCATATAGCTTCCTTGATTTTTTACAACTATTATCATCTTTCTTGATAAGAATTCATTTTTCGGCAAATCTCAACTGCTGTTTCTTACGAGCATCTGTTAATTATGATACAGTCTTCATTTTCTTATATCTTAAATTTTTATGTAAATATTTATAACATTGTAAACTAAATCGATAAATATCGATAAGTTTCAGCAATTTTTCTAGCAGCTTTTTCTGAATTCATAGTTACTCAAAATTGTTTTCTTTTCGCGAGGCGTATTCTTTCGTTCTGCGCGATTTTTTTTTTAAATTAGCCACTTTCCTGCTTTTTCTTCCGAAAATTTGCAAATATTCTTTCCTGCTTCCCTTAATATTTTTCCACGACTTATAGTGCTTATTTGTCCTTCGAAACGAATATTACTTGTTTACTTAACAATATTGGCATTACAATAAATCTAACCGCCTCAATAGTTTAAATACGATTGAAATCAATATGTGCTATCATTTTGTCAGACTGAACTCTTGCCATATTTTGACAGGAAGAAATATTTATTTTAAATTCAGAACTGTATACTGATAAACATTAGTTGTTAACTAATGATGTACATTTTTGTATTTTTCTTTTTAATTCGGTACAATTTTCCAAATTTATGCCACATGCTATCTTTTTGTCTGGGTGTGTGCCATTTTCAAAGAGATTGTAAACTTATTAAGAATTCGATCATTTCATCTGCAATAGTCTAATACTTGTGTATTTGAAAGAAGTTTTTAATTTAGATAGTATTCGCGTGACTGAGATGTTGGGAAAACCCAGAAGATAGAGGCAATTAACATTACGTCGCGTTGTCAAGGCACGCTTATCTGAAATTGTTCATAAATATGTAACACGGTGTTAAATTGACAAAACAGCAATCTTAGTTTAGAAAATAGAAGATTTTCATTGCATCTCAGTAATAAATTCCGTTTTCGAAAAATTTTCAAATGTTTGTTAAATTAATTAATAACAGTATCAAATAACCAATAAATAGCGAATAACAATAAAAACAAGATAGATGAAGCAAATAAAAATAGCAAGATGGATAAAGTAAAGAGAATTCAGAGAAAAAAATAGTATAATACGTGTTTTTGATAACATTAATGAAATTTATTCATTGTGTATAATGATGTTTATAGTGATGTTCCTATTTTTTTGTATATTTCGTCAAGAAAATCAATCAACTTGAGCAAATATACGTCCAACTTTGATAAAATGCGATTGCGAGTTTTAAAATGCAAAACGTGTGATACATTTCATTGTATTTCTACCCAACTATATGCATGTTTCAGGCGATAAGCTTCATTATGATATTCCAATATTTATAAATGAAAGTCGGTAAAACAAAGATAAAAATTTTCAAGGAAAAGCGTACATAATAATTAAAAGATAATAAAGTACATAAAGTTAAAAGATATTTATTTGATAAAGTGAAAATATTTACTAATATGGAGTAAGTTGGTACTTGTATAAAATATATCTTGATATAACTGATAATAATTTCTTTTCTTACTCAAAATAAGTTATTTCAATAATATCCGTTTTAACATAATTTAATTGTACATGAATATAAATGACAGATAATTTAATTGACAAAGTGCATCAAAAAGTTAATCATTTTCCAAATTTGAGTAACAGTTAATGTATGTATAATTAAAAATATCTTTGCTTCATCTTATATGAGTCAATTTCGTACATGATGTGCATTGAATTCATTTTACATACCAAGAATTTATACATTGTATAAGACACAACAGAAAATCATTATGTGAAAAAATTTCTATAAAAAAATTTGTAGTAAAGTAATAAAATATTACCTATAAGTAATTGTCTTGTCTTCAAATGACTTATTGAATGGAGATGCCAATACAAATACTTATTTATTTTTTTTTTCATAAGACTGGAAATGATTGATTGACGAGTATTATAATAAATAGTTGAAGAATAAATTTCATATATTTAATTCTAATCAAATAACATGTTAATAATAATTAACTTCATTATATAAACCTATTTCTTTATCAACTTGCCTCAGTTTGCCCTAATTATTATTTGTTCTTAGGTACTATAGTTATTTATAATAAAATAGTATGCTGTAATAAATATATAATATTTTTTAGTATTATTAAACACATACATGTAATATAAAATTGAGATCTTTACACATGGAATTTTATTGAATTACGTTTGTAAATATATATTGTCATTCAAAAAGTTTTGTGTCTTCAGATTATGTAATTTTTATGTTATGTATGTGTTAGACAGGATGGATTTTTTAAATTGATGAAACACAATCTTTTCCTTATATCTATGGATGACATATTTCGCCATAGAATATCATTCACATAAACGATATATCTCATGGTTCTTTTTTTTTTGTCAGAACTGAATATTTGTTTAATAATTCGGATGCAAGTCAATTCGTAAGACTCATAGATAGAGGGAAACACATAAAATTGTCTTTACAGGAAATTTTGAAATTACACAGAATGTAACATGAAATTACATAGAATTTAATAGAAAAATATAACATATCCATTATATTAATATAATATCTGCCATCGAGATTCTATTTTTTTAAATTCCATTTTCAACTGATGAACAATGTTGAACGAAGAAAATGTCTTGTTTTTATATGCACATGATTTTATTTTTGTTGCACACGAAATAATTTAAAGCGTGGTATTTCACAGAAATAATTATTTAGATCTTGTTCAAAGCGTGTTATGACGATTTCATTCTGGAATGAAAACGTATTAATTTTACGAATAAATAATTTTAATTGATGTTCTATTGATTTTATATTATTTTTAATTATTAATTCAGATATTGTGATAGTGTTTACTACTTTGGATCCTTATAGACGATAGTATGTATTCAATAAGAATATAAAATAAATATATATCTACCTTTTAACGATATAAATTTTAAAATAATGAAAAGATATTAAGTTAACGACAAGATAACTCTGCGATATTAAGAGTTACTCTAAATCTAATTACATTTAAATATAATTTAATTTAATTTTATTACATTTAATTTTTTTTATATTTGAACTGTATATTTGCAGGTATGTTCTGTACATATTTGTATATTGAAATTTTCATTATTTTATGTAATACGTTTACTTATGCAATTGTGTTAAAATAAACGCTATTGCAACCTTGTAATCAGTTTCGTGCTCAATAGCAATTGTTCTTATCTCATTTATAACATTTCGAGTATGCTTACGTCACTATGTCGAAAGAAATGAATCATCCTGCAGCGAAATTTAAAATGACTATTTTTTTTTACTAAATGTTTGTAAGAATATTATTGTCAGATAAGTGAAGTGTTTCAAGTGACAGTAAATGACATCATAATTTCATTTGCACACGTATATGTGATTTAGACGATTTTCAAATTTACAATATCTCAAGTATGCTTATGTCACTGTCGAAGGAGATGAATCATCTTCCCAACAAAAATTAAAATGACTATTTTTTCATTGAACGTTTTGTAAGAATATCATCAATAGATAAAGTTTTTCGAATGACAGTAAATCACAATTTCATTTACATTATGTATGTATACAGTTGTATAAATATGTATACAGTTATATAAATTCAGGCGATTTTCAAATTCTCGACACGAAATCTGCTTTTATTTTCTTCTCTAATTACTATAATTTAAAATTATTGTTATGTTTCAATTATTCTTCTTGAAATGTTAATGAAGATAATTTTTGTGTGAATTTAGTCGTATGTAGTTTCGTATCTATTTGAAAAATCTACCTTTATAAAAATCTAATAGAGAATCTGATAATTTGAATTTCTATTAGTAGTAGTCACCGACTAGCAATCAGTCGTGTGAGGTTGGAAATTGCGTTCTGGTCTTTTGTCTCGCTTACTCTTGATATAATGTAATCGTTCTCTACATCGTGCGAAATCTCATAAAAATACAATAACTGTACTCCGCTTATGCAATCACAAGCAGATTCATTCTACGATCGCTTATCTTTGAACTTATAAAAAGCGTCTCAAAGATTTCCATGAATCGTTGCCAATATTTTCTACGACTAAAACTGGTTAGAAATCACGTAGTACAAATGTTACGAGCAGCATATGGATATAATAGCGATTACTAATAGCGACACATTTTTATGCATTTACAGGAAATTTTAAAATGTCAAATTGTACAGAATATTCAGATAATATGAAAAATAAAAATATCTAAATAGTAATTTCTTTTATGATTGCTATGTAAAACAACTTTCTAGCAATGTTCTATGTTTTTAATTATATTCCAAAAAATATCAACCTGCATAAAAAGCCTAAGTTTAGTGATTACTTTCAATGTGTTACAAAACAGAAATTCAGTAAGTTGATATATGTACACTCTATAAGTCCATAAGTCACCGGACACTTGCTTATTTTGATCTAAACAGTTTTAAAGCATAGATATACTTTTCCGGATTAATTTTATTATTACAATCTTGTTATATGTACTCTATTTACTCTATTTTATAATGATACTTGAAAACAAAACTGATATTTAACGTATATGGTCCGAATAAATATTTCAAAGTGTATCAGAAATATGTATATATATTTAAAAAATCAAATCGATGTATTTTGGGATGAATTGGACAGAAGCCTTCAGAAATGTGTTTAAAATCAGAAAGAAGACTTATGGAAGAAATTAGCAGAAGCGTGGAAATTCATTTCGAAATATTGTTAAAATTAAATAGAAGCATGCCACGGTTTTTCTGGCCGATATGTATAACATATGTCAAACTGTTTATATGTCAAAAATGTATGACATATGTCAGACTGTTTATATGTCAAAAATCTTACCAAGTTGTATATAATGTATCTTATATCTTTGTGCAAATATGAAGGCCAGAAAAACCGTGGCATACTTCTGTTTAATTTTAACATATTTCGGAATGAATTACTTTCCATGCTTCTTCTAATTTCTTCCATAAGTCTTCTTTTTGATTTTGGACACATTTCTGGAGGCTTCTGTCCAATTCATCCCAAAATACATCGATTTGATTTTTTAAATATATATACATATTTTTGATACACTTTGAAATATTTATTCAAACTATATACGTTAAATATCAGTTTTGTTTTCAAGTATCATTATAAAATAGAGTAAATAGAGTACATATAACAAGATTGTAATAATAAAATTAATCCGGAAAAGTATATCTGTGCTTTAAAACTGTTTAGATCAAAATAAGCAAGTGTCCGGTGACTTATGGATGGAAGTGTATATCAAAAATAAATGATCGAAATAGTATAGATCGTTGAATTCGTTCAATACTCTACACTCAAAAATAAATAGATTAATCACACACAAAAAAAATTGACGAATTTAAACTCTCGCGAATAAATGATAATTGAAAAAAAAATTGTCCCTAGAATAGTATAATTTTGTCTTCAGAAATTTCTTTATGCAACACAAAATAGAGATATTTAGATCAACCTATTTAGTTGTATATCCATCCATACTGTATGTAATAAATATATATATAAATTGCAAAATTATATACATAATGTTTTTATTGAAAAAAGTGAAAATAGTATCATTTTAGAAATCATTTTATCATATCTATTAAATATTATAAGAAATATTATGTTTTGAATATTTCTTATAATATGTATTATATATTTATATTTATTTTATATATTTCGGGATATTATTTTAGCACCTCTGTTTCATAAACGCATAAAAATCTGCAAACTAAATCTGTAGAAAGGACTATAGAATTTATTCTTATACAGAATGTAATATTTGAATATTCATTTAAAATATTTATTTACAATATTATGAATATTATTCTTTCTATGTTACTTTGTTTTGTTACTATGTTACTGTAAGTATTCTTAAACAATTTCTTATGAAATTACGATATGAATATATACAGGGTGTGTCAATAATTTTAATTATTTTGAATATCTGTTTTCTAAAGAATGTAGAGATGCTTTAATTGAAAACAATAATACATTTTTTCAATATTATTTCCTAGATTCTATAAATCTTTTAGTAAATGAAAATTTTTTGGAAATTTTACAAAATCTATCACTATCACTAATCTTTTGAAGTGATAGGTATTACTTTTTTTTTTTATTTCTAATAGAATAACAGATGTTTAAACAGAGAATTATAGTTTTTTTATTTCTAATAGAATAACAGATATTTAAACAGAGAATTATAGTTTTATGAATCACGACTGAAAAGTGAAATTTTAAACTAAATTTGTCAGTATTAAAGATTGAATTAATTAATATTTGCTTGAATTCAATGATCATGACTTTGGTCTAATAAAGAATTGATTTAAATTTGCCAGTTGAAAAAAATCTCTAATTATCAGGATGAATTCTTGAAGTTAAAAATTGGTTTAGGAGCAAGAAATATAATTTTACTGCAGATGAAAAAAATGTATCGTAGTTGATTGGAAATTTAAAATGATCTATGTTGTTGTTTATGTATATTTTTTGTCTATGGGGTAAAATATTTTATTTTTATAAAATATTATTTTACAATAAAAGTGCAATAAATACCCATTTTTCGTTTTATAATATTGTCTAATTATTTAACATTTGTTTTTGTCCTCTTATCTTAATTGTTCTAAGATGTTCATAAGAATAGAATAGATTATGGGTGACCACCATAAAGCAACGTGTTGCTTTCATAAAAAATAAATTAATTTAAGTTATGTACAATATCATATTGAATTTTTATTTCGTGAAAACAATACCTTGAAATAAAAAATTTTTAAATTTTGTATTTAAAGAGTGCAAACATTCTTGGAGCAGATCATATCTTGATATATTTGTGGGTATAAGGAAAAATGTTTTTATTTTTGAGATATTATCATTAAAATTCTAAAACCCAATTTTTTTTATCACTATTAATATTTTTTTGTATTTTTTGTAGTATAAATATATATGTATTTCCTTTATTTTGCATATTATAATATTATTTCTCTTTCTCTTCATGTATTATTGTAAAATTCTAATGTAAAAGTAAATAAAATATAATTTTAAGTAAAATAATTTTTATTTTTATATAAAATAAAGTTTTTATATAAAATATGATGCAGATATTTTTTGAATATCCATTGTTTTGCTAACTAAGTACATATGTATGAATGGAATATTCGAGTTGCATAAATCATAAATCCTACAATTCAATTAATGCATAAGTTCAAATTTTTTATGATATGTAGCGTTTCAGAGATATAAAAAAACGTTTGAACGATTTGAGTGAAGTATAGTCAGTATATGAAGTTATTCAAAGAAAAATAAAAGAGTAAGACGACGAATTTTGCATTATAAAGGAAACTCGACTCGACTTCGTTTACATCGATGCAACTTTATTATCATATTTTTGAAGTTCCTACGTCGTAATGAGTTCTTACTTCATGTTTGTGCTGTTATCATTTTATACACTCTTAATTACTAGTTATTTCATTAGTACGAACAGATCTCTTGGACAATAAAGTTCGTTAAATTCCTGGAAATCTTTGGAGAACAATATGTTTTCGAGAAAGAACTGATATCGAGATATAGATCAGAAAATCATTGCAACATGTAAAGTAACAAGTTTATAGACACTCAAAAATTCGACGATGAAATCCAACTTTGCGTCAATGCAAACAAGCACTACTACAAACAACTTTTATGACGTGAGACTCGTTATTTTAATTTATAGCGAATGAACTTATGCTGCGTCATTTAAAACATTTAAACGTAGACTATCATGAAAAATTAAATATTGAATACTAGTTAGAAATATAACGACATCCTCGAAATTTTCGAAAATTTCTAATGCAAATTGGGAAAAGCTTTGGAGAGCTCCAGACATTTATTTATTATAATAGTAATGAAACAATATCGTACAACATCTAAAAATGATGATTTTGACATTTCCAGTGCAAATTGGAAAAATTCAAACATCCATCATTGTAATAGCAAGTATTGTACGTCATTTGAAAAAAAAGAATATGATCGCTTTGAAATTTTCAAAAATTGATTGCGGAAGAGCTATTGCTGGCAATCTCTACCTTTATATATTCTAAATAAAGCCCTCTCGTACCTCTCCAAAAATAACGGAGATGTACTACAGGGTGTTTCATTTAAGTATGACTTCCAAATATTTTTTTTTAAGGGCGAAAATATTTTATATGTTTTTGAATGGTGACTTCCAAATATCTTTTTTTAAGGGCGAAAATATTTTATATGTTTTTGAATGGTATTACGTATCCAGGTGTTATTTTTCTCAAAGGTCGTTCTTTTTCGATTTTTTTAAAGTCGTCGATGTTTTTTTTTTTTTTTTTGCAAATAACTACGTAATTTTTTCTATTGTATTTTTATGCGTAGCATTTTCATGAAAAAAATACATTCAAATGTGTACTACGATATGACCTTCAAATGACCTCGAACTCCGAAACTTAAAATTCATAGCCGAGAAAATGTTTTTTTTTTTTTAATAGTAAAAAGGACATCCAGGTGACCTGATCAGGAAATTTATGACATTTATCGCTTGCTTTTATTTAATATTTCATGTTGTACCTACATTTCTTGAAAAATCTGCGTTCTTGAATTTTAAGCTATGAGTATTTTTCCATAAGCTATGTGATGTAACAAAAAAAAAATTTGTAATTATTTGAAAAAAAGACATCGATAACCATGAAAACTTTGAGAAATGTTTACAGGATATTGATCACTTAATATCATTCAAACGTAAATAAAATATTTATGTAATATTTCGTAATAAAATTTTTTCGCATCCTCACAGTTAAAAAAGATATTTGATGAATGAAAAACTTTGAGATGACGATAAATTATTGAGAATAACTTAAGAATTACTTGTACATTATATTTAAGTATTATAACATGCTATGAATGCATGCAACATAGTTAAATAAAAATAGTTATATAATGTTAGTAGTTACTGATTTATTTGCATACTTGATTATTGGTTACCTCAACTAATACAGCGAGTAATTGTTGTCCTAATTACCCGGATATAACTGAAATGTGAAAATAAAATGATTTTAAACTACGAACTGTGACGACAGCTAAATTTATAATTTTTTAACGTTCTAA
Organism: Frieseomelitta varia; assembly: GCF_011392965.1. Classification (NCBI taxonomy): domain Eukaryota; kingdom Metazoa; phylum Arthropoda; class Insecta; order Hymenoptera; family Apidae; genus Frieseomelitta; species Frieseomelitta varia. Next base: position 234,034 of record NW_025110166.1, on the reverse strand, counting down.
ATTCCATTGAATTGAAACAATTTTCTGTCTTTTGTGCACATTTCTTTCTTACACGTTAAAATTACAAATTTTATTAAAAATATTATAAATTATAAATTTCATTCAAATTCATTATTATATATATGCGATTAGTGTTAGACTTACAAACTTGAATGTATTTGATCAGTCTATATACTATAATTTTTAATTCTATAAAAATACAGAGTGTCCTGCAGTGTCAAACATATAAAAATGAGTAAAAAAGAAAGAGTAAAATTTGGTCATCAAATAAAATTGAATTTTGCTAATTTCACAAGAGCGAATAATTGACACAAAATACGAGATTAATTGACACAAAAATAAATAAAAAAGGCTTCATTTTCAAGAAAATAGACTTTAAATAAGTATGTTCCATTAAAAAGTTCCTTTATGAGTACAAATTTTCAATTGAATTTGTGTACTTGATAAATTTTTCCTCGAAAATGAAAAAAAATTTTATTCTACGTTTTTCATTTATTTTTCCACTTAAAATTGATTATTCACTTTTGTCCAATGATGAAACTTTAACATTTTGTCATTCAATATTTATTATTAGAAAAAAATCGTACAACAGACTTAGAGATTGTTATAAAAAGATGATAATTGTAAGAGTCACGATGAAATTTTTTTATTGTTTTTAAAGGTGTTTGAAATTCATTATCGAAAAAATCGAGATTTGATTTCCTACTGGTATAATCATCTGTAGGAAAAATTGAACTCAAAACTATGAAAGTAGAAACTTCACGCTTTAAAATGAGACGAAGTGGATTGTTACAAGATGTCTTTTTTTTACGAAGTTACGACAGTTTTAATTATCGACAATTTTGTTATTATTCAGTTATGCTCTTCACTGTATGTAGTGAAAAAAATATTGATGATCATATATGAGAATGTGTGAAGAATCAATAATTTGTCATGATATTATAAACACTCCAATTCTTTTTAATTTAATAGAATCTTGATGAAAGACATAATATCAGACGAATTCGTAATTCGTTCTCATGCTTGCAATATTAAAAAATAGAATTTGATCGGAAACAATTGTAAGTGAAATATTGCGTTAACATAATGTTACCAGGAAGATCGATATCGTGCAATAACTCAGTGACAGATCTTTAAATTGAATTGTGTCGCATGTGAAAGATAATGCATTTTATCTATCTTATTTATTGTCGTGAGATAAAAAATTCTTACTCTTTAGTGCTGACAATTTGGGTATTTTTATTTCGTTGAGAATAATTAAAATATTAAAAGAGTAAAAAATTAATTATTCGAAACAAACGACGTAAAGATCACGTACATATGTTCTTTTTAGACCGATCGTAGTCTTTTTATACGCATTGATATGGCATACTTAATAATGCACATAGTTGTCTTTAATAGTTCTTTTCTTTACATTTTTAACGTCATCTTTTATTTTTTGTACTTTTTGTATTTTTTACATGAATATTCATGTAAATTCAATACGTATTGTAGAATGTATTCTGGAAAGAAGAGTGATATATTTCTTTATAAAACGTGCAGAACACTTTGAAAACTTGTGAGAAAAAGACAGTGATAAGAAGTTTACTGTAATGACGTGTTAAATCTGTTTGCAATATAATAAAGTTGAAGAATATTTTTAGAAAATATTGCAGAGTCCAAAGTTCCAAATATCAAATTTTTTGCGGATATATATCTTACTGATTTACTCTGAAAAATACGAATATCTTCATTTATTTTTTATTTTGAACTGAAACAATGATTAAACTACGAATATCAATGATAATTCATATTTTTATGGAATTAAGAAAAATTAGATTACTTACTATTACTATAAAGTAATAATTGCTACTTTCTAAGAAAGATGCTTTTTCAATTTATTATATTTAAATATAAACAATTCTTATTTAAATGTTTAGATTCTTTGTAGTTTTAATCAAGTAGTGTTCCAAATTATAAATTTGTATGGCTGAAGAGGAGAAAGAAGTTTAAATCGTTTACCAGTGATGTCATACTATAGCACTATTAATAACTAGTTTTGGAAAGAAAACTTAAATTACATTTCACAGTATTTTCATTGGCAAATTTTTCGATGAAAAAAAGAAAATTTCTAATTTTACTACTTAAAATGTTTTCTATAAATATTCTTCGATTACGATCAATTGTCTAATGGCAAAATAATGTAAAGTAATTACGTTTCACGACTAGGATAGATGTCACGATTTTATTTTTAAATGGGCATTTTTTTTATAATGAATGAAATTGGTTAATGTTCTGTTCCATTTGTGAATTTCCATGTACAAAACTAATGAGATCTTATAAAACATACTGGGAATCTAATATAATCGATTTTCTTTTATATCTTTTTTATATTTTTATTAACAGTGAATAAATTATTAGTCAAGATCAAAATCAAATATCAATCCTAATTTATTGGACAATTTTTGTCCTATTCATTGTTTTAATCGTTTACAATAACCACAAATAAGACATGTACACTTATGTACACGTTCGACCATAACTAGCGACTTAAGTGACACATAACTATTAACAACAAAACTCACGTATATATGTGACGTCTGTCGTGCAAGTGTTATATTTAGAAAACCAATTTAAGAGAAAATCTAAAAATTTGAAAATAGGTTCCTTTTCCCAAATATAAGGTTTCCTAAATATAATGTTTACAATATCAATGTTAAGATCCGAAATATTTTTAACATTACTACTTGTATATGTGAGAGCGTGAGTCGTCAGCCACTATACATCAAAAATCAAAGTTTTTTTTATGTCAAAAGTTAAAATTTTGTTTTTGTTGAAAATGATATTTTTTTGTATATGAATATTTTTTTCCTATGTTCCTAAGTATGTATACAAGTAAACAATAACATTTTCTTTTTTCGTAAATGGAAACATTAAGAAGGAAATTCAGATCTGAAAATCAGCAATTTTTATGTTTGAAGAGAATATTATGAAATCTATATATAGGATGTATCGTCATTGGTGGAATAATTATTTTCTTTCTAAAAGTGGATAAATCGAAGGGAACCTTTGGCCTTTGAATTCATCAGATCTAACTCCTTTAGATTTTTATTTATGGAGAACTTTGAAGGATAAAGTGTATGAAACGACTATTAACGGCTAATCAGAAGAATTACATCGATGAAATCAAACAAAGCCAAACTAAAAAAGAATAAAAAATTCAATTTTTTTAACTTTTTTAAATTTGTTTTGCATTTGGTAGGAACAGTGATCATTTTGAAATGGACTTGTTTCTTCTTGGAGAAATACTTTTAGACTTTTTAATAGACTCTCACTAGATGTAAATATTTCTGATCTAATTATATATTATACTATTCGTTACCGTATATTTTTGTTATAATTTTTATCTATGCTTTCAATGACATCTTTTTCTTATTTTGACCTATAAAATATACTGAACTGTTAGCGAGAAGAAACTGATAATTCTTTCAAGTTTGTTTAAGAAATGCAAATACATATGCTTCTTTCAAAGATAATACAACTTCTTAGTGTCTTTCTTTTACTTTTTTCTTATGATTTTGATGAAATAAGGATTAGAAAATGATGTTCTTTCTTTCAAAAAAATCAAACTATTTAATTAGATACTTTTTCTTCTAAATAATCAAACTTCACTAGTGTGTTCCATGAATAGAAATAAGAAAAAATATTTATATAAACATAAGTCTATAAACGCTTCATAAAAAAGTTACAACAAATATGAAACTTAAGAATTTGTTGTCGATATTAATAATAAACCGATGGTATTTGAGATTTTCCTAGCCATGTTTGAAAATGTTTGAAATTAGAGGTGAAGTATGAATGCATGAAATTCGGAGTGTGATAAATTTAATCTTTCGATGTCAAATTTACGTTAGAAAGGAGGGACGGTATTTTGAAATGGAGATTAAATTCTTTTACATTTTTATGAAACAACGTGATACAGTAATAAAACGTTTTCGGATCTATGTTTATATAACATTTTCTTCTTATTTCTATTTACAGAATATGTATATGGTGAAGTTTGATCATTTAAATATAGGATATTCTTTATATAAATTGTTTTATATAATTCTCACAAATTTAAACATTAAAAAGTGCTTAAAATACATATTTTTTAGTGTTTTATCATAAAAGGAAGATGTTGAAAATAGATGAGTTAGTAATGCCTTCACAGTATGATTCTACATATCTTAAGGAATGAATAAAGTTCTGGTTTTCTTTGAAAATTAATTTCGTCTGAATTAGTAATGCCTTCACAGTATGATTCTACATATCTTAAGGAATGAATAAAGTTCTGGTTTTCTTTGAAAATGAATTTCGTCTGAATTAGTAATGCCTTCACAGTATGATTCTACATATCTTAAGGAATGAATAAAGTTATAGTTTTCTTTGAAAATGATGAGAAAGTTATGAAAAATAAATTCTCAAGCGAACTTCTTAATATGATGTTCCCTCTGTTTGACAAAGTTGATTGTGAAAATTGTGATGACAAACCAACTTTACCCGAAGAACTAACTTTTGTCAGAACCATCAATATCATCAGAATAATAAATATATATGGATTTATATTATAATGTAATTAGTTTAGTCAACAAATTTTTTAACAAGAGAATTATATTTTAATTCTTAGATAATTACAGGACATATTGCAATATTATAATAAGAGAGAATAAACAATAGATCAACGAGAATATCGTAGAGAGATCACAGAGATGCATTACTTTGCAGAAGTGTATATTAATTTGCATTTAAGTATATTATCCAAAGTTATACAAAGAATGATCGTTTCAACCAGGGTTAGTTGCATTACCAATTACCTTTATCCGTCAATAAGTAAACGGCCTTAACGATTACCTATATGCCCCACGTGTATTGCGCACCGGCTGTAACTATTCTTGTGATACACTCACGTGCTTCAGCTACGTGTTATTTGCGAAACGAGAGCATTATTTGTCAGAGAGAAGATCGATACGGTAGTGTCAATAAGGAACTGTGCCCAGTCTACCTTGTTCTGGTTTTTCCGTTGCACAGGGATTTAAGTTACGCCTAAGTTTTTTTGGTTTCCTCTCCTTTTCTTTTCTCCATTTCTTTTTTTACACTCCGTCGTAAACCATCCTATATACTTGTCAAAATAGATTCCAGCGAAGCAAAAACAAAGTAATGTAAATATTACGGAACAGATTGATTTAGTTATATTTACGTAATTATTGATTACAATTGCGTTCATGTGATTGATTAAAATAGTGTGCATTTTTATGTGATGAACTTTTTTTTTTATCTGCATCATCAATGATTGAAGAGGTTGAATTTTGAAAGTACGTTTCATACGTGGCTTAAAGTAATATTGAAGATGATTATTTAGAGTTAATCATCGATATGTTGGATTATTTTTAATACAATAGATATGTTTCAAATCAGTAAATTAACTTTTATAATTATTTTGACGTGTGATCGGTTAAAATTGTATAATAGTTTTCAAGGATTCCGTTTGAGAGCGTTAGCTGCAAGAAACAGAGATTTTATACATTGATGTTGATAAAGCAGATTTCTTTAATGAAAGTTGAACTAACAAAGAAACTTTATTAATTCTTAAATATTAACTGGGAAATTTGAATTAATTCTTCTATTCTTATTAATCCTATTAAGTAACAAATTAATTGTTCAACGGTTCTTGCTTTCGAATTTGTCATTGAAGTTTTGTTAAAAAATTAACTATTGCATGTTTGTAAATGTCGTGTGATATAAAATGTTTGTTTTTTGTTTCTATTTAACTACTTAGCTTTAGATGTGTAGAACAAATTTCAATCAAGGTATGTTTCAATTAGTAATTGTAAGTTGTTATATATAAATAAATACATATAACATATATACATATACTATATTTTTATTTATATATATATTTTTATATATTTATTTCCTTAACTGTTGAAAACACAAAAAAAAATGTTTGAAACAGAAGTTGCATGGTTTCTAGAACATCATCTAATATTATAATCATTTTATTGTTATTTTGTTCTTTTATCGAATTTTTTTAGTGGAGTATGATCGAGAGTTTTTAAATAGAAATTAATCGATTGCAGCTCGACATTCTCTACTGAAAAAGTATTAATCTACATATTGCGAAAAATTATTAGTTTAGAAGATATTTTAACTTTAATTTTATAAAATCTATGCTTGAAAGACAAAGACGGTATAAATACAAAAATACTCTTATATTTCTCCGTCTTTAATACGATAAATTTTATAGAATATTTCTAACTAATAATTTTTCGTAATACATAGGCTTATATATTTTTTTATAGAGAATATCAAATTATATCAATTAATGGATTAATGGATCTGAAAGTGACTTTTGTATTTTGATAAGAAAACAAAACAATAGTATTATATGTCCTCCTGGAAACCGTGCAATTTTCGTTTGAAACATTTTTTTCTTATTTCGAACAAATAAGGAAATAATAATGTGTATATGAATAAACTGGACGTACTCTTTACATATTTTGCATACGAAAGATAATAAAATAAAATGAGATATAATATTTCGAAGATATATATTAATTTTCTAGTTTGATTCTTCTTTTATATTTAAATTTTTTCAGTCATTTAATGTTATTTTCATTTTTTAACATTTAACGTTTGTTACGTATTTTTATACAAGATTGATTGCGTTACTTGTCACATTTCACGTAAAGTACATATATATTGTAAAACTACTAGTTTAAAGTGAAATTGCCGAGAAGTAAATTTCCAAAAGTTGCTGAAACTTCGTTCCAGCGATCTTCCAGAATTGTAGGTTGCAATACAGTATGGAGAGGGAACAAACCGTACTCTTCTTTTATGAGGGTTTAATACGGCTGTATGAACTATACAGACAGCATGTGTGCAGCACTGTACATATGATTGTGTGATGGAGAGTAGCGTGGCGTGTAGTCTAGAGTCTAGACTGTTGTGCTATAGTCAGGGGCGAATCAAGAATGGATGCCAAACACCCTGCATAATAATGCAGCGAGATATAATTAACCTTACACTGTACTTCTATAATTAGCTACCTTCCTGTCTTTGAATTCTACCTTCGTATTCAAAACTGATGTATGATCTATCTAATAAACGCAATTTGAGCGCGTATTGTATTGAAAGTGAGTCGAATTTTCTTTCTTTTGACGGATGAAAATGATAAATTGCAATTAATTAACTTAATCGTTTCATTCGCTGTACGTTTATTTTCCTCTTTGATGAGAAGTTAAGACGAATGATTCTTTCTTTCTGATTTATTCTACATATGCATTTTATTATGATTATTATGATAGATATACAGAGTATATAATCATGGTGCAATCGGTTAGTTGAAAATAAGTCGGAAAAGAAAAGAATAAAATTTTTTCCATTTGATGCTCCATCTTCGAGAAAATCGAGTTTAAAAATTAAGTGTACTTGAATTTTAAAAGCTAATTTTAAATGCGACCGAAAAGAATAATTGTCCTATGTGGAGAAATAATAATAAAAGTAAAAAATGTAGAATAAAATTTTTTTATTTAGTGCTTCATTTTCGGGAAAGTAGACTTTGAATATGTTTCGTTAAAAATTACCTTGTACTTTTTTTCGACTTATTTTTACATGTAGAATCACATTTCTGGCCAGTTGCATCACTCTGCATACAGATATATAATTAATTTGATCTTATTACAGATTTATTTATAAGTATTATATTGTATGAAAAATATGCGGTTTTACAATAATATTTATTATAATATATAATTTATAATATTTATTTATTTATAATGTATAAAATAGTTAATAGCTTAATATTCATACAAATAAATTATTGATATTTTCAAGGAATATATTAATATGAATAAAAATTAACTATAATTCTTGTAGTAAACCTAGAGTATTAGATGTTTAAAATGTCAGATATAATATTTTTGAACGATTAAGCAAAATTAAATATTTACATTAGAATAAATGCTCCACTTACATAATGCTTAGTGCAATCCATTTCTGCAAATGAATAACTCCTACATTGACCCTACGTTAAGTATTCCAAGAAGTAATAAACCTATAGATAGATAGCTCAATCAACGTAATTGATTGCCAGTATCAATACAAGTCGTATTTTCTATGTTACACGGTTCTTGAAACGATTTTTTTCGTTTTATTGAAACATAGTCAAAGTGAGGTAATCATTAATTAATTATCTGTAATCCCAACAATAATACTAATCATTGCAGAGGAGTGCAAACTGTAAACGAGAAGCAATATTCATACAATGTACGGTACATTTACAGAAGAATGGCTTTTTCATTCTGTTTTCAAAATCAATTTTCAGAATCGCGCGTCAATATTTTTCGATCTTACTCTCGTTTTAGAAAATGAACTGAAACGCGAAATTTCATCAAGAGAAATCGTGCGCAATAAACGAAAATTTTGGATTTCTTGCAACGTTAGGAAAATGTAAAGCGGATCGAAAATGACCGAGAGCCATCATATTTATAATATAATATAATGAAAAATAATATGATATAACAAAAAATAATATAATAAAATATAAAAAATGGCGGCAAATTTGATGGGAAAACGAATTGTGCGTATGAAGTGTCGAAGGGATACGGCCCTGGATGTAACACGTATAGCACGCGGTCGTATAGCGAGTTCAGGTTCTGTCGAAGCAGACGAGAGTCAGTGCATGCAGGTCGTTCGTCTGTTTCGCCTGTTTCCTCTGTGTCAACCTTTCTGTCTCGTGCGAGAATCGTCGTCGATAATCATTCGCGCTCTGAGAAACATCTCTCTATTGAAATGTCGGATACAAGGCGCGATGATCATAGGTGCATCGCGTTTATCTTGTCGCGTTGTTGATATCGCGCGACGAACTTAAGATTTTCCACGATGAAGGTAAACAGTGATGTGCGTCGCTCGGTTGGACGATGAATACAATCGTTGAATTATGGCATTTGTCGTTCGATGAAACAATCGATATCTTCGTGGATTCGTGTCGTATTTTGTTGACGATATTGAAAGAACAATGATCGATAATGATCGATGTGAAAGGTCGATGCGCGGCGATAACACGTCGTGCAGTGTTATTGCTAAATAATAGTATTAAATGATTGTATAACGTAACACTCGATATCTGTATGTAACATCGCATCGATACAAACTCAAATTTCGTAGATATTTTATTCAAGTGTAAACGTGATGTTTTTATATATGAAATTGATAAATTCGATAGATAACAAATACTTAGTTATATTATAATATATTTATATATTTTTTATATATTTATATTATATTTGTATATATGTATATACTAATATATATTTAAATATAATTATATATATATTAAATATATTTATATTATATTTATATATATTTAAATAGACATTTATGTTATATTTATATATTTAAATTTAGTTGTTTATATTTATATATTTCTTGAATATTTTGAAATAGGAGAAAATTAAATTGAATTACTATTATGAAATGTAATTGTCCATGTCATCGATATGTCTCAATTGAACAGTTAGGAAGTAACCTCTCAGAACAAATTTACAATTTAGTTGAAATTTACAATATAGTTGAAATTTCGAAATAGAAGGAAATTAAATTCAAGTACTATTATTACAGAAATTGTATAAATATATTGTGCAATTTATTATAGAAAGATATTGCGGGCAATAATAACGGGAATCAACGTAACTTGTATGATACTTGTTATTTAATTTTTTCTGTATATTTTATCGTAATATAAAAGCATGTGCGTGTAAGACGTAATTTAATATTTCATACGATTTGATATATGTAGATTGCAATAATTTAAATCTAACACGTTTCAGAGATGTTTATATTGTGATATAATACAGAATCGTTGTTAACGATTAAATTAACAGGTTGAAGTTAATTTGTTATCAGGTACCACAAACATCGTAAAAGGATTTCAATAAAAATGAAACGCAATTTATGAAACAATGAACACGAACAGATATCGCTAATACGGTATCGCGTGACTTGGATAGATTTATCAAAGATTTACTTTGTTTATCGTGCATTGCTGATTGATCGTTGCGATGACGATATTAGGAAATGAAATTGGGAACTTCCAAGCGAGATTCAAGATTATCGTAGCGTACGTTCTATAGTTAAAATACTATAACATTAGTCTACTTACGTTCCCGCTCAGAAATCTTAGGACAAATATTATATTTGTATAATAAAAATAGTACAATAAATATAAATTATAAATTATATATAATAAAAACACATTTGCAGTATAAAAGTATAAGTTGTATACACAGTATGCAATATACAATATAAATTACTGTATTTGCAATAAATACAACAGATACAATATAATTAAATACAATAAATATGAAAGATACAATAAAGATTCTGTTAATATATTATTACTAATTATTGTATTATATATTATATACAATACATGTATACAATAAAATTAAATTAAATACAATACATATAATTAAATACAATAAATATAAAACCTACTTTATATAATAAAGACCCTGTTAATATATTAATATATTGTATTTTTATATTATTATGTATTATTGTATTATAAAATTTATATTGTATTATAATATATATATATACACACACACACACGATAATTTACGATAAGTACTGAATGTTAAAGATAAAAATGTCCTAAAACTTTTGAGTAGGAATGTATGTTGAGCGTTAAACCATGCTTACCGACATACGAAAATCTCTTCTTTTAATCGAGAAACTCACGTATGAAAAATAAGGGTCTCTTTTGTACTATTTTTTTTCTTTTTTTTTTGGATAAAATAATAAGGAATTTGCTGTTATGCATTTCAATAGGAAGATTTATTGTTATTCTATACGTATCCGTGATGAATTTCATTGTTTTGATCATGGTATCAAATACCACATGAAAGTTATATTTTTTTGACAAAACTACTAAATATTATTTTTTTTATTTGTACATGTTTCTCCATTTCATTATTTACGATAGCATCTATTTACAAATTTAACAAAGAAGAGAGAAGTATAAAAAGTTATTATTTATATAAAAGTTTTGTATAGAAATAGGAAATATAAAACCATGTACAATCACAACGCCAAGAAAGGATTATTTCTTAAGTCACCTTTCAAAAATATAAAATGTTTGTTAAAAGTCGACATATCTTATAAATTTGCAAGTATTATTTTATTTTATTGTATATGCTTTTGCAGTTAACAGTTTACTTTAATATATTCCTTATTTAGTATTTATTATTTAACAGCGTTCTTCAACTAAGCTGAGAAGAAACAAAAAAATTATTACTTGTATAAAGTATACCATTTTTTCCGGCCAAACGTTATAAATCAAAATGTGAAAATAACGTCATATAAACATACCTCACTAGAACTATTATCAAAGAATTATAACAAAAAAAGATATGCAGAATAATAATGCGATAATCAACGTGCCTTACTATATACAGTATATGAATAAATGAGGGACACTTGTATCTAATAATAGTCAGAAGGTATATTCTACAACTCCATTTCAAAATGTCCATAATTTCTGTCAGTATAAGATTAGCAGCAACAAAAATTGAATTTATTACTCTTTGAAATTTACTTTAATTTTATGTTAATTTAGCGAGTGAACAATCAACTCTTCAGATCGTCATTTATATCAATACTTATCTGAAACATTTTATTCTTCAGAGTTTTCCACAGATAAAAGTCCAATGGATCGAGATCATATATCGCTTTTTTTGTTATAATTCTATATTTGGCCGGAAAAACTGGAACACCCTGTATAAAAGTTTCATTCGAAAGTAGGAAATTTGAAACTACGTACGTGTCACATCGTCGTAGTTTCATTGTCAGAAAAGGATCGTTTGGAGACACGAAAAGAAACGTTGAAATTTCGAGATATCTTTTACTTACAACCAGTTGCGCGCGGCTTACACATGTACTTACGTATATCGTGCTTTATAGCGCTGTACATTTTGCGTAGCAAGCCACGTTACGTCAGCGACATCATTCCATTGTGGCGTTACAGCTAACAAAATATTTTTCTCTGAGCGACGAAGGCCTACGTTATACCAAAAACGGTAATTATGGAGACTTTAACCACTTGCGCTGGCAACTGATTGCGGACCATAACGAGTGACCGAACCGTATACAATAATTCGTTGCTTCCTTTTTGAACTCGTCTGTATGAGTCACTAGATAGAAATTAACAAATGTAGATAGAAAATAACAAATTTATTATTTATTATTTTGCCTTTATTGGGTTATATTTAAACATACGTAAAACTGAGAAAATATTGCAATTTTGGGACAAAAAATTCTCGACGTGCGTGACACGTCATTCCAGCGCAAGAGATTAAGGGTCCATGATTAACTTTCTTCTCTGTTTTGTGTTGTTTACCTACATTCACGAAACAAGATCTACATGAAAGATTATTTAAACTATTTCCATTTCCATTTCCAATTACGCGTATTAACGCAAAATGTCGGAGAATATGTGTGGCTTTTTTATTTCGATTTACACTAACAAGAAGGATCAGTCGTATATTTCGGCAATAAAAAAAAATGTTCCACATGGATATTCGTGTTTATCACTTTGTACATACATGCTATACGATCTGTAACTTCATAACTTTCATGCTGTTCATAACTTTCCAATCTTCCCCTCATTATGCAAGACGTAACAATGCAACTGCCAACGATGAGATAGCAAAGTATCTCTTCGTCAGGCTGCATAAATGTCACAGCATATCATTATTCTTATGAATTACATTTTGAATACGATTGAAAAGGATTACACGTCGTGAATAAAAGTATTGGCACAGATAGCTTTTAATTATACAGAGTGTTCTACATCTCAACATATTTGGAAGATCATTTTGGACAAAAAATGTCTTCGTTCTCAAGATATGAAGAGAAAAGTAGAATGAGCCACAAATAATCAGATACATTCAAGCTACCTATCTTTTTTAATGATAATTTTAACGATAACCATTTATTTCAAACTATCGCTTGTTCACACTGGTTTACATAAATTGTTCAAAATGATCATCTTTTGTCTCTATGCTCATAAATAGGCGTGCTTCCATGAACTGCATTCACTGAATATTAATAGGATCGTTACTGATTGTAATGGGTTTTGCTATCAATTCATTATTCGTGTATTAGATTTTCTACCTAAAATAGGTACATCTTCAATTTCATGTAACCATACAAAACAATTACATACATTTCAATGGAAATAATGTTCCAACTCAACTATCAGTAGTTCTGTCTATATCTCGAAAACGAAGATGAATCAACTCATGGTGTATAGAACATTTTTTGCTTAAAAAATCCTGACGATTGAGATCTGAAACACTCTGTATAGAACGCCTCAATTTCCATGATATAACTGGTTGGACGGTAATTCTACGTATGAAAATATATCGAAAAGAAAGAATAACATTTCTTCGTTAAAGACTTCGTTTTCGAGAATATCGAGTTTGAAAATTGAAAATACATTTACTTGAATGAGTACGAAACAGACGTGAAGATATTTTTTGTAAAAAAAAAAAAAAAAAATAAATCAGAAACGTGAAATAAAGTTTTTCTGTCCAAGGCTTTGTTCTCGAAAAAATATATATACATATACTTTTTTTGAATATACATATATATTTTTAAATTTATTTTTTCTCGAAAAACGAAGCGTTCTATTAAAAAATTTTATTCTACCTTGTTTATTTATTTTCATGCGTAGAATAAACTGTTGTCGATTATTCATTCTTGTCAGTTTGGTATATTTAAAGTATATTTAAAAAATATTCAAAGTCAATTTTCTTTTAAACAGAGTGTCGTGTAAAAGAATTTTGCTCTATAATTTGGCTTATTTTTATACGTGTATAAAATTATCCATTTCTGGTCGACCATGAAAATGAAGACGTGTTCTGTAGTTGCATATAAATGAAAGAACAAAATGATACTCGGTTAATTTCCTTAAAAATTGTAACCATTATATCTGTGTCATAATTTTAAAATACTATAGATATTACATGTTAACTAATCGCATAACACAGAAGAATAATAAATAATAATGTACCTACAGAACATGTTTCTTTGTTGTTAATATTCTGAAATTATAAGTTGCATGTATGTGTGAAAACAGGTATCATTTAATACTTTAATATTCTTCTTTTTCAATATTTTCTAGTTATCAAATAAAAACGCTTGATTTTATAATATACAAAAAACTTTAGATAGAGAAATTGCCAACAAAAAGATTAAAAATATTCGAATTAGAAAAGTATTCATAATCACGTTACATCACTATGACAACTAAAGATCTTATTGTATTTACTATAAAAGACAATTATACTTGCTACAACTGTTTGTTCACACATTTATTGTCGTTTTATTCACATGTTGGAAACTAATAGCATTAAAGTTATATACAATACGAAAATTGTAGACTCAAAACGGTACAAGTGAATGAAATTTACTTGATTGATCGTAATTATTATCGCGACAGTTTTAATAACTGCATTATATTATCTGCTGATTATCCCAAGAATTTCATTCCTCTTAAATGTTATATGGGCTTGTAAAATATCGATTGAAATGAGAGTTTACGTCAATCTGCACTTTAGTTATCTTCCTCTTTACCTTCTTTTTTCTGTGAGCCTTGCTATTAGCATGATACGGTATCAATTGTACAGTATTATTTCGTTGGCAGTTATGTTTGCAGCAGTTTATACATTCTATTTACCATGTACATGAAAATGTCTGAAAATATTTTATTAAAAAATCATTATTAGACTGCGGATTTTCATGCATTGCGCAAAATGTAGGTACAAACCGGCATGCAATACACATATTTTGCAAAAATATATAAAGTATTTAAAGTATAATATTCTTTACATAATTACTTAATATTCTTTGATATTTGAATTGAATAAATGAAATGACTTTTAATATCTGGCTTCTCCATTGTTTTATTATCTATGTGAAACTATAAAATTCCATAAACATTCGCAGTCTAGTTATTATTTATTAAAAACTATTATTGTAATATTGTCGACTAGCAATCTTTGTGCATAAAAGTACAAATTAACTCGTGATCGATCCACGACATATTAATTGTCATTGTCGTGCATTTATAAAAAATTTCAAGATATAAAATTCCACAGAATACATATGATATGAAAATACAAGCTTCAGTATCTTTTGTAATATTCGACACGTGAAACTAATTTCTAATTTAGCTGCTTTTCCCAATTTTGGTCATTTCTTATAATAATAGCTTCGTTTTATCACCAAAACAAGAAATCGGGGATGGTCGAAAAAGTTATATAGTTCTTATTACTTTTTCGACAGAAAATCATACAACTACAAATAAGCCAGAGAAATGGCCAAAATTGGGAAAAACCGCTAAACTACCCAATTTTCTCGTGTTTCATTTATATATTGTTTTTAATTATATTCTCAAGAATATTTATATAAAAATTCACAATCTAATTAGTTGTGCATATGATGCTGTTGGTAATCATTGCTCGCAGTTTCACTTCAGCCTACATAAATATTCAAGAAGTTATAAAGGCAACGTGTTTTATTTCGTTGTTCAACAGCTAGTGAGCCTATAAGCTAAGATGAAACGAAGAAAAGGAACGACAGTAATTCTGTGCGAAATTGAAGGAATCAGTGGCATTAACTCTTTAGAAAAATCGATAAGACGAAATTGTAGTGATCGCGTCTCAGTGGACAGATATTTTCCCAAGGATGTAAAACCAGATACCAACTCATAATACGAGGCTTCTTGGGTTGTTGGACCTCATAAAAGAAAACTGGATAGAAATAACGAAAAAAACGGAAATCGTGAATTTACGTTATACCAGTCACGTAAGTTTCTTATACGAGTGTATACAGTGATTTTGTTTAAACATATGAAACGTTAAATCTATATAGATTACTTTCTCGATTGTTTTAATTGCGGGTTGCATGCAACGTTTGTTCTTTGTTTTCCTATGCTTATATCATGGAAATTTTAGATATTTGTGCAATTTTCCAGCATTAGTGTATTTGAAAAATTTTTGTAGCAGTACTTGTTTCAGATTTATTTTCTGAACACTAATATTATATATATATGCTCAGTCAAAAAAGTCTCCGTACAGTACCATATTTGAATTTTAACTATGTATAATTAAAAAATTATACTCGATATAAAAATTTTCGATGTATTATTTAAAATTGTTTGCTTTCATTAACCAGTACACGTAAACTTATGCAAATCCAGCAATCAGTTTTGCTGTACTCAATGTTTTGAATGCAAATTGAACAGAAATTGCGACAAATAAGTTTCCGTACACTATTATGAAAGTTCGTGTTGTCAATGAACACNAAATAATACATCGAAAATTTTTATATCGAGTATAATTTTTTAATTATACATAGTTAAAATTCAAATATGGTACTGTACGGAGACTTTTTTGACTGAGTGTGTGTGTGCGTGCGTGTGCGCGTGCGTGTGCGTGCGTTCAGACATAAAGAAAGACAAGACAAAAAGAACAAAAAGAAGCACTTATCAAAGAACTTATCAAAAGTTAACTATTTTTATTTTGATGCATCATCTTTTATATTTCTTTTAATTTGTCTTTTATTAAATAAGCCTTGGAATTTTCTTGATTATAAAATAGGACAGTAGAGCACATGTAGTTATACTGGACATTATGTAGATTTTATTGTTTTAAGAAAAAATTATTTATCATGGTAGATGAGATATCAAGAGTAAATGGCTTAAGAGAGAAAATGATTGTCCTTTCCTGGTCATAAAAAAAACACTAACTCTAATATTTAAATGCGTTTAAAAGCAAAAATTTTTTAATCTAAAATTTGTGAATTTTTAAGAACAATATACTTACACCTCACGATTCATAATTACGTAAACTTTAAACAATTATATCCAAACGTACGATTTCTATTATTCTTGTATTCTCCTATATTCCTTTTGATTTTGTGATAATATCCTTGTTACGTAAATTCAAACTTTACAAACGTAAATACAAACTTTAGAACAAAATCATTAACGCAAGTTCTAGACTTTACTGTACATGTTTTACATTTATCTATAGACTGCTATGTATTTGAATTGAACATGATAGTATTTCGTAACCAGTTATTCTACTTAATGAATAAATTCATCAAATCAATTGATTAATAAAAAAAAATTAACGATTGCCACTTCGATTATTAATTTCTTATTTGCATAATCAATATTTACATAATTTGAATGTTAAAGATTGCATATAGAGTTTCCGATAAATCTCCAAGCTAATCAGAATTTTCGGATAATAGAACGATCACTTTTCTGATACCAAATTACATATATCATTTATCACAATATTTAAAAAAGTATATTTTTCATAATTATTGAAATGTCTAATTTTTTTATAAATAAGTATAAATAAGTACTCTTTGTAGTTTTGTTTGCATCCTCGTCATTTTTATTTTACCTCAGTTTGTGGAAAATTTTTGTAGATATCTTCCTTACTTAAACGAAATGAGTCGATTTATCGAATTAAGCATAATAAATATGGTCTCTTATATATTCAAAAGATACATATAAAAAACATGTAGTAATACTGGGTGTCTCACGATCAATCATAAACGATTAAATTTTATTAGTTTGTTCGATGAATAAGCAACAAAAAAATGTTATGTAAGCATAATTGAAGAAAATGTCATGTTATGACATTTCGTATTTTTTGTGCGTCATATCATCTCGCTTGAACATTAATAATTAAATGAAATAAAACATCTGCGCACCTACAGTGCGGAAATGGGACGAAAAATCGACAAATGATATCTTGAATATTTTTTGAACACTTTTTTACTCATACCTCATCTTTACAAAATGATTCTATTATAAACAGTATGTCTATTTCATCGAGATTTTGGCCAGGTCAGTTTAGTTTCTAGTTTAGCGGCTTTTTCTAATTTTGGCTATTTCTGTCTATTATAATCTTTTTAATATGATGTCTTTTTTTTTTAAACAAGAAAACTTTTTTTTTTAAACAAGAAACTTTTTCGACTTCTCTGAATTGATTTATTGTTTCAGTGATAAAATGAAATTATCAAAGAAATAGCTACAATTGGAAAAAGCCGGAAAACTAGAAATTTACTTGCTAGATTTTTACACGTTTCCTACAACAATGCTTTGTAGTTCTAGACGATACGTAGAAAAGTCGTAAGGTACTAAAAAAGGATTTTTCAAACCTTTATTTATAACACGTACATATTCCTCGAGCTGCTTTTTCTGAAACCTGATGAATTAGGTAGTGACGATAGCGAATTCTTATGAGAATGAAATTCCTATGTTCTTTTTCTTAAAGCAAAAATCTATAGGGATTTATCAAAACTGTGCAATGTTATTTAATTTTTTTTTTTCGTATTTTTTTAAGTATATCTATTGTATTATCTATTTTACTATATTCGTGTTTTGTTTGTTCTTGCAAACTAATGGTGACTATGCTTCACGTACATAATAATAATAATAATAATTTATATTTGTAAGGAGTGACACCTAACTAGAATTAAATTACATTTATTATTTTTTAAGCTACAACAGACGTACAAAATTGAAAATCTGTAATTTCGATGAATAATAGAAAATGTCGACGGAGCAAGTCTCGGTGTAGCATCGAGTACAGTAAGATGTACTAGAACGACGAACGTAATTGATTCTAAAACTTTGTTCATTATAGCACTTATTTGTTCTACATTGAAACATTGATTGACAAATGAATTAAATTCCTTTTCTCAATGTTGTGAGAATTAGATTTTCGTGCAATGTTTTACAACAAATTGAAAACAGAATGTAGCTCTATTATAAGTGAAAGAATAGTAATCATGATAACATAACTTAAAAGAGAAATCAACGAATAATCAAATACAGTTATTTGTGTACAATGTAAAACTCTTACTTTTTATTAATACGAAACAGAATATACGCAAATTATATTAGAAAATGAAGCAAATATTTATTATTTCTATAATAAATTCATTTTTACCAGTTTTGTACTTATATCACTTATGATATACTTGTGTATTTAGGAGTTATCCATTCCAAATCTACAATGAAGAGTAAAATTGTTACCACTACAACGATTTAAACAGAGGAATATAAGGAGTAAAATTCATTTCTTTGTCACATAGAATATAATATTATTACAAAGAAACATATAGTAGAAAGATTTTAGAATAGAACTCCATTTAGATAAGTTTCTTTTATTTCAATCAAATTTTAGTCAATCACCGATTAAATGAACTCTTGAATCGATTTATTTAAATCTGAATCCCTGTTATGTGAACGAAAAATAATTGGTAGAGAGGAGAATATTACTATATGAACTCCAGTTTGTCACCTGCTAGCTGGTAACTGGTTCGCGGACCATAACGAGTGACCGAACCGTGTATTCGTAATAATTCGTCGCTTTCTTTTTCTTTTGAACTCGTCGGTATGATGTCACTGGATAGAAATTACTAAAAAGTAACAAACGTATTTGTTTTGTCTGGGTTACATTTAAATATACTTAAAACTGAGAAAATGTTGCAATTTGGGACAAAAAATTGTGGGTTAAAGCAGTTCTACTTTACACAGAGGTAGACTAAGACGAGTAATTTATTCTCTCTTGTCTTGTTATTGTTAAAGAAATATTTAAATACAAAAATCAACTATAAACTTTAAATATAAATAAATGCTATCTTACATTACTTATTCACGTGATGCTACTGAACGAGAGAAGAAAAAACAATTCGCATCATCAATTAGTGGTTTTTCTTCACCATATCCGATATTATTTCGCATTCGTTGCGTAGCATTCTCATTTTATTCATAAATATTCTTCGTTATAGCATTCGTTAAGTTCGTAACACGCTCTACTGTATAATATCACTTTTACTCGATGGCAGCAAACGTTACTAGCCATTTTTATTTTCAATGAAAGCACCGCTATTTTTCTCGTGAATTTCAACGATTGTTGCATTCGTTTTATCGAGTCGTTAACGAGCAACACCATCGTTTCCGAGGCAATAATCTATTCACGAGTTGGGTATAGTAATTGATCGTTGCATCAGCCGATAATTGCGTGCAACAAGCAGGCTCGTGCTTTTACGATTTTGATTCGATCGGACTCGTTAGCTTTATTGATAATCATGAAGCTTACTTGTCCACAAACAGCCTGTTCGCATATTTCCGTTCGCCGGAACCTCCTTTCGCTGTTCTTTAACGCACACCTTTAATCTCGCTGCAATTTAACTACCTCGATAAAAGCTTGGACACGTTACTCGCTACGCGTAATATTCATCAACTTTTACGCGATAATTCACGTGACAGCGAAAGCAAAAAAGGAGAATTCAAGCGCCTGCCGATGAGATAACAAACTCGAATTTGCGAGGGAAGTTAGTCAGAAAAGGATAAAGTACCGTTTTAAGCTAAATAAAACGTTCGAACGTAAATGAAACTGGTTTAAACTTATTGCGAAGAAGTTGATAATTTAGTTTTCCCCTTCTAGTGTTTGTTCGAAAGTAAAAGTTACTGGGTTAAACGCTTCTCTAGTTCTTGATCTTTCTCCGATTAATTATATATGTACGTATTTAACGAATGCCTCTCGACCAATTTCCTGTTTTCATTAATACTTCGACTACACTGTACAATATCACAGTAATTGACAATAATAACAATGTTGGTTTTAATTACTTAATTTGGGAATTTTTAATTTAGTCTTTTAAGTTTTGATTACTTAATTTGGGAATTTTTAATTTAGTCTGATTTTATTACTGATCCATTTCATGGAGAATATAAAATACAAAATAAAATTAAAAAAAAAATAATCTAACGTAAATCACTGTAATGATTTACGACCCAATAATGATACTACATACTTGAGAGTTAAGTTGAATGTCAATGAAATGTAGAGCTTTCAAGCAAGTTTCTAAAATATTTTCATTATAGAAACTTGGAAAAGATTCTAAACATTGTACTTTTTTCAAAAGGACATATGTTTTATTACAGAATAATCGAAGATGTATATTTATAAAAAATGTTCAGTTTCAATCTATAAATGAAATTATCTTCTAAAATATTCATTATAATAACACTTCGAAAAAATGTTTTCAATCAGATAAATCTTGCGATTAATTTGGTCAACTTATTGTTTTAAAAATATTTTAAAATGTTTTAACTTTAATTTTAAAAAATCTACATATGAAGGATAAAGGAATGCAGGAATAGTATTCTGGCATTGTATAAATAAGTTAATACTTTTAATAAGTATTATATATATAATAAGTATTATATATAATATTATAAGTATTATAAATAAGTTAATACTTTTTTATAGAGATAAAAAGATACGTCGATTGATGTATTAAAAAAATAAAGTTTTATTTAAAAAAATTAAGTTGACCTTGAAATCTCACCTCCAAATGTAAAAGAATTGATTTCACCAAATTATTTCTCCCTCGAAGCATAGCGAGATTTGTCTAGAATTTTTTCAAGTAACGAATAGTTTAGGTTTAAAAAATAATTCCACTTGTAGGTTAAAACTGAACACCTTATCTAGCCTATTTATCAACAATAATTGTAATAATAAAAGTTGATGGATGAAAGGAAATATTAACTGATTGTTTAAGTTGAAAAGAAGATTCGCATTCTTATGAAAATTCGCTTTTTAATAATTAATTACTAGAAAAGAATAATTACAAATTATTAAAAAAGAAAATTATTAGTTCAGTATGTCATATTATAAAGAGACAGTCATAGTATTATAAAGAAAAAAATAGAACACATCAGTTTTATCCAATATTTTATCCAGTTTTATCTAGCTAAAACCGACTTTATTTTATCAAACGTTTCTAATTAATGCATCTAGCACGCAACTGTAAATAAACCATATCATTTTTTTTTTTTTTTTTTTTTTTTTTTTAAGGAATTAAAATTAAAAAAATTTTGGGGGAAAAAATAAATGGTCCAAGGTGGACTGCATACTCACGATTATATTTGTTTTTATAAGTATAGTAATGCACATTTTGCAACTGCAGTATTTTTTGTTTAAATGGAAATGTACGTTCTCTTCCTTCTTTCCTCTCCTCATTTTACTTCTAAAGGAGTTGTCACGTTGTAACAAAGTGAGAATTGTTTGGTGGTGTTTACGACCGGGTCGCGAAAATGCTATTTTCGAGTGAAAAATTTACTAAGAAAGATATGCTAGGAGTACATGAAGATCAATAGAACTCAATGCTGGTTGGTATTCTAAAGTTTTGGTCAGTCAGTTGTAGCTCTTTCATCATCATGACGAAAATCTTCGAGATTTTCGTCAGAAGAAACTTCAAACTAGTCAGGTCA
This sequence comes from Frieseomelitta varia, assembly GCF_011392965.1. NCBI lineage: Eukaryota > Metazoa > Arthropoda > Insecta > Hymenoptera > Apidae > Frieseomelitta > Frieseomelitta varia. Next base: position 211,641 of record NW_025110166.1, on the reverse strand, counting down.
TTCAGTCATCGTTTAATCCTTGATCACTCGCAGGCACATTTATCAACTTGAACGCTGTTGACAATCAGTTTTCATCAGTCAACACTCGATGTGACACAATGTAATTTACACAGTCACATTTTCTATAATTATATAGATTAGGTTATTCTTCACTGATTCTTGACGACTATACAATAAAAATATTTTTATTTCTTAACTTTTCGCTATGTCGAAAATTAAATGTTACCGAGACGTTCGAAAAAATATTTTTTAAATTTCTTAAATTTCTTAAATTTCTCTGTGGCTTTAAGCTTTGATTAGATTTAGTATAAATATATATATGCAGGGTGTGTCGTCTAACCGAGTACAGTGAAATATCTCGGAATGAGTTGAAGCTACGAAAAAAATGTTTATACAAAAGCTATTCAGTATAAAAAGATGTCTTACGTAGTATTAACAATTTTTTTCATTCATACAATAGTAAAGGATATTTCAAGGTCAGCTTGATTTTTTTAAATCAGACCATACATTTTTTTATTCGCATTTCGACAGCTGGTTTCATTTCTTCCAGCTAGTCCTAAATTAGGAACGATGAATATATATGTATATATTTATGCCTTATTTTTATCTCATTGTACGAATGAAATTTCTGCTTTATACTTCAATTTTTTTCGGTATTTTTGTATATTTTTAATACGAACAAAGTTATTTTTTTATTATATTGTATTTTTATTATTTCCTGGTACATTTATTGTAATAATAAACAAGTTTCAAACTCTCGAAAAGCTAAAAAACTAAAAGACATATAATTTTTACATGTTCTCCAAATTCTACACCATATCTAGTAGATACGACATTTTAGGACAGTTCACTCAAAACTGTCTCGACACTCAATGTGTTAAGTTCCACCTTTATATGAATTACCGTTTAAAAACAATCAACTAATTTTGCCTAGTGTATATCGCAACAAAAGTATTACGGTTAAGTTCAGTGATTCAAATAACTATCCAAATGATACTCATAAAGAATTCATTTGTTAAATATAATGAAACTTTGCACATTTTGTTTTCTATTTGGTTTCTGTAAAGTATTACCGAAAATTTCAAACAATCATACAAAATAAACCGAAAGTTTTATTTTGTAATATTACGTTTGTTATTTTCAACTTTTCTACAGTACAGTTTTCTTTTTTTTTTTTTAAACACCTGCGTGCGCGATTACATATTTCTGTAGTAAATATTCAGAAATATGGAAAAATGTTTCAGATAAAAATTGCAAATATCAAGGATAATATGTAATGACGATAATTGTTTCACCTTGAGATAATTATTATTACAAGGAGTCACGCTTAAATTTTTAAATGCAATTCTACATTTTTTGTTGGCTATTCTCATAGGTAATGAGATAATAATTCAAAACATTGTCGACATGTATATGTATTCTTTATAAGGTCTTGTTATGTTATTAATTTCTACATGCCGCTAGCATTAATATTACCTAATATACAGAAATAATCATATGTAAACATTTAAAATGAGCGCGCGCACATAAAGATAATAAGTTTTACTATTCTGAAAGAATAAAGAAGAAAGAAGGTTACATAAATGTAGATTCTTCTTTTCTACTTACAGGAACATCTTAAAATTTTAATCCACTATAATAACATTATTGATAGATTGGAAATATTCACAAATCAAATTGTTGCTTTTCATATAAAAAAAATTAGAAGTATTTTTCTGAAAAGCACCAGTTCTCCATCGATATGAAATTTTGAGGAAAGACGGAGAATTTTAATTTCATGCATTCAGTAGTTTCTGAGAGTAGAGTTGGGCAAAACATAATCTGATTAATGAGTAACGATTATAATTAATGTGAAATTAGAATATTAATCATGATTACTGATTATCAAATAATCAGTAATCGCTGATTAATGAATAAGGAGTGTAATTAAAATCGTTAATCATAAAATGATTGCACTTTCGATTATGATTGTATGATTTACTTCTATCAATAATGCTGTATATATTTATTATTGCATTGTTTTGCAATGTATGTAACTTAAGCTGTTACTAACACAATCTTCTGTATGACTTGATGAAAATGGACTTCACTGATGAAACTGACTGAATGATCAAAATTTTGAGATTCTTCATGATGCGTACTCGTTCTTATACCGAAAATTATAAACTTTAAAAAATTATTCTGAATCCAACGATAACAAATAGGTACTATTATGTATAGCAAAAAATACGTGTAAATATTCTCTCGAATCTTGATCTATTAATGTTTACTACAAACTACAAGCGATTTAATAATGACACTTAGTTATATTGAATAGCACGATACTACATGATTAACACTTTTGATGAACGTGTTGCAGCAATCTGAAGAAATGATTTAAAAATCAATGATTGCAAATTACAAAACTTAATCAGAGATTACTGATTTAGTTTAAGAATCATTGATTGATGATAACGGTTGCTACGATTACTGTTCAGTAATTGGTTACAGAAATTGATTACTACCCAACATCTGTTTCTGAGATGTTAACAAAAAAATTTCGGTGCGAAACATTCAATTCTACTGAAGCCTACATGTTTACATATCACCACCAAAGACAAGTTGCATGCAGCATTTTTCACGAGGACGAGGAAAAGACAGAAATGCCAGCCAAAGCGAAAATTGCCTGGGCCGAGTCGTGGAAAAACTGTTTATTACAGCTATTTACAGTAGCTACTTCTTAGCTGCAAAATTCTCACAAGTTTCAAAGATTTTCAGCATAGTGTCCGATAATACCTGGAGCTGTCCTCCAGGAAGAGAAATCCCTCCTTCTACCCCATAGCTGCCTTTGTTTGGCGAATTGCCCCTTGATTGTCCATTGAGGTTCGAGTCATTATCTCACTTCTGACAACGGCGTTGCGAACTGGCAACGACTTCGTTCGGGAGATTTCGAGATTTCATTCACGCCGGCGCAACGCTCTATTTACGGTCGTGCAGAGTTGGGCATTTGTCGATTGAAACTTCAGTTCGATTGGCCGATTAATGTTTCACGACTAATAAAATTTATCGTCGAGAAATCGGCGAAATCGGATTTAATCGATTATCAATTTTGTTAGTGATTACATCGGATTTGATTAGAATTTCATTTAAATTAAAGATGTATTTCGAAACTATAGCTACATCATTATATATTAATATATAATATATATTATGATATCATATAACATATTTCGCATTATAGTCGAATAATTGACATTTCAAGATTTAATTGAAATGAAACATATTTCTAGTTTATACTGTTAAGAAATATAAAACAATCTGTGTGTCTAGCCTAATTAACTCCTTCAAAATTTTTTAAATAAACATTAATAAAGAAACTTTATTTCATTGTATTAGGCATTATTAACCACTTGCGCTGGCAACTGATTGCGGACCATAACGAGTGACCGAACACAATAATTCGTCGCTTTCTTTCTTTTTTTTTTTTTGAACTCGTCGGTATGATATCACTGGATAGAAATTATTGGGAAGTAATAAATTTATTATTTGTTTTGCCTGTGTATTTGTTTATACTTAAATATATTTAAAATTGAGAAAATATTGCAATTTTAAGACAAAAAATTCTCGACGTCATTACAGCACAAAAGGTTAATATTATTTCACTGTGCACGGACAGTTCACTTTATTATCTCTCTATACATTGTTGCAAAGTGTCTCTTAGTTTCAAGTAAAAAGACATACAGAAAAACGCTAATTTCGCTGCAAAAAGAATTTCAGCAATTGGTCGTTAATGAGATATCCAACTGATGATTAAAATTAAAAAGGAACTTAATCGTTAAATAAATACTAATTGACGATTAAATGAGAATTTAGATTGTTAGATTTTTTTGTCGTAATTGACGACTAAAGTAGGAATTTAATCGTTATTTATGATTAACAATTAAAGTTGGAGTGCAATCATTAATTGCGATTAATTTTTTGTCCAACTCTGCAATTGTGACACTCTGTTAAACGCTCTATTTACAGTTTGCTATAAGTATACACGGAATAATGATAAAGATTTGTCTTCCTGTCGAAAAGTACGTCTCCACAAGAATCCAGAAACAACTGTCGATTTCCTGTCGTGTTTGATTGATAACCCGGACATTGTCAGAGACTGATCGTCTTTCAGTATTTCTATTGTGGCTCACGTAGATATTGGTGTTCGCCACTATATATAATTTTTATCATTTAATAGTTTGTTAGTTCTCTTTTCTGACAAACATATTTGGAAGCTCGATAAACTTCCAGAGCTCGAAGCACTTATATACACGGTGTCCAAATTTAAATTTCAGGAGTGTATAGAAACATCGATAAATTAAGAAAAGAAATCCCTTAGAGATTTGTTCGTTTCTGCTCCGAGAAAAAAATTGCGACTTTTTTTCAGTTTATCAGTTCTCTAAATGCTGTCGAAGACATTTGCTGACATTTTTAAACTTGGAACACTCTATATAACGTCGTTATATAGACTGCGGATTTTTCTACACATTTTTCTCCATATTTTTACAAACACAATTAAGGAAAACAAACTTAAATTACTTTATCTACTAAATATTATTATATAAAAATGGATATTTTACGTATCTTTACACGTTATGTGCATGCTGTGGATTATTAGATTTTAAAATTTTACGTAAAAGCATAAAAAACAATCGTTAAGAAATGCAGTTGATTCAATTAATGTAATATCAACGTTATGTTTCATTAGTTTTTAAAATATATGTCCATTTCATTACAAGATATAATTGATAAGAACGTATTCCGAATGATCGTGAAAAAATTGTCCTTTTCCATAATTGTCCTTTTCCTCATTCACTTCAAACACTTTCTTATCATTTTACTTTAAATTTCAATTTAAATTTCTTATATCGCTAGAAGAAGAAAGAAGACATTTCTATATTCTCCATATGCTGGGATAGTACTGAACATTTGAGTTCTTTGACATTTTTTATTATATGATAACACGCATCATACACACGATTATTATCGAAAGAATGCTCAACTGGAATAACATTTATTGATAATTTCGATCGATTCTACGTCTGATATATGTATACTTGATATATCTCGATACATTATCAATATTAATAATCTCCGAGTTATTTCACCGCTTAGAGAAAATATATTTGTAGATATATGTAGATGCATACTTGCGAGCCATTCAATAAAGCAAACAATAGGATAAAATCATATAGATAATAAAATAGAATTTTTATTTACTAATTGTTTGTAATGTAAAGAGAGGAAATCTGTTACAAACTCGTATACCACGACTATTTTTATAATTAATTTTAAAAAATTGACAATTATTTGATTACCACAGTGATTGTTACGTAATAAATTGAGGATTTTTATTTTTATTATAAGGTATTTTAAAATGTAAAATCGCACAAAATGCATTTAGTACAAAAAGATATATAAAATATTGAAAGTGCAATGTGACACGAAACAAATTTTTGTCATGTTTCTATTTTTTTAAGTATATTTCAAAAAATATGAATTTACATGAAAATTTGCAGTAATGAATTATCGAATTTTTTAATAATTAAATAATCTAACTTTATTTCTTGTTGTGTTTTAAAAATGTGCAACAGTATTCTGATAACCAATAAATAACTTATATAAGGAAATATATTAAAGTATTTATACGATAGATTTTACAAAATTAAAATTAAAGTATCTCCTAATTAGTTTTTTTATATTAATATTTTTTTTATAGATAATGTCGAGCGGCATTAATTAATGAGTAAAAAATTATACAATTTCATTTAAGAAAATGTATTTCATGTTTATATAATTTTTACGCATGCATTCGCAGGAAAATTAAATACACTGTGATCTTTTCAAAATTGTTTACTTCTTATCTGAATTATTTTTTTAGAGTGAGTGAGAAAATAAATCAAAAAGAAAATATAATATCATTCATTCTGAGACATTAGAAAAGAAGAGAATTTTTCATATTTTCTTATTACCACGTGCTAAATAAAAGATTATGTTTGGTGATGCATAGAAAAATATCGCTTCTTCATATAAATCTTCAATCATATATATCTTCCTTAAAAGGTAATGTATTTAATTTTGCACGTGATTCAATACAAATTTTTAACAACTTTTAACAATCAATTCTCAATCTTAAAAATTAACCGTTTTTAGCATAAAGGTGTTACTTTTCTTCAAGAATTTATGAATTGAATTTCATTTTCATTTATTAACAGAAGAATTGCAAAATGGAATTGTTGTTGCCAAATCTTTACTAAATACATGTACAATAACTTTCATGACACATTACTTTGACGTTTAAGCTTATATATAATAATAATAAGATTATTAATATTTTTATTCTAAATCTTCTTTATGTTGAATACAAATACATGATTTATAGTAAATTCAATTTTTAACTCTAAACTGGTGGTATCATTGGTGATGATAATAATTTCAGGTGAAATTAATTAATTTTAGAATTTTTAATTTAATTTAATTTATTACTACCAATTATTATTGCTACTCAATACCCCAATCATAACGAAGAATGTAAAATACAAAATAAAATTAACTATCTTCTTGTTATATAACATAAATTACTACAGTCATTTGTGATACTACTTTATATTAATTGTAATTGATAAATTGATTGGGGAATAAAATTTAATAAATAAATAGTATTAATTTATGAAATTGAAATTTTAGAGGAACATTTCACATATATCAACCTGACATATATCGTAGAAATAAATGTGTAATATATTAATTATTCGAATTGATTTTATCAAAATATATCTGTTGCCACGATAACACTTCGCTCAATAAGATATCGAAATACATTTTTGAAACAAGTTGAAATTCGAATTAATTCATTCTGTTCAAAATATTGCCACTTTGCGTGCGAATTAAAAATTTACATATTAAGCTCGTTAAAAAAAAAAAAAAACTGCGAACTTAAATATTTACATTTTCAATGAATGTAGGCAGAACTGAATTTTGATCATCGTTATCGCTAATTTTTTTGTCTTTGCACGTATCCAAATTGTGTTGCGTTCAGCTTTATCTTTGATGAGTTTTTCGTATGCAAGACAAAAAATGATTTTTTACTCTAGAGTTCTAAAATTTTATTTTTCAGAAGGAATTTTTCTCAGATTGCAACTTTCATAATTCGAAAGTTCTTTCCTTTTTTTTTCTATAAGATATTGTGTAAGTATAAAATATAAATGTGTAATATGAAAGAAGTAATTTGTTCTCGATAAAAATTTATTTCGGTAGGATGAAACAATTTGCTTATTTCTTCTTAATATAATTATATATTTGTTATAATATATAATTGGTGTAAATTATTAATTACGTGTCTATCTTATAATATAATATATTATATATATAATGTACAATATAATATATATATAATATCTTACATATTTTAGTTTTTGAGTTATAGACAATTAGTTCACGAAATGTTTATTTTTGTTACAATTCAGAATCTGTTGTGTATTCGAGATATATAATGTGCACAATCTGTGAAAAGAGATTTTAACTGGATTTAGTCTATTTATTTTAGAGCATCTGCTTAACTTAGCATGAACTTATGCTTAAGGCGGAGATATTGAACATTTTCTTTAACCGTATATAACTCAAAGACTAACATATGTAAAATATAGCTTCGCATGACATTCTTTATTTAGTGTGTAAATTCATTACTTGAAGCATTGAGAAAACAATTAAGAATCACCTGGTATATTAATATATAATACAATGTAAATTGTATCAATTTATTTATATTATTTATATAACATGAATATCATATTATTTGTACAATGTAAATTGTAAAGTATATATGTATGTTAAACATAAGTAAATTTTTAAGTGAGCAAAATATTTAGTTATTTAATAATATATCTACTACAGTAGAGAAATAATCTTCAAAGTCTTAAATATGATATGATAGAATGGATTAGAAAATAATCTACCCCGATAAATCAGTAATAATACACTGGTTATCGATCATCCAGGCAAAGCCTTTAGATAAAGTAAAAAGTAGATAAAGTATTAAATACCGTGATAAAGCTTGAACAATAGAAATGTACGTAATCTTGGATATAAATTTTCAGTGACGAGATGGAATTATCAATTCCGAATAGTGAATTAGCGAATTGATGTTTTGATAATAAAACAAATAGATTTATCTGGAATAATTTGATATATTTCGTGAAATACAAATTGAAAAGAATGCGGTCGAATGATATTTTCAAGCGAGCGATATTTTATGAAATAGTGAGAAAAAAATATAAAATAAAGTTTTTTGATTTGAGGCTTCGTTTTCGAGAAAATAAACTTTGAATATGTAAAATTGTCTTGTACATGTACTTGATAAATTTTCAAACTCGAGTTTCTTGAAAACGAAATATCTTAAAATAAAGTTTTTTTTTATTTATTAAAGTTAAATTAAATTAAAGTTAAATTCAAGTATATCTAATGATAAATCTTCAAACTCGATTTTTTCGAAAACGAAGCCTTAGATAAAAAAATTTTATTCTATTTTTTTTTTTATTTCTTTATAAGAAATCATATTCCTACCCGCTTGACATACCATTCGACCACAAAAGTTACTCCAAAGTTATTTTGAATGTCATTTCAAAATTAGGTTATTTATTTCTATTAGTCAATATCAAAGCAATATCCAATAATATCAGTTAACATTAATATAAAAGTAATATTTTTATATTTTTATATTTTTATATTATTTTATATTTTTATATTTTTATATATTTTCTTATATTTTATTATTATATTTTATAAAACCAATATAAAAGTGTCATTTTGCTTTGCACATTGAACGATACTATTTCAAATATAATAACTTCTTTTGAAATTGCAAAAATTAAAATTCCAGTTCACTCATAATTTGTGTTTTTTTTTATAAACAAATAGATATTCAAGAAAATATATTAGCATTTAATTGAAAAAATTACCAAGAATATACTGTTTTTTAATTATTGAAGTAAATGGATTTTTTTACAAATTAATTCACTCCATCAATTTATTGCTAAAAAAAGACTAACTTTATCAGTTTACGCAATTGTTTTATCTATAATAATTAGATATAGAGATATTCGTCGAAATAGATTTTGCAGCTCTTTGGGGATAGTTTTATATGGATAATTGCTGATAAAAAAAAGTATCGAATATTTTTATGAGAATGTATATTATACGTCAATTTTATTAATGGTTGACTGTTATTATCTATTTGGAAACTTCGAGGTGATCTGATTACCTGTAATTTATATTCGTGCGCATCTCAATATACTATAACATATAAACTCTATAACTATTGATCTGTACTATATAAAATATACCAATACAGAATATAATATATACTCTATGTTGTATTATATACTATATAGTAAATAATTGTGTAAGTGTAGTATATAGTTTTTATTATTGTATAAAATATATTAGTATATCATAATGTACTAATACAGAATATAATGTACTATTATATGTAAAATCACGTTCTCATCCGGTTTTGTGTATCATAATAAATCAGCATATATATTTGTGGTCGAGTATTACTTCCGTGTAATAAGCAATCTATACTTGACACATCTCTGGCTATCAGTAAACACACGAAATCATTATGGAAACAGTACTGGGTATGTTAACATGAAAGCCTGCTCTGCAAATCTATTAGCAATATCCACGACCTCGCAACCAATTTCAAGTTCAGCAGAAAACAGCATGTCGCAATAACACGAATCAGAGCCGGTCATATTAAACTTTCACATTCGCATATACCAACCCAACATCGTGCAAGATATGTAACAACCCATTAATCGTCAATATTATTCTGGAATATTCAAAATACAGTCAAATAAAGAGGAATCTAAACATCAAAAACAAGCTGAACTTAATCGACTATTTACATCAATCAACTATTACATAGCATGATTAAGATTCCCTGGTGATCTACTGCAAGCTTGCTTGAAATTTTCGACGAACTACGAAAACATCGATATAATTAGAAAAGTATTATCTTGAACCTAGCAACAATACTGTACAAGAATTAAACGATCTATTAACAGTCGCTAATAATCATCGATGTTGATGTGATCTTGAATTACGAAAAGAAGACTTTCTCTACAAATCTTTATAAGTGAACAGTCTGAGTTGAGCTAGAATTATCTAACGAGCTAAGTAGCCAAAATGTTGGCTCATTTTATATTTATATTTTTTCTATTCGAGAGCGAAGAAATTCCTGTGAAAACCTATTCTTGTTCGCCGTTGCATCAACGAAAGAAATCGCGAGACGAATTTGTATGATGTGAAAAAGGTGGTGATTGGCTAGTGATTCATTATTATATCTTCCCCCTCTTCTCTCTCTTTCTCTCTCGAACACTCCGCTCGATTTGCTTCCGGATTTTGGAAAAGAAAAGGTAAAACTTGTAGACTTCAAATCGTGTTGTACGTATCGGTGTCCGTATATCAACTAGCAGAATCAGAAGCGGCGGACTTAACTATTTGCGCTGGCAACTGATTGCGGACCATAACGAGTGACCGAACCGTACACAATAATTCGTCGCTTTCTTTTTGTACTCGCCGGTGCGATATCACTGGATAAAAATTATTGAAAAGTAATAAATTTATTATTTGTTTTTCCTATTTTGTTAACTTAAATATATAATTTTACTTATTATAACATGTTATGCTATAATATATAATATGTTATAACATAATCTATGTTATGCCTGATATAATCTATATTCTAGTTAAATATATTAACATTTAGTGTGTTTAATGTTAAATTATATTACAGATTAAAACTGTATTAACTTTTAAATAAAATAAAATTTCCTACAGTGTCAGAAAACGACATTACTTATAAGTATCCTTAACCACTTGCGCTGGCAACTGATTGCGGACCATAACGAGTGACCGAACCGTATACAATAATTCGTCGCTTTCTTTTTGTATTCGCCGGTGCGATATCACTGGATAAAAATTATTGAAAAGTAATAAATTTATTATTTGTTTTTCCTATTTTGTTAACTTAAATATATAATTTTACTTATTATAACATGTTATGCTATAATATATAATATGTTATAACATAACCTATGTTATGCCTGATATAATCTATATTCTAGTTAAATACATTAACATTTAGTGTGTTTAATGTTAAATTATATTACAGATTAAAACTGTATTAACTTTTAAATAAAATAAAATTTCCTACAGTGTCAGAAAACGACATTACTTATAAGTATCCTTAACCACTTGCGCTTGTAACTGATTGCGGACCATAACGAGTGACCGAACCGTATACAATAATTCGTCGCTTTCTTTTTGAACTCGTCGGTACGATATCACTGGATAGAAATTATTGAGAAGTAAATTAAATAAATTTATTATTTGTTTTGCCTATTTTGTTTTACTTAAATGTACTTAAAATTGAGGAAATATTACAATTTTGAGACAAAAAATTCTCGACGTGCGTGGCACGTCATTCCAGCACAAGAGGTTAAGTGGCTCTCCGATTTAGACGACGAGACGATCAGAATTCCGTCATCGCCTTCAACCATTGACATCGTGGACACGTATTGATCTATCAAGGCCACTACGAGATTCCATTGTGGCTCTTCGTCGCTTACGTGAAAGGATACTGCAAGCTGTTAGAAAACGGCATTCCAGAGACGGTAGCTCAGTGCTGTAAATTCAAATACTAAGCAAGCAAATATAATGACGATGAACGCGCGATCGCGAAAGGGAAGCGCTGCCACTACTTCCGGCAGACGAGCTCTCTGCGATGCAAAAGCAGATGAGTGACACGAAGAAACATATCCGCGAAGAAAAAATGCGCATTAGAGACGCAGTGTCGTCGCAAAATCGATTCCGAAATCGCGGAACGCGATGATATACAGAGTGTCCATAAAGTTTCTTTACAATTTCGAAAATTTACTACAAAGGCAAATGAAAAAACAGATAAGTGGAAATTATTACAAAATATGACGTACATATTTAAGTTTTTTCTGCCTTATTTAACATACATCTACATGGGCACCATTAGTTGCAGAAAGCACATCAAGGCGGTACTCGATTTCTTACGCGATCGATGTTTTCCTCAGATGTTCTTGGTCGTCCACTCCTTCCTTTATCGAACACTGTCCCTGTCTCCATAAGTTTCTTGTGCCATGCACGAATTGATGGACGCGACGGTGGATCTTTTCCATACTTACTTAGTTCTGAATTTTCGCTGAGCCTGCAGATCCGGTTATTTGGTTTCAATAAACCATGATACACTCTGTGCTTTTTCTTGAAGAGTAGCTATTTTGTAAGAGTCATTTAACAGTATCTTATTCATCAACAGGGTACCTAAAATGCAATGTGATAAAAACCTTGATAATTACTGAGTGACATAGAATAAATCTGATGAAGATATCTCATCAATTGCCTTTGTAATAAATTTTTGAAATTGTAAAGGGACTTTATGGATACTCTGTATGTTAAAAGAAATGGCCGAGACCTCGAGGCTGCATGTCAATCTCAGTCGTCGATCTCGCGCTGTGAATCTAGTCTCGCCATATCCGCAGACACGCGATGTTCACCGGCCATGTGTCTCGATTTGCCATACCACGACGCCGAGAAAGAAGCGAAAGAACCTCCAACTACGCGTTAAAGGAAGCAGATGCCGCCATTTCCGCTTGTCAGTACTCCAATTTTCGCGAGCGTGTAAACGAGCTCGTAATATACCGCGCTACTGAGAACAAACATTGGCCAAAACTTGGAACACTTGCAACACTTGCAACCATAAGTTTCGTTTTACGAAACGGTTGTTGTTTCACTGGATGAACGATATTTGTGTTCGGAATTCGGAAACTGATGAAAATGATAAAAATAATGGGAAAACTGTTAGAACCTTTATTAGAATTTTTATTTTACTTTTAATACAAGAATGACATTATGATAAATTGGAAGGTATTTTATGTTTCATTAAAGATCGGAAAGTTAAACATAATTGTTGCAATGAATTTTTCACTTTTATTACGACAGAATGTTAGAACGATCGGTTTGATTAGTTGAAAACAATTAATAATAATAATAATATACCAACTAATTAGTAATAATATACTAACTAGTAATTAATAATAACTAGTAATAATAATACTAAGGAGCAAACTATAGTAAAGCTATAGGTTACAATGTTCTTTTCTTATAATTTTGCATCAAGCAGGATATTTAATTGTATAATTTATAATTTGTAAAATGTACTTTTAAAGTTATATTCATTTTACATATTAACCTTGATACTGTCACGTATCTAATGAATCGTGAGAGAATTATGACTAGTAAAATTTCGTTAATAATAAGTATTAATTCAATTAAACTAGAGAACCTAAAAATATAATGTGATATAATATAAATATAAAAATATAATATAATTGTCTAATATAAATGCCATTAATTGTAAATTCGTACAGATATACAGATATATCCATATATTATTAAAATCATCATTATTGCGGATGTTTATGCGAATTTAAATTTTGCGTACGTCATTAAAGAAATGGAATTTAAGTAGATTGCTTTTATTTTATATTATAATGATTAGGTACTGTATACTGAATATTTTATTTATCTATCCATTTTTGTATAATTTTCTATAAATGCACAAAAATCCATAATCTAGTCATTATGTAACACCACCGAAAATTCATAAATCCTTTGTTATTTAAATGGATCATTTTTTCACAAATAATATTCAAAATAACAGCAAAATACCATTTGAATAATTAGAAACAGAATAATTAGAGAACTTATGATATTTTATAAGAATTTAAAATAATTATTTCATTCATAAGATTTTGCGAAACTCGTTCTGTTCAACGAGTTAGATCAGTTAATGTCGATCGACTGAGTTCTGATTCAGGATAAGAGTTGTTTGCTTGGAGTTTAAATCAAGATTGGTAGTTAAAATAAAACTATCTTAAGAAGAGATAAAGTTTGGTAAAAAAAAAAGTATAGTAATAGGATGTTCAAATTTTTTATTCATTAACATTGATCTAGAAGTGAAATATTGAAAACATCTGTAGAATGGATAATAAATTGATGGATATCGGAATAAAAGTTTTGTAAAATAATTATTTTATTTTATATACTTATTGATTTATATATTCATTATTATATTTCATTAATATTTCATTACAAAATTACCAAAGAATTTATTTATATTTATCAATAATCCAGATTTTAAGTAGCTACAACTAACAAATAATCTTTTTTTTCTATTCAAGTAAACGAAATTCTAATTGTAAAGCATTAAGTAATATAATATTGCTGACAATGTAAATTTTTTACCTTATTGGATGTCGCTTATGAAATTTTTCATTTATTTAAGTATATATGATAAATGTTTGTAACGACTAATTCTATTTTTTCTTCAATCTCAAAAATATTTTTTGCTGTCTGTTCCTACTAAACATGCCACAAAAGTTACTGTTGACAACAGATGTGTTTATTGTTAAAAAAAATGACCAAGATTTCTGAAATGTTATTTTTATCTTAACACGTCAGTCATATACGAATGACAGTGATTTTATCTTTGCTATTCTTTATAAACAACCAAATGTGTTAGATGTTTATGTCAAAGAACTGGTTTTCTTAATTCTTATCTCTCTATAATAAAATGAAACAGAATTTAATGAAGGAAATTGAAGAGAAAAGAAAAGAAATGAAATAGTGTTTTTAGTATATCTAGGATAATATCTTAGAGTATCTAGAGTAAATAACTCTTCTGCAAATTGACAATTTAACACATATCTAATTTATTGTCACTTTTACAAAAAAAAAAAAAAAAATAAAATGGGATACCATTCCAGATACCATTGAACCGGTCATTGGATAGTTCTACCTGATTAAAAGCGAAAGGGAAAATTTCTATTTCATATTTCTCTTAACATTTTTACGTGGTAAATAGAGCACAGATATCACAATTTATATAATTCTAGAACGACACAGCTCTCAATAAATATGTCGAAATTTTCCTTAATAGCTCTACACATGTATGTCTGTGTTGTTAACACATACATATGTCAAGGCATACTATTAATTTCACAATTTCGCACTAGAAATTAATATTTTATAAAAGCAACTGAATGAATTATCAACGAGCTAATATGTGTTATTAAAACATATCGCAAAATTTCCAATAAAAATGTATCTACCATCCTTAACCATTGAATTACCATTTAAAATTGATCATTTGTCATTTTCAACGTCCTACAATTTTTGTATAATTTTTATGATTAATTTTTAGCAAAATTGAAGGCTTTGTACATAATTAATGAAATAATGAATTTTGCGAATAATTAAAACACATTTATTAAAATAAAGTATCAGATTGAAATAAAATAAAGTAAAGGAGTATTATGTACACATTATATTAACTGATCCAAGAATTAGCATAAATATTTGAACATCTCCCTTGTTTTTGAAGACATAAAAACATTTTGTAAACAAAAGTTGTTCAGTATTGAAAATACTATACTATGGTAGTAATAATTTTTTTGTGGTAGAATTTTGGAGATTTCAAGGTTCATTTTCTAAATTGAATCATATTTTTTAACCCAAAAAAACCAATCTATTTATGTCGAAAAATATTTAATTCGGCGAATATTTTACTTTTAAATCTTGCAAAATTTATCGTGTGAAAAAACAGATTTATATTGTCTTTATTTTTTATGCAATAGGTTTTATAAGTATAAAATGAACTAATCATTTTACTACAAATAGTATTGAATAATATTATATAATAGCATTGATAAGATATGGAAATTCTGAAAATTTAAGTTCAAATTTGTCGCTAGATTCCTGAGAACAATTTTTTTAAATTATCTGAGCGGCGGCATAACTCCTTTATATATTTTAGAAACTAATTTTCAGCTCAATTTGAAAATTTACTATGATTGACGTCTTAACAAACCGAAATAATTTGATATTAAATTTAGTTCCTAAATCGAGGAAGCGAAAACAGATATGTAATTCTTTTGGAACTCTTTTTTGGAATACTTTTTGTTGGACAGTGTAGTCAGCAGCTATTAGCTACTATGAATTATATAAATATTACACATGAGTCGCAATATTGCTAAGAATACAATTTTTAGTAGATAAATGTTTTAGTAATTTAGTAAAAAAATTATTAATATGTAGGTATTAAGATATAGTTAAGACAAGTTAAATATTTTGGAACGTTGTTTCGCAATACATTGGAATACGTACTCTTTGATGACTCAAGTATGCCTTGCATTGACGTCATTACGTAATCTGATTATTAAAAGTGTAAGACCAACCAGTGATTATACAAGTATAATTTAAATTATCTCAATATCGGTATCATAAAAAATGAGTAAATTATCATACATCATATGATGCAAGTGTCATGTCGACATTACGTGATTATTCATTCTATTTAGTTGTTCATCACATTTAATCAACTTGACATATAAATGTGTTACATTCAGTGATATACCATCACTGTTATATTACTAATTTATATTTATGAAAATTTGAGAGCATGTTAAAATTTCAAAAGAAATGTAATCATTTCTTTAAGTAAATAAATACTCTATTCATATTATCTTTTTATAATACCAAAATTTTCATTAATTATATTTAAAAGTCGAGGCTATAATTAGAAATATTCTTGTTTTCAAATGTGCGAAAAAGTAAAGCATACTCTAAATTTTCGAGCGACAGTGTATATACATAATCTATGCCACCTAAAACTAGAAGCTGAAATATAATTAAAATTATTAATTGTATCAAAAACTATTTCAAACAAGAATTAAATCATTTCGAGAAGAATATTATATTATTCGATACAATTATGTGTTTTTTTAAATATAATCATATAATTTTTGATACACAATGCAGACTACCTCAACATTTCCTATTACAAAAATATTACCTTATATTTAACGGATGTTTTAATTTTAATTTTGTAAAACTTGTATGCAAGACAAAGAAACACGCGAAGCGGCAGTATTGTGAATTGATCTTCATATACCTTTTATGCATTCACCGTTAAAATAATTAATTATATTTGAACATAGACCAAGTTTCGTTTGAAACATTTTTTTGTTGTAATTAACAGTTTTCTAAAATATTTTAACTGTTTGTCAATGTACTCTGTGTAACAGTTGATTCACACTATTCAGCTATAACAAACAACACTTTTTTTTAAATTGAAGCTAGAAAAAGATGTTACAGGAAGAAGGTGAAACGTTCTAATGAACTACATATTAATCGCATTTTTTTCGTATGTAGCAACGCACATATATGTGCATTTTGCAACTTCTGCAATTTCTTTACATAGAAATATTTTGATATATCAAATCCTCCTGTAACCCAACATAAAAAAGTAATTAAGATAACATAGTTGAAAAATGGCTAGCTTATTTTTAATTTTAATTTCATAAAGCTTATTTTATGAGTGACAAAACATTTAAGACACATATATTTAACCACTTGCGCTGGCAACTGAGTGCGGACCATAACGAGTGACCAAACCGTCACAATAATTACAATAATTCGTCGCTTTCCTTTTGAACTCGCCGGTACGATATCACTGAATAGAAATTATTGAAAAGTAATAAATTTATTATTTGTTTTGCTTATTTTGTTTTACTTAAATATATAATTTTACTTATTATAACATGTTATGCTATAATATGTTATAACATAACCTATGTTATGCCTAATATAATCTATATTCTAGTTAAATACATTTAATGACATTTAATGTGTTTATTGTTAAATTATATTACAGATTAAAACTGGATTAACTTTTAAATAAAATAAAATTTTCTACAATGTCAGAAAACGACATTACTTATAAGTATCCTTAACTACTTGCGCTCTACTGGCAACTGATTGCGGACCATAACGAGTGACTAAACCGTATACAATAATTCGTCGCTTTCCTTTTGAACTCGTCGGTATTATATCACTGGATAGAAATTATTGAGAAGTAAATTAAATAAATTTATTATTTGTTTTGCCTGGTAACTACTTAATATACTTAAATATACTTAAAACTGAGAAAATATTACAATTTCGGGACAAAAAATTCTCTTGCGTGGCACGTCATTCCAGCACAAGAAGTTAAAGACAAAGGCAAAGATGTAACGTAACTACTCTTGAGTTTGTTTTCTTTGTTTTTGATAAAATCAAGGTTAAAATATTCTTTAAATTCATTAACTTTTGATCATTTTTCTGATACATTTTTACATAAAATAAAAAGTGGAGTTAATGTGCAAAAAATGGAGAGATTTCTATTTGAAAAATATGATCTATCATCGAAGTCACTTGCTTTTAAATCGAGATATCTAAGGATTAACGTGCCTATCATTCCGTTATCTAAACTCTTACTTAACAAACTTTCAATAAATTTTAACGCATTGACTGCAAATTGTTTGAAAATAAAAAGATCACGTAGAATTAATCAAATCACTAACTTGTTTTTTCTTTTTCTAAGTATTTAAGTATTTAAGTTTTTTTTTAAGTAATTTATGCCACTTTAAAAAAAAAAAAGCTCTTATAGTCATTGGCGAATCGAAGTCTTGCCGGACATTGATAAACATAATAAATATTTACTTAAATGTACTCTCATTATACGCACACCAACTTGTAATGTTACCACGTAATGTACGATGATATATTACATCGCGACGTGACATGTTCCGCTTCGTTTATTCTATTTATAATATTGATATTAAGCTCGACGACATGGTATCCCTTTTAGTTATCTGATTATTTAAATCGACATTTATTACAAAATTTATTAAAAAATTATTGAGATTTGTTTATACATTGTGAATGTAACAAAAGATAATACAAAAAATTATCAGTTAAATTATCAATTATCAATTAAAATTCACCATTTGTTGTTACTTTGATAAGAGATTCTGAATCCTAAGACATAGTTTGATAAATATTCAGGCATTTCCTTATTTTCGATTTTTGAGAAATTGTTAATACAGAAAAAATCACGAAACATTTGTACTTATTTTGAAGCATGAAGTCTCTACTTTCACAATCTTGGATTCATCTTTCCTTTTAAAAATATTTTCTCATCATCATGTAGAACTGTTTTTTTTTAATGCTATAAATTTAAATATTTCAAAAAACATTAAGAAATTTTTTTATTAAATTTTAAATATTTCAAGAAAATTCACTACTTCGTCTAAATTTAATATTCCAAGTTCAATAAAATAGCAGCGAAAAAAATTTAATATTCCAAGTTCAATAAAATAGCAACGAAAAAATCGTTTCATGGCTAATTATAAGTATGCAACAGTTTTAAATGTATCTACGATTTCTTCGTTGCTATTTTGTTGAACTTGGAATATTAAATTTAAGTGACGAAGTAGTGAATTTTCTTGAAATATTTAAAATTTAATAAAATTACAATAGAAAATCTCAGTGTAAAATTGTAAAGAATTTTGTAAAGGGAAGGCTTCGTTGTAATTTCAGTTATAAACAAATTTTTTAAATATTTTTAGACATGTTTGAATTTATAGCATTTGCTACATATATTATCATCTTAACATTCAATATTTACGGGTTTTTGCAGAAATTTTTAAGAAATAAGGCAAGTCGTATCTCTGCCTTCATTAAAATTAAAAAAAAAAAAAAAAAATAGAAAGTAGTTCAAGGAACATTGCATTTTCATAATAATATTTTTTTTAGCAAATATAACTATGTAGATACTTACGTATGTGTATTTTTCTTTTAGTTAATGAAAATTGTTACAATAGTTTAATAATTTATCTTCACAGTATAGAGAATCAAGAAATGATTGAATTTGTTCTGAAAATGTCCGGAGGAATTTCCATTACTATTATCGAGTTGTATTATCGAGATCTATTATTTTTCTACAAAGATGTAATGAAGTATCTGTTACCTCACAAGTTAAACAATCGTCTCCTCAACTCGATGTACTATTCAGACGCGTAGGTGGATAAAACTCCCACGGCAAATTGCAGCAAACTACATATGTAACTTTCTAATATCGAATATTTTCTTTCTCCTTATTTCTCGTATTACACATGTTTATATTTGATTTACATTTAGGTATATATTTTTGTTTCGAATAATTTTATTTAAATTTTAAATAAATTTCATTTATTGCGTTAGAAATGACGCAATGTTGATTGTATGCATTTGAAACTCTAAACCAGTTTTTTGTTGATTATATTCCATTGGAAAGATAAGTGTTTAGAAAGAGAATATAATATGTTCGGTGATGTAAGAAACGAATAATATACTAAGTTTACATACAGCGTCAAAAAACTTGATGGTTAATTTATTACGACACAATTTTTTATTTTTATTTGTTTGGAAATTAACTTCATAATTAATAGAAGTTGTAAAAAATAATCAGGTAGTTGTAGAGCAATTTAAATTATATTTAGATTGATAAAGAGCAATTTAAATTATATTTAGATTGATAAAGTTAATGACATTTTTTGAAAAGCCCTTTTCCTGCTGTTATTAAAGTAAATTAAATTAAATTAATACTTGAGTAATCAAGAGTAAATTAATTCTTGAAATTATTGTGAGTTATTAAAGTAAATTAATTGACTAATTCTTGAAATTATTAAAGTAAATTAATTAACTAATTAAAGTAAAAAATAAAAATATTAAAAAATAAAATATTAAAGCAAAATAATTAACTAATTCTTGAAATTATCATGAGTTATTAGAAATTGTATAATTGTTTCAAGTTAATGTTTGAATTAATAAAAATTTTATTGTCGCTTTCATTAAAGTTAGCTTTATTGTAAGCAGTTAGCTTTCATTATGAGCAGACTGCGAATTTTGATACAAATTCATATTTTTGAAAATATAATTAGAAATGTAGAACTTCGATAGAAAATTGTTACACATGCCAAATATAGAGTATTGCACTTACATTTTTTTTTTTTTTTTTCATAATACTCGCGATCTTTCACTGTGCAATTTTTTACTGTCAAATTTCAAAAGATCGGCATCCTAATTTCGAATTTTTCGAAGTCACATTTAAATTTGATATTTTTCAATTCCTTTTATTTCATACGTTACGTATTTATTTTCAGTTTATGAAAAATACGGAAATACCCATTTTAATATTATAAAAAATGTGGTGACATAGTTGAGTTTATAATTATTCGCAGCACCGTAATTTTTTCAAATGGCGTTCCATTTTCGAGAAAATCGTGTTTCAAAATTTGTATGCAAATTTTGGTAATCAAGACTGAGCACGGATAGACAATCAGCGAGACTATTCTACGTGGAGGAAAATAAATCAAAAATGCAAAGCAAAATTTTTCCGTTTGAAATTTTATTTTAATGAAACTTGATTTTAATGAAACATGTATAATATTTATAGTGGGCGAAAAAGTCTTACCTTCATTTAAATAAAAAATGAAAACATATCATGAAACAACAATTCTGTATTTTCACGTTTTGCGTATTTATTTATCTACATGATCACTATATACTGCAACACGGTTCCGCCAACTTTGCTAGTTTTCGTAGTTAATTCACGAAAAGGGTCAATATCTTTCCTCGAAAACGATTCTCTCGCTAATTCTCATTTGTTTCCGAAATTAAAGGAACACTTGAACAGATCCAACATTTCAGCTATGACGAAGAAGAAACAGTTTCGAGAAAAAGACTATGAAGAAATGGCTTCGAGAAAAATCGATTTTGCAAAATGAATTGCAGAAACTAGTACAATGTTAGAAATGTATTGCAGTAGGTGATGATTATGTGAAAAATAAGTATGCAACTTTGGAAACAAAGAATAAAGGTTATTTAAATTATCGTTTCATAATGATAATTTCTATTCATTTTTCCGATTTTACGAAATATTTCTGATAATTTCGGTGGTTATGTCGTCAGAAGGAAAATGATTTGACATGGAAAAATAATAAAATAATAAAAAGAAAAGAATAATATTAATAATAAAAAGAAAGAACAATTTTTTCTCATTGGAGATTCTGTTTTAAGGAAAGTCGATTTTGAAAATTTATGAAATACACGTCTATTTTCTTGAAAATAAGACTCTGTGCAGAATGATTTTATTTTATCATTTTTTTACTTTCACGCGTAAAATAATCCACTGATTATTCACTTTCGTTTATTTCATCTCATTTAAATCAGTCAAATTCAAATATACTTAATGTATTTTCAAATTTGTCTTTCTTAGAAACGTGGCTTTCTTAGAAAGAGCAAATGTTCTTTCTTTTCGGTTTATTTTTGTATTATCAATCACGTTGCGATTGATTCTAGTACATCCTCCATTATATAAATCTCCACTGTCCAAATATTTTATCATCCAAATGTTTTGGTATTGAAATAGAATTTCTGTTGCTAGATTCCGCTTAAAGGAGTAAACACTTTATAATTTCTGAGAAATAACACTTTGCAATTTCTTATTCAGTTGTTACTCTTGAATTTAAGCTCTTGCGCTAGTAACTGGTTCGCGGACCATAACGAGTGACCAAACCGTCATACAATAACTTGTCTTCTTTTCGAATTCATCGGTATAACTACTGGATAGAAATTACTAAGGAATAATAAATTTATTATTTGTTTTGTCTGGATTATATTTCAGTATACTTAAAACTGAGAAAATATCGTATTCTATCGTTCTTCCAATAAATATTAATAATATAATAATATATATGTAAGTTGTTATATATATAATAATATAAATGTAAGTTATTAACCTCTTGCGCTAGTAACTGGTTCACGGACCATAACGAGTGACCAAACCGTATACATTAATTCGTCTTCTTTTTTTTTTTTTTTTTTAACTCGTCGGTATGATATTACTGGATAGAAATTACTGAGAAGTAATAAATTTATCATTTATTTTGTCTGGGTTACATTTAAATATACTTAAAACTGAGAAAATATTGCAATTTTGGGCCAAATATTTTCGACATGCGTGACACGTCATTCCAGTGCAAGAGGTTTAGGATGGAATCATCCTGATTGTTACAGAAGAATCTCTTTTCGCGATGCATCTCTTTATATTTTGGTTTGTTGCAGAGAAAGTGAAAAGGAAAGGGGCATAGATGATTGACTAGTGAATTTTATAACTAAGGGTTCGTAGATCACTTTAAAGAGAAAGTATTTCTCGACAAGAGTAGTTGGTCATTCGACACCAAACACAACAAATGTGTTTTGGTACGATAGTACGTACTATCAATTTTGTGATGATATTTTTTTGTATTTACAAAAATATCTGACTAAAGCACAATATATTATTTTATTTTTATTCGACGAAACTGGTTGAATATTACGTTTCATTCCAAAACTTTATGAATTTTTTGTACGATTCTAAGTAAGTCTTACAATTTGTCCAGGTTGATATATTTAATTTAGAAGTGGATAACGCGTGGGCGTTGTTTCCATTAGAGCAGCCTCTTTGCAAGTATGTTCCGCGAATGTTATGTTATAAGGTCTTGTTAAGTGTTTCCTGTTTAATCCTCTGTTCTCTGTAGAAAGCTTTGGCTAAATTCGGATGTTTCGTTTATAAGTAAACTGTGGATTTTTATATAAATTCATGTTATTGAGAATACCATTTGAAGATATAAGTTCAATAGAAAATTGCTTTATATAGTTGTGTAGATGTTATAGAAACTTTTTATCTATTTTTGTCACATTATATGCATTCTCAGCAATTTTACAGTTTTTAATTTTTTGTGGATGTATAAAAATCATCAATCACAGTCTATTTAAAATAGTAAAGATTTTCATTAATTTTCCATTTAAAAGATTTCTACAAAGTTCCTTTGGAACATCTATAAAATGTCAGTCTTAGGAATTGTTTTAAAAAGCGCTCTCATGAATATTTTGAAATTTGTATAAATGAAAGTTTCATGGAAATTTATTAAAAAAAAAAATTTCGTAAAATACAAACCGGCTATGAACTGTGAATTATCTACGTGAATATTAACATATTTAGAATATATATTTAACATTAATATATTAATATCTATTTAATATTGTTGTAGTACTATTCATTACTTGTTATAATAGTCATGAGAATTTTTTCTAATATGAACAAACTATTTCTTTTTTTATTTTTTATTTTTATATTGTTATTATTGTTCTTGTTAAATACTTCTAACTTTTATTTTTATATTGTATAAATTCTGTTTAAACTGAAACTTTGTTTTTAAGAACTTTTTGTTTGTAACAAAATGTTATTGGAATTGAAATCATTGTGCATTCTTTTTTTTTTCACGAATTGCGCTTGATGTTTCATTTCAATTTCATTAAATGCAAAATTCACAAAGTTCTTCGTCTCATTTCAATTCCAAGATGTTTTATCTAGAGATTAATCTCCCACAAAAAGAAGTTTTATTGTAATGCAATTAATTTTTTTCCCCTCCCTTACATTGCGAATATAATAATTCTTTTTATGAATATAATAATCTGTGCAACATTAGCGTAACATTAAGAATAATCGAGCATTCATACTCGAGCACTAAACATTATAATAACACGTAACAACGACATTTGATATTACATTTGTATTTTTCAATTTACATAAAAAATTGTTAGAAGAATATTTTGCATGTTGAAGCATGAACAAAAATGACAAAAATTGGTATATTATTTTTTGAAGAAGTTTCACCGTTCATGTTTTAAATAGAACCTATTAAAAAGTTTCATAACTGATTTTAAACATTAACACCTAACAGACGACGCATGTACCTAGTTAGGCTGACACAATAATACAGCCAACTTCTGTATGTCACTACGTATATAACATTTCATGTTATGAAATATTTATTTATAACTCTATAATAAATCGTTTGCGTGTGAATTTTATATATAATTTTTTTTTTCTTTCTGTCTATAGATTAAATCCTTGCAGTTTATATCACTTCAAAATGTAACCTTATTTCTCATAGATACAAAAAGTATTTAACTTTCCTAAATGAGATATTTTTTCACAAAACTGATTTTTGTCATTGAGGCTCTTTCTTTTGTATTCAATAGAACAATTAAATAGCTAAAAAAAAAAAAAAAATAGAAAATTCTCGAATGTTGAAATAAACACTTTCTTCAATTTCCATTCAAATTAGTTGACATAGATACAGATTTGTAGCATTCCAAATAAAAGATCAAAAAACTCTTTTACTACAACTTTTTTATTAAATAAAAATTCCGTATTGTACTAGTATTTTTAGTAGTTTTACTTAAATGTATTTAATTCTGATTCAAAGCACTTTATTTTTTCTTCTATGTGTGTACGACAAGTAATAAACATAGTACGCGATAAAGTTGCGATTATTATGTAAATCATTTCTTTGAAATAAATTCCGTTGGACAGAATTCCCCACTGGTGGAAATTGTTAAACCTCCGGCTTAAATAAACAAAAAATGTGATTGTTTCGTTATTAAAAAATTTCATTATCCTGTAAGAAATTAATACCTTCCAGTATTAATGTGTTTATGATGTGATAACGCTTTGGTTTAGCACATTGAAATATCGTTAAAAATAGGAGAAAAGAAAGATTGATAGCGATGTTTCTCCTCTTGCCGGATGAATCAGCCGGATTTTTTGCGTTTCAAAACGGTCAAAGTAGAAACGTTACATTAACGAGCAACAGATTAGTGAATAGGCTAGTGTCAAGGTCCCGTTTTCACATTGAATCGTTTTTCGTTGCAATGCCGATCGTTGAGTGTAGCAACGGCGATGCTAATGGTCCAGAGCTTATCCAGTATTGTCGGCTCCGCAAGTCTTTTGAATTCGTCAGATGGCGGCTGATACGTAAACACGTGGTCGCAGCGTGCATCGGTCGCACCGCTCTTCTCGATTGTTCTCGAGAGAAACGTGAATTACTATCCCCAAAGTCCATTCAAAATCACCAAGAAAGGAGATTCTTGCTTCTCTATTCTGTGAAAATAAATTATTGTAACAATTTTCATTAATTAGAAAAAATGCACATACATAAGTCTCTACATCATTACAATTGATAAAAAAAAATATTATTATGAAAATGCAATGTTCCTTGAACTATTTTCTACAATATTTTTTTTTTTTTAATTTTAATGAAAGTAGAGATATGACTTGACTTATTTATTAAAATTTTCTGCAAAAACCCTTAAGTATTGAATGTTAAAATGATGATATATGTAGCAAATGCTATAAATTCAAACATGTCTAAAAATATTTAAAAAAATTTGTTCATAACTGAAATTACAATAAAGCCTTCTCTTTACAAAATTCTTTAAAATTTTACGCCAAGATTTTCTATTGTAGTTTTATTAAATATTAAATATTTCAAGAAAATTCACTACTTCGTCACTTTTAAATTTAATATTCCAAATTCAATAAAATAGCAACGAAAAAATCGTAAATACATTTGTTGTAATTTTCAGATTTTAGATAGATTTTCGTGAATCTGATTTAGATGAGGAGACTGTAAATGCTATCACTTGATTCATTATTTTCCTCTAATTCGTGCAAATAACTTTTATTTTCTGTCTTTTTATAGAATTAAATTATTTTAATTTAGACAAATATTTACAATTTTTTTTACAAATATTTTGACCAATTAATGACTTCTAGTAATCTGTTTCATATGTGTAGAATTATTCAGAATTTAGTGACTAAAAATTATTGTTAAAAATTCTAGTTAAACCTCAGTTTCAAGCTTAATTCTAGTTAAACCTTAGCTTGAAGTGAAATTCGACACAACCTGTGTCTTATTTTTAAAAAATTTAATTGTAAACTTGTTTTACTAATAATTTATAATTTTTTATTATATCTATTAATTTAATAATATAAATTTATATCTATTGTTTAATGTCTTTTAATATATTGTCTTTTAATATATCTATTGTTTTATTATAAAAAAATAGATTATGTATGTATTAAAATGATCATCAAATTAGATGATTTTTTATGAAACTTAAAACTAACGAA
Source organism: Frieseomelitta varia (assembly GCF_011392965.1). Lineage (NCBI taxonomy): Eukaryota > Metazoa > Arthropoda > Insecta > Hymenoptera > Apidae > Frieseomelitta > Frieseomelitta varia. The sequence continues at coordinate 184,649 of NW_025110166.1, read as the reverse complement.
ATAAAACATGTTTGTAACACTAATGAAGATTTCTGAAAATTAACATCAAAACAAGAGAAAACTTGTCATTCGCATGAAAAATTTAAATTCGAAAATACAAGTAAAAGAAACCGATCAAAAATTTATTAACAAGGTTCGATTAAAGACTTTAATTCTAATAATTATACAGTTATCGAAATACATCGAATCTAGAGGGAGTCGAAATTTGATTAATTATTATTTTTAAGAACGCATCATCATCATCATCATTATTATTATTATTATTACTATTATTATTCACATGATATATATCATTCACATAAACATGGAAACTTATGTATAGGTATAAATTAAAAATGTTTTAAAGTTACAACAATGTAATACATCGATATTCATGTGTATTTCATTCAAAATATTTGTAAACAAATTTTTATAAAAACATTTACAAAAATATTAATATACAATAAAATAGAGAGATAGAGATAATACACAATAATTTTTCTTCACCTGTGATGTTAGTTCTCCGGATGCAACTTAATGAAAAGTTTAAATACGCTTGAAAACGTTCCATCAGCTTCGATAATTTTAATTATACGTACAGAAGTAACAAATGAACAGTCTATCGTTCTTTAGCAAGAGCATCGTTCATTTTATTAAAGAATTGGAAAAAAGAATGTCCGCATCTGTATTTGAAGGTCTCATTTGTACAGATATACCGCGTTTGTGGCGTGGAAATATTTTCCATATTTCCCACGAGGGAATCTATGAGCACGGAAAATCTGAGCTTGCAATAATTGTTGAATGTAGTGTATTGCGAATGATCTTCGTTAAATCTGTTTGCTTCTCAAATTTCGTTTTGTCTATTGTGCCGTAATAATTTACGCATTTTCGTTCAATTAATATTCATCTCATTTCGTTCTAATGTAAGCATATAATGGTTAATATATTTACCATTCGAAGAAGCAATTGAAAACAAATACAATTCTTACGTTGAGTTGTACAAAATTGAAATTGCGCGTAAAATTGAAAATATTCAAATTTAGTTATAAAATACGATATATATATCCAATTGTCAACGAAAAATCGTACGGCGACTGATTATAATTGTTTAAATTCGTAATTTGATAAATTTCAATCATATGCATACTTATTTTTAACATTAATTTCAAAGAAACTGTACAAATATAACTTACAGGTGATTCGATATGTATTTAGACATAATTGTCAATTGCCTTATGTTGAATTTGTAGATACTGTATAGAAGTCTAAATGTAAGTTTTTCTACGAGATTCAGACGCACGCAAGTCAGATACATTTATTCCGATACAATGGAGAAGTAGGTACGTTCCTGTTTTTCGATGCACGGGCGACAAAATCACATACGAAAAGACAGAAACATGCGTTGCATAATCGAAAAATCTCTGACGCTTGCAAAAAAATCCGGCTTTTAGACCAATCAAATAGAAATATTTTGTTTTATTACGTATTATAGATACAACTTCAAACTTAAGACTATTCAAAATTTGATAAATTTCCAGTTTAGCGACCTTCTTTCGTTATGCTCTCTCTCTCTCTCTCTCTCTCTCTCTCTCTCTCTCTCTCTTTTCGTTTTATACCGGATAGTTCTATATGTGGTCGTCTGATCTTCCGTATTGAGGAATATGACATCCAGTATTTCGTTTTACTTATATTTTGTTAACATTAAAAGCAAAGTTGGAAAAACTAAGCCGCCAAACGAGAAGTTTACCCAAAATTTTTAACGTTTTATATGCTTCGACAATAGTAAAATTAGTAAAATTAGTAAAGCGAGTTGAACGAATTATAATGAATATAATGACTTAATTATAATGAATTTGTCGAAGGGTCACTCTCCCACAAATCTGGATGCTACTTTTTTATGACGTACAAACAATTAAAAAATAATAAAATAATAAAAAAAAGAAAGGAAAAAAATAATAATAATAATAAAAAAAAAGATCTATCGCGTTGTAATAACCTTGGAAAAAATAAAGCGCGGTTTGGTTATTTTTTGCAAGGCCATTGCGATCCAAAAGACTTTTTTATTTTTATCGCACATCACTATGGAAATGTCTCGTTTAAATTCAGGAAGGAACAGTCTTTTGACACGTTCATCTTAATTACAAATAAATTATTAACGTATTGCACGTATATATATTAACCTCTTGCGCTGGAATGGCGTGTCACGCACGTCGAGAATATTTGGCCGAAAATTGCAATATTTTCTCAGTTTTAAGTATATTGAGATACAACCCAGGCAAAACAAATAATAAATTTATTACTTCTCAGTAATTTCTATCCAGTGATGTACCGATGAATTAAAAAAAAAAAAAAAAAAAAAAAAAAAAAAAAAACGACGAATTATTGTATACGGTTTGGTCACTCGTTATGGTCCGTGAACCAGTTATTAGCGCAAGAGGTTAATAACTGAATATATTACTATATTATTAATATTCATTGGAAGAACGATAGAGAACGATATTTTCTCAGTTTTAAGTATATTGAAATATAATCCAGGCAAAACAAATAATAAATTTATTACTTCTTAGTAATTTCTATCTATTCAAAAAGAAGACGAATTGATGTATACGGTTGGTCACTCGTTATGGTCCGCGAATCAGTTACTAGCGCAAGAGGTTAATAACTTATATTACTTATATATTATTATATTTTATATATATGTATGTATTACTATATTATTAATATTTATTGGAAGAAGGATAGAAAACGATATTTTCTCAGTTTTAAGTATATTGAAATATAACCCAGGCAAAACAAATAATAAATTTATTACTTCTTATTGTTAGTAATTTCTATCCAGTGATATACCGATGAATTAAAAAAGAAGACGAATTGATGTATACGGTTTGGTCACTCGTTATGGTCCGCGAACCAGTTACTAGCGCAAGAGATTAATAACTTGCATACATATTGCTATATTATTAATATTCATTGTGAGAACGATAGAGTTATCGTGGATGTTTAGGCTGAAATATCAACTATGAGAAATTTATTTAAATCTTTTAAAATGTATCGTAAAAAGGAACATTGAGGAGAAAAAGCAAGTATGATAAAGCATTGTTTGGGAATCCACGGTGAGGGTGGTCGTGTCTTCGTTACATGGTGAGTTGCTATGTGCTGTGTGTACTATTTACTGACTGTTGGAGTTGGCCTTTATATAAGGTCAACTCTTATTGTGTCCTTCCCTATCATGTGATGGAGAAGGTGGAAGTCGTTTTCGACTATTTGTAAAGGTCAGCTCCATAAAGTAATTCTCACAATTAGTTTATGAGCCTAACTGTATTATAGGTAACATATTACGTTTATTGGTTCTGGCAGTAGGATCAAGGCCAGAGAAACGCATCCCCTATACCAGCACAATGTGTACCGAAGAGGACACATGATGTAATGAAAACAAAGAGGCAAAATTTTGCATCTATATACTCATAGAGTGTATTTTACGTGAACTTTAATTCGTAAAATATAAATTAATAAGTTGAACAGATTTTTCAAAACTAAAATTGTCATTTAATTTTGTAAAATTTTGTGTATAAAAGATAAAGATACATCATCTTATGTTTGTCTGTCTCTTGTCTTTTTAGGCAATAAATTTTGATGAAATTATCATTGAAATATTTTTTAAACTAAGCATATCCAAATATGAATATTCTAATAATTTCATGTTTGGAATAAAACGACGCATTAATTGATATACTTTAAAAAAATCATAATATCATTATATTCTATCTATATAACTTCTATAATAAAGAAAAGAAATTTTATAAAGGAATTTATGACGAATTCTAAAATTTTATAGAAATGTGTCTCAGAAAATTGCGTAAGAATTTTTTTTCATGAAACTGTGAATACCAAACATACTTAATTATTTCCATTTAAATGCTAAATCTATCTTGCGAGTTGTACAAAATCGTGTTTCTTTGAAAATTATTTGTTTAGAGCATTCTCTGGTATAATTAACAATCACAACAATCTCTGATTTTAATCTTCTTCAAAAATTATTTAATATTTATCTAAACATAATTAATCTAAAGCAGAATTAACAGTTTTGATAATATCATAAATTTCTGTTCTTATATGGTTTATTTTGTACGTTCTGCAATCAATAACATCATGTTATAATTACTATTTTACTTTATCTTACTAATGCATACTCAGTAATTTATGTCCACAATGGTATCCTTAAATTATAACAAAGAATGGAAATTTTATGTATATTAGATACTATAGATCAAGGTAAGAATATTTGAAAATACACAGACACCCACGTCGATTCGCATGATTCACACGTGTGAATATTTTATTCAAATAGAAGAAATGTATATGAGACATCCATCGAGATGGAAGAAGAAATATACAATTTTTTACTGTTAACGATGTTCTTTTTTTTTATATCTATTTTAAGAGTGTAAATATATTTAAGCAAGAGCTAATTCGATTCATTTTTCGACAAAATTTCGAATTCAATTTTCTCGTTAAAATATATAATCTACTATCATTTATCTTTTCATTATAGGTATTAATTTCTTATTATTGTATCTAACATTAAAACTAAATCTAAACTAAACTTATCAATGTAACATTAAAAACTGAGAGAAGAAAGTTAAACAAGTCTTCACACTAGGCAATCGTTCAAGACCAATCAACCGAAAATTGAACGTTCAAAAAATTTTTGTTTTTCGATGTCACTCATACGAAAGAATCGATCGAACAACGGCCTTTCAAAGCAGTTCGACATTTAGAGCGTGATTCTTTCGAGAGCAATCAGACGAAATCATCCCCTATTGGAGATAACGAAGCAAGATTTCGTCGTTTGGAACACTTGCTCTCCATTTGTTAATAGTTGGCCAGTATTAATTTAGCGGACAATCTTTGCGAGAAAATGGGGTAACAGTGTGCAGTTAATTTGAGATTTATGACTCTCAGGACAAAATTCATGAGCTTTATATGCGACGTGTTTTGGGGTATTTACGTAGCACGTTCTAAATGCATGTAATATATTACTCGAAAATGCAAAATAAGATTGTTCTGTCTCGAAATTTGTATTCAAGTATATATAAGAATCACACAAATTCTATTTTATACTCGCGTATAAGTGATCTTATTTCCTCTAGCTTCGTCTAACGTTATGATTATTCATTTTAGATTTTTACTTATTACAACTAGGACAGGTCCAGGACAATTTGATCATTTTTTGAAAAAAAAAAACATTGTATAATTGTTTTTTCAGATTTTTATTATTTTGGATATAAATTTACACAATGTCCGTGCTATTTAGGATATAAATAAATCATATTTTGCGACGAATTAGAATTATTTACTTTCATTTCCGATAAAAAAAAAAATAAAATATTAACACTGCAACTATCTAGCCTTATCCTCAGATACGACCTTGAAAAATAACAAGATGTAAGAAAATCAATTGGCAATTTCTTGAAGCATTTCGTACTTGCAGTCAGCTGTAGCTTACATATTTAAGCTGATCGTAACTTTTTCGATGTTTTGAAATAATTTTCTCCAAGTAACATATTCCAAGGGCATCGAAATTGGTGAGCAACTAGCTTTTCGACAGATTTTAACCAAATGTCTCAATATGATAATTTTTTGAAATTGAATAATAAAACCAGGTCACACATTATCGAATAAAAATTTAATCTTTTTACTGTTAATAAAAGAATTTGCAAAACTTAACTATTTATCTTCCCACTGTATTAATTTTTCACTGCTGCGTCAATTTGACATCAAATTAAATTGCAGAAATGAAAATGTGAAATACATGTGAAAAAAAAAATAAACAAAAGAGTATGTTCGATTTCGTTTAGAATTGACTCGATTATAGATGTTTGGAGAACACGATTCGCGATATGCCATAACGGCAAGTATACCCCTCGCGTGACATTTGTAGTTTAAGTGTCCTGGCTTAAGAAAGAAATCCTTTCACAGATCCCTTTTGACCACTTCAGATATATTTTTAACTCTTTTCTACTTATTGAAAAGGATATAAGAGTATGAGTAGTTTTTTTTTTTTTTTTCTATGTGAAGAAGTCAAAAATATTTCGATATCATCATTTCTGTTTAATGAAGTCATGATCTTCAATAGAGTAAATATACATAAATTGCGAAACTAATTTGACTTGTACATTTTGTAATTTACTAGTAAAATAATGAAGAAACTGTCTTTTCTTTAGCATGTGATTGATGATTCACCTTCAGTCAATCTTGAATCATCCGTAATTATAGTCTACGAATTCATATTCACGTGCATTGAAAATTATTAAACGCGAGATACTGAAACAATACTTAACGAAGGTTTTGTAGTAAAATTATAACAATCACATAATATATAACATTCAAAGATTATCAATTAATTTTTTTACATAGTTAATTTAATTTTGTTTAATTCTTTTTCGTTCGCACAATTTTATTTAGAAGTGAAAATAATTTCGTTGTATTGCATTTCACATTAAGAGATAGATAACTAAAATTGGAGATTAAATTGTAAAATTTAATTACTTAAAAACGAATATACATGAAATTGCAGTATACAAAAGATACTGAGTTTCTTATACTGAGAATATTAGTGATATAAATAAAATGATGTCGTATAACAAATGCTACCTGTGTAATATTTTCAAACTGTAGTTAGTGAAAACCTCCAACTGTTTTTATGTTATTAAAAATTACAATAATTTAGATAAATATATTAATGTGTTATAAAATAGCAATTTTTTTAAAATTTTTAAATAAATATCGTTCAGATATCAAAGATACTATAAAACAACCATTTTTTAATATAAAAATAGATAAAAATAAATATTAAAACAGCCAAAAAATGATACTGTAGGAAATGTATAATAGTTAAAAATAATAGTAATACAGATCATAGTAATAAACTAACTATGGAAATTGTATAAAAACAATTGGTAGATAGATAAAATTTCAAAATGCTTGATAATGATAAACTTTTTCAACCTAATAATTTTTCTTTAATAATAAATTACCTGAAAAAGAAAAATTCAGCAAGTCTACAAATACATGTATCTGTTAATTACTATAGCGTAATCGGTGTTTCTATTTCTATAAATATTTTAGGATGATTAAAATAGGATGAATATTATTGATATGAACTTTTAAATAACATGAATAATTAAATGAAAGTGCAAAATGAAAAATTCGTTTTCATTGCACTTGCAACGAGGAGCAAAATTGAACCAACGCAAGTAATTATGAGAAATCACAAAGAATATGTCAATTGACGAAAGATATGTCGTGTTTCACAACACGACAGTGATCAAAAATATGGCATGAAGTATACAAAACTGGTTGTAAATGCAAACATCCCAAGTTCTAGACGGGTAAGTTCAAAGTCTACATATTGAAAAGAATTTTTGGGCAATTCTCAAAAAGTAAATAAACAATTCTCTTCTAATATGACTAATTATGAAAGAATATTGGAGAGTAATGGTATATAATTCTTCGAAAAATATACCAAAGCGAATTGCAGTTGTTTCAAGTGCAAACGAATTATGGACAAAATACAAAATTTACATTTTCCATCGTTTCTTGAAACAGTGCAAGATTGAGTCAAAAATACAACTAGCCCACGAAAGTTATCATTTAAAACATGATATACTCATAATGGAAATGGACACAGAATATCTCCAAGATAATAAATATTTTTAAATTTCTATGTGTATGGTACATGGATTACATGTGGAGATTATGTGTATTAGTTTCATCAGAATTGAACCACATGCGTATGAAGGAGAATGACTAGATATTATAACTAATACAAAATCATTGGTCACAAGAATATTGACAGTCTCAGTCCGTACAGCCGACGCGATCGGACGTACCAACGAGGATTCGTACCGAAGACGAGTACCGCCACTACAGAGTGAGAAGTGCCAAATAGACTACGGTAAGCTGAACACAGCAGTGAGTACCCACAACTCGGATATACGTGCACAGTGTGTGAGTGTGTGTGCATAGCACCATGGCATCGAACAAAACCCAACGCATCGAAGAAACTGGGAATCCCACCGAACCTACAAACTCATATGCAAACGTAACAAAACAAGAATACTTCCCGATCCAGGACCAAGCTATAATCCTACAGTCAACTGACAGCATCACAATCAAAGAATATGCTCGAACGATCGGAAACATAATAGGACGACCCAAGGCAATCAAATTACTCTCAAGAATATCAAACGGAAGAATATGCATGTACCTAGACAGCAACCATGCAGTTGCAAACCTAACACACAAACACAAATCAATATTCATAAATAATGTAAACATAGAAATCAGACCGATGATCCTACCAGCCTAACGGATTATACTATCAAACGTCTCATCGATAATTTCAAACAGTCAAATCGAAAACATATTCAAAAGAAACAGTATTAAATTATTATCTAACATCACTCCTCTAAAAGGTATTACCGATCCAGACTTGTCCCACATATTAAGTTTTAGAAAACAAGTATACCTAGACTCAAAAGACGCCAAACACAGACGCCCGAACTCCTTTACAATTACAATTGAAAACAACACATACAGGATATTCACCACTATAGAGAAACATGTTTTACCTGCCAACAAGAAGGACACATTGCAAACCAATGCCCAAATACAGAAAATCCAAACAAACTCGCACAAAATTCCAACCTCACCTACACAGCTCGCAACCATATACCTGAAACAGAAAGACAAATTGATGCAAACACTAACAGTGAAACCAAACCACCAACAAAAGATACCCTCGAATCACCTGAACCTAGGAAAGAAGAAACAAAAGATCCAAAAATAAATAAGACAGGAACCAAAAGAGCACTATACCAAGTGACCCTGAAGTAGACCCTAAAGGCCCGAGTCTACCAATACTAAAAAAATACAACAAGAGTTATTACGAACCAACCTTCAAGAAGACCCTGTATAAATACACCAATATCCTTAAAAGAACTCACGTCCACGCTACAATTAATAAAAAACCCATTCCCTGGATCAGGCAATATCCCCAACTTCTCGACGCTGGAATCGAATACTTCTTAAAAATATACAACTGCATATGGACCTAACAAGCATCGTAATACCGATTTCTAAACCAAACAAAGACAAACATATACCGGAAAATTACAGATAAATAGCCCTAACCAATTGCCTATGCAAAATCCTAGAGAAAATCATCAACAAAAGATTAAGATGGCATCTAGAATCCAATAATATGCTTACACCCAACCAGTATGATTTTAGACAATACCGATCAACCACAGACATCTTAATAAACATAGAAACAAGCATACGCGAAGCGTTCCTAAATAATGAACACCTTATTAAGATATGTTTAGACATCGAAAAAGCATACGTCACGTTACAAAGGAACAAAATCATAAACACCTTGATCTCGCTAGGAATAAAAGAAAACATGCTCGCCTTCACAAAAAACTTCCTAAAAAACAGATACATCCAGGTTAGAATCAACGGACACCTCTCCAATACAGATCGAAGTACCACAAGGGTCGACAATTAGCGTTACCCTGTTTTTAATAGGCATCATCAACGGCATAATCAAAAGTATAAAACCTCTGCTCCAAGGAAACCTGTTTGCAGATGACCTTACCATCACATGCAGTGGAAAAAACATAAACACGACACTCGAGCTACTACAAACAAGCCTAAACGAACTAATAATATGGTCAAAACCACAAACATATAATAATCACCTGGATCCCGTCACACCAGGGAAACACACGAAGGAAACGGACAAGCCGACTCCTTAGCCAAAGAAGCAACAATCGACCAAACAAAAGAAACCAACATCCCAATCCCACACCAAGCTTCTAGCTTCAACGACCAAAGAAGAATGGAACAGAATTTGGACTACGACAAATAGAGCCAAAATACATGACATAGCACACCATTTCTATCAAAAAAATACCAAACACCAATCTAAGCAGAAAAGAAAGGATAGCTATGACCAGGCTTCGAATCGGACACTCCAAGATCACACACGAATACCTCCTAACCAAAACAGAATCTCCTTTCTGCAACACCTGCAACCTACAAATCACCACCCAGCACCTACTACATGAATGCAGAAAATACCGAAGCATAAGAAGTAAATATGGATTAAACCAAAACACCGGTCTAACTTGCCAGAAACAACAAAAAAACGTTATCAACTACCTAAAGGAGACCCAACTACTAGACCAGTTATAAAGAGTCAATTTTGACACGTCGCTAAAGACCTCGTAGTCGATGCGA